>NC_048274.1:3280250-3592333 GCF_009762535.1 Notolabrus celidotus
TTTCAGGCAGACCAAAATCTGATTTCAAAGTGTTTTTTTGAGCATAAACTTTAAAGACATGTTTTGGGGACCTCTTAGACCAATATATATTGATGAAAAAAGCGTGATATGTCACCTTTAAGACTTTTCTGACCAGCAGACAACATTTTAAGAACTAAACAATTATTGTTCTGCACCAAATTTTGCCTTGTCTGTACAATTTCCTGATTTTGATCTTGTCTTGTGTCCTCTTTTGTGTCTTCTGAACTTTTAGTGTTCATCAAGAACATTTTCACATCATCATAAAAACATTAATTTGAAAACCTGTCAGCTTTAAGAGTTCTTGTGTTTCTTCTTTATTGCCGTCTTGCAGAATTCCCAGAGCTTTGGCTTTAGACAGGTAGTCCATATGAAGCTTTTTGAGACGTTTCTGGTTTGACTTTAGTTTTGTTTGTGCGCTTGAAAGAAACTGCAAATGTACAAATGATTCAGAAGGTGATTAATTTCTTTGTTATAAAAAACACAATATAAGATGGAAGCTTGGGGCCATAAATAAATGGACCTTGGGCCGCGATTGGCAGTACTTTGGACATGCCTGGTCTAGGACAACAAGAATCACTACTAAACCCTCTGAAAGTATCACAGGCCTATCAACAGAACACTTGTGAGAAAGAGTGCTCACTGTCTAATGAAGAACATGCCATCCTTTTCCTTGACCGCCTTATTGAGTCCAGGCTGTGTGCTCATGATGACAATGAATGAATGATATGAACAGCTACTGCTACAGTTTCTGCTTTTAAAGGTCTCCTGTATACTTCATTGACGTCACAGCAAACAAAGACGATACATCCACTGTACATCGGCCTTTAGCAGAAACACTGATGTCCTTCTGATTGCATGTTCATGACCAATACAACAATTACAGTTTGTCTTTCACTGTCTTATGGTTTGGATACAACCTTAACCCTTAAGCTTAAACCTATCTCACTCTGAGAGTTGGACAAGCAGCTGTCAGGGACAGTTTGGACTGTAATATCTGAAGTGTTGTCATGTGATAATGTAACATGAAGATCATGACCCGTTGTGGAGATGAACAGCACATTACTTTTGCAGTTGAAGTGAAATTCAATGATGATTGAATGCTTCCATTTGCAGGATTTACAGCATGTTATATTCTGCCCTGGCTAAGAAAAAAATGTTGATATTTAATGTCTTCATATTCCTACTCATAAAAAGGTCAATGATGCAAAATTCAAAATCTTATCAAGACTGTGAAAATACTTGAATGCTTGAGAACCTCATTGATTTTATCACATTTAGCCTGAGCCTCTTGTATACTGATACAACCGCAAAAAAGTTTAATATTTTCCATCAATTGTTTGAGAAAATGAAAATCTAATACTTTCTGGACGAACTAAAATGCTTCAAGCATTCCTGTTTTTAATTTTGAGCCTACAGCTCAGTAAAAAAAACATGTCCAGAAGACGTTCTTCACCCTCCACATGGAGGGCAGGTCACTGAAGGTCATTTCTGAAAAAGCTGCACGTCCACAGAGAGCTGTATCGACGCATATTCATGGAAAGTTGAGTGGAGAGTGTGGTGGGAAGAGATGATTGCAAACTTGAGAGGATTGACAAGAACAGTCAATTCAAGAACTTTAGAGAGCTTGACAAGGAGTGGACTTGAAGCTGGTGTCAGCGCATCAAGAGCCTCCACACACGGGCGGCTTTAGGAGAGAGACTGCAACTGTCACAACACGCAACATGAGAAGAGTCTTACCTGGGCTAAGAAGAACTGGACTGTTGCCCATTGACCCAAAGTCCTTTTTTCATGCACTTCATTTGTAAATCAAGGTCCTTGAGTCCGGAGGTAAAGTGGAGAGGCAATAACTCTATTTGTATAGCAATTTTCAATACAAGTAACAAAGTGCTTCACAAAAATAGTAAAAACACAATAAAAGCAGAGAAGCAATAAAAGCAAACCGGCAGTAAAAGCAGAGATAAAATGTTAAAGATTAAAATAAATTCACAAAATAAAAGCTTTACTATAAAACTGTGTCTTAAGTAGTGATATAAAATGAGGGACTGACTCTGCAAGTCTAATTTTCTCTGGCAGGCCGGGACTTTGACAGCACAGGCCCTGTCCCCTTTAGTTTCTGGTCTAGATCACGGAGTAGCAAGCAGAGCACTGCCAGAGGATCTCAGACTGCGTCCTGGTTTATGGGGGGATAAGAGCTCAGAGATGTATTGAGGGGCGAGTCCATGTTGTGTTTTAAACGTGTTGTTTTTTTCTGTCCTCTGGTGTTACCTGCTGCAGGAATCTGAATTTCCTGAGGGAACCTTCCCAAAGGATTAATAAAGTTCCTGTCTATCTATCTATCTGTCTGTCTGTCTGTCTGTCTGTCTGTCTGTCTATCTATCTATCTATCTATCTGTCTATCTATCTGTCTATCTATCTATCTATCTATCTATCTATCTATCTATCTATCTATCTATCTATCTATCTATCTATCTATCTATCTTTCTATCTATCTTTCTATCTATCTATCTATCTATCTATCTATCTATCTATCTATCTATCTTTCTGTCTATCTATCTATCTATCTATCTATCTATCTATCTATCTATCTATCTATCTATCTATCTATCTTTCTATCTATCTATCTATCTTTCTATCTGTCTATCTATCTATCTATCCATTTATCTATCTATCTATCTATCTATCTATCTATCTATCTATCTATCTATCTATCTTTCTATCTTTCTATCTATCTATCTATCTATCTATCTATCTTTCTATCTATCTATCTATCTATCTATCTATCTATCTATCTATCTATCTATCTATCTAAACGTGATTAAGAGTGTCTTAAAATAGATCCTAAAAACAACAGGGAGCCAGTGTAGGGATGCTAAAATTGGGGTGATGTGGGATCATCTTTAAGTTCCAGTTAAAAGCCGGTCATCTGCTGGTGTTAGTCCACTGTGTTTCATCAAGTCCAGAGTCAATGCAACTGTCTTGGAGGTTTCAGAGCACTACATGCTTCCATCTACTGAGAAGTTTTATGGAGATTCTCATTTCCTTCTCCAGCAGGATGTAGCACCTGCCCACAGCGCCAAAGCTACACCTAAATGGTTAGCTGACCGTGATGTTACAGTGCTTGATGGGCCATTTTGTGTATTTCTTATTGTGTGTGTGTGTGTGTCAGGTGATTAACAGGCAGCAGAGTGTGGTGATTGGTAGTTCTGATTTGAAAACACAACGCAGAAAAAAGAAGAACAGAGAAAGAAAAGTTGCTTCCCATTGCTGTGACTGACTTTCATCCCTGCGTGGACATTTTTCATCCTACTGAGGGATGAACTCCAAGAAAACGCCCCCCTCCTTGATCTCAGCCAACAAATTACACACTATGATAATTAGGTCTTGGACACATTTTCGCCTTCAACAATTTCATCTTGTGCAGAGAGCAAGTGAGTCTGGTTATCTTCCACTGTGTGAGATTCATCCACAGGCGTCTGAAACTTAGACTTCTAGCACAAACTTCAAAGAAGCATGATATTATCCTTTAATATGGGCTGAGACACGGAGACCGCCAAATGATTCTCAGTGACGAAGGTTTCCACTCCACAATGAGGACAGAGGGAGGCCTCAGAAGGCTGAACCCTGCGCCTAAACTCTCTTATCTTTCCGTGCTGCAAACAAAGCAAACACAAAAACATGACAATCAACACGCAGCACAGGATGACACCTCTCTCCAGCGCTGCGTATCCTTTCTCAAAGAGCCAGAGGAGGAAAAGAACTACTGATGCATTTAATTAGAGAGCCTTCAGAAGGCAGCGGCTCTTATCGCCAGCCTCGTCCTTCTAGAAGACACATGCAGAGCAGAAAGTGCTCTGGTAGTGCGGATTAGGGCCTGCTCAGGAACAGTGCAGAACAATTTGTGGCAAAAAGAACGAAGAGATTTTCACTCAGAGAAGGACACAGTGGTGCTACTATGAGAACCTGTTTGCCTCAGGATAAAATAGTCCTATTTGACATTTTGGGAAACATTTACTACATGGGATTTGATCAAATGTGGTCTGGTGTTTTCATGCATTTGAGAGTGAACAATACATCATGCATGTATCCCCTAAATAGCTTTCATTCAGCACCAAAAATATCACTCTGTCACACACTAGATCAGCTCCAGAAAGATTGCTTTTAGGGATGCTCCGAAATGAAAATTAGGAAGATAAGATAAGATAAGATAAGATACTCCTTTATTCATCCCACAACAGGGAAATTAATGGAGTTACAGCAGCAAACAAAAAGGTGCACAGTACAAGAATTTCAACAAGAATATATATATATAAAAAAAAAATGTCATCAGAGACGACATCTTGGCCATAGTTCTCCTGTCAGCCACCACCTCCACAGGGTCCAGGACTGAGCTGGCCTTCTTCACCAGTTAGTTCAGTCTTGCTCTCCTGCATCCTGTCCGCCCACAGCAGGTGAAATCCTCCCAATGTGGCGTTCGTGTCCGGTGTTAGCTCTGTTAGCATGATGCTACTCTGCCAGTATACCCTCTGGTGCTGGGTTAGCTCGTCCACCTTATCGTAGATAGATCTTACAGTCCCCATAACGGTGTGTGGAAGGACAGGTCCATGTTGTCTTTTTTAGCTTGCACCTCAGTACCAACACGACATGCTAGCCTCCATCTCCTCAGCTCGCAGGGAACATTGGGCCTAGCATCGTTCAGCATCAACAGTTTACTATATATACTTTTAACTTGATATACATACTGTTTGTTTGTTTGTTTGTTTGTTTGATTGTGTGTGTGTGTGTGTGTGTGTGTGTGTGCGTGTGCGCGTGCGCTTGTGTGTGTGCAAGCAAGTGTTTTTACAATGTGATGTTTTAATTGTGACCTGCCAAGGGACTGCAGATGTAAATTAGCTTTAAGCTAACTCTGGTACAATGCATCAGATGGTGACATTTATGTTAAATATTGTACATGGTCCCTTTACAAATAAATTGAATAAATAAATAAACTAAAGTCAAATTCCTTGTGTGTTCAAGCATACTTGGCGAATAAAGCTGATTCTGATTCATGCTACGGGATGCTAACAGCTGATCTCATATGTAAACAATGCAACCATGTTTACAAGTAGGATCTCCGGACACACACAGGAACAAAAATAGTAAAAACACCACTGCAAACGTAGCAAGTTTGGTGTCCATGGCCAGCAAATGAGTCATTAAAAGTCATGACAGGCTCCAAATACAAAGAGAACTGAACAGATGTGAAAAAAAAGTCGAAAAAAGAACAACAAAGAGAGAGCTGCTGCAACAAGCAGCCACTCGAGCGGCGCTAAGCAACGAATAAATGATTATGCCAATTATTAGTACCATGGCAATTATGGCTCTGACTGTGTACCAACCTCACTAAAATCAAGGATCTCATTGAAGGTATCAGACAACGAGGGTGCATGCCCCTCACCTGGTTCAGAGAGACAAGTCCTTTTTTCTGCACTTCTTTCATGTTCTCCTTCTCCGTCTCCAAGCGGGTTCTCCGCATCCATCGCGGCCTGGATCATTTTTGGTGCGCGCTGCTTTTATTCCCACTTCCAAGTAATGATCTTTATAACGTGGATCAAGTACAGTCGCGATGATGTGCAGAGGATCCGAATAGATCTCAGTGAAACGTGTGCTGACAGACTCTAAGAGTGTGCTTTTCATTGTTTTCACTCCGTGGTCCGTCTCAACCTCTTTGCTTAGAAGAAGCTTTAGCGCTGCAGTTAAAGGTGACATATAATGCAAAATTGACTTTTTAATGGTTCTTTACCTGAAATATGTTTCCCTGGCATGTCTACAAACCCCCCGAGAATGAAAAAAATCCATTCTGCCCCTGTTTTGATTTATACACCTTTCTGTAAATGTGTGTGAAACGAGCCGTTTCAGACTTAAGTGTTTTTGTTACGTAACAACAATATCCGGTCTGTCACGGAGTCAGAGCTCGGAGCTTGTTCAGCCCATAGACTGTATAAAATACAACTCAACCACTCCTCCGTTTTTCATTCCCTGCACAAATGTGTGCTAACAAGGAGCTTAGGAGGGAGGCATGCTAGTTGTAGGCTGTCTTAATAAACACAAAGGTCGGTTTTACTCCCCACGTCTGCAGATTCGAAGATATAGTGGATGATTTTTATTTGTCATGGATAAGTGCTAGCGCTAATTAGCATAGCCACATAGCTATATGTTCATAGCTGTAGCTGTAGCTGTGTACCAAGACACACGTCGACATACTGACAAATAAAACAACAAGAAACACAGAATCTGTGACCAATCCTTCATAAAAGGTCCTGCTGCCTTTCTGGCAAAGGTCGGTTTTACTCTCCACGTCTGCAGATTTGAAGATCTAGTGGATGATTTTTATTTATCATGGATAAGTGCTAGCGCTAGTTAGCATAGCCACATAGCTACATGTTCGTAGCTGTTTACCAAGACACACGTCTACATACTGATAAATAAAACAACAAGAAACACTAAATCTGTGACCAATCCTTCAGAAAGGTCCTGCTACAGGCGCCTCTCCGTCAGGATCAGATTCAGAGGGTTGAAGTAACGCGATCTCTGAGCAGCCGTGTATATTCAGCCAACATGTAAACATTAGATCAACGTGCTGGAGAGCCGAGGCACATCCACTTCCGGAGGGGGCGTGGTCAGAGGGAAAACAGAGTGTTCTGAGGAGGACTGAAGAAGAGGACTTTTCAGGCAGACCAAAATCTGATTTCAAAGTGTTTTTTTGAGCATAAACTTTAAAGACATGTTTTGGGGACCTCTTAGACCAATATATATTGATGAAAAAAGCGTGATATGTCCCCTTTAAAGGAATAACTGATGCAGACATGTTGGTCCTTATCCAGACAAGTGCGTCCTGGCCGCGGTGTTGATTTCCTCTCTCGCCTGCACCTGGAGGGGCGTGTCTTAAAAGGGCGGAGAAGACCGGCTCCTCTGAGTACCACGAAGTCTTCTGAATGAATGAAAGCAGACCCTTTTAAATTCTACTGATCTCCTCACGGAGCTTGGTTCGTGACGCCAATGTTTGGAACGGTCACGAGCAGAGAAACTTAACATCTGTTTGTTTATAAAAGGAAGAATCTACTACCTTCAGGGTTTTTGCTTGCGTCATCACAGCATTCTGTTTCGGCCGTGTTGTCTCGGTGATCAAAGTATTTCAGCCGAAAAACCAAAAATGCACTTTTGGGCCATTTTCGGACGAAAGTTTTTGGTGGCCGAATTTTCAGTGCATCCCTAATTGCTTTTCAAACATCTCCTCAAGATCTGCAACCAACTATTGACAGATCAGAAGTTCTGGTTATTTTCCAATAGAAACATAAGTTGGTTCCAGCTTCTTGATTTTTAGATTTCTTGTCATTGAGTTCATGAAAAGTCTTTTAGTTTTGAACAAAAAAGCAATTTGAAGATGACGGTTTGGGCTTTGGATAATCATAATGGGAACTTTTCACAGATTTCTGATGTTTCTTGGAGGAACATTTAATCATTAGAACTTGAAAATAAATGGAAGATTAATCAGAGACCCAAAAATAGTTTTTGGTTGCAGCCCTACTCTCCTCTGATGTACTTGAAGTCTGTGGGCATGTGCAAAGACAAATTAGCCAGGGACTTATTTGATCGAAGTGTTTACATGGTTCAGATGTTCTCGTTTTTTTAATTTCCCTGTGCTTCCTTCAATTAATTCCAGCCTGTTTATTCTACTTGAGGTGCTAAAGTGAATCTAAACAAATTCAAAGCCAGACTTTAATGTTGATGCTACTGTGAACAAGATGGTTTAATGCAACCGTTACTCTGCGAACCCAAAGAGGAGCTGCTGTTTTACCGCGCTGCATACTGACAGACTTCCTGACATGCACTCAGAGGACTCAAACTGTAACAGAATCCCTCTGTCAGGCAGAGCGGAGCAGTTTACCTACATGACAGCTGCTCTGTGCGTTATACTGGATGTTCACACAGGTATGTTTACTGCAAAGCTTAGAAAAGTACACCTGGGTGCCCACTAACGGAAATAAATCCATATATCAGGCAGATGTCGGCGGTGCAGTGTCTCACAGATAACTGCACAGCTGAGATCTTATTGTTGGGAGTGAAATCCTCAAGGCAAACTGAATTTGCATTGTCGCAGCGGAGAGATGTATATCACAGAGAGGAGACACAATCCACTGTAGCAGTCCCTGATGCTTTGTGATGAAATTTTACTGGGTGAGAGAATGTGTCTGCGCAGCAACCACACACCTCACCCAGACAATGGTAAATGGTAAAAACCCAGACAATGAGAAACGGGCAACAAAGTTCTCTTTTGGTAGTGTTGGATTTTCATCTGAAGTTGTCCTTTCTCGTAAAAAAGAAAACTAAGTGGTCTCTTCAAATCCTGTCAGATGATGCATTATGCATGGGGTCAAAAAGTCAAGGTGCAAGTCTATGGATGCTCAAAAAACTTTTTCTCTTCAATCATTCCTCAAAGATCAAAAAGGTGAAAAATGAGAGGTAGAGCATCCAGCTTAGCCCAGTCGGGTTGAGTCCTAGCCCCAACAAGCTTCTTACCTTGACTCTGCCTTCCTCTGACATCTGTCTACACTTTGCTTTTCGTTTTATCTCTCCTCTCCTCCTTCATGAAAATCAGTAAGATAAGATAAGATATTACTTTATTGATCCCTGGGGGGAAATTCAGTTGTTGCAGCAACCCAGACATAAGTGCAATCAAGAAAATAGATGAATAAAGATAGAATACAAATTTAGATATATACAAATGTTACAAATTGATTAAATAGTAGTAATTGCAGGCAGTATTAAAAATGATTCAGCAGCGACCAAGCGGCAACCTCCGGTCTCAAACTATGAAGCCCATGCGGAAGTGTTATAAACTGCAATTCATCAAGAATCCACTTGAGGCTGGCTGCAGAAACACAGGAAACCACATACACACCCATTCAAAAAAGACAATCTTTGCAGCATTAATAAACATGCTTACAGCCTGGTTAAAAAAACGGCTTGGGCCTACATAGCTAATTTCTCTATCGGCACACACTCTACAGGGGGTGAATCTTTTTCTGCCGACCCTGCCTGCCTGTGACCATCCCTCCTCGCCGCTTCCCAGGAAAACACCTACGTCTTCTGTCCCTGACTATGAGCTCTGCCCTTCTTGGGTTCTGCCTGCCCGTCTTTGTGGCCGTTTGGCGTCCTGTCCTCCTGCGGAGTACGAGTGAGTCTATTCTTCAACTCTCTCCAGGATCTGTCTGTCACCGGTGCTCAATTCGTCAGGCTGTCATCGAGCCCCGAGAGACTCGATTCCCTACCTGTGTTCGAGGTAGAGAGACTATTCACCTATTGCCCGTGTCTATTGATGAACTGTTAATAAAGGTTATTACCAACTGAGCTCTTGGCTTCCGATACTGCTTGTGGGTCCTAACTCAACCCGTTACAGGTTATGACAGATTAAGCAATATAATAAATAAATATGGGTATATAATATGACTGTAAGATGTAGTAAACAATAATAATGTAATATAACATAATATTTTGTAATATAATATAGTGGTGGTCAGCCTGGTGCAGTCTGTGGCCTCTGTTACTGTTTAACAGTCTTATGGCGGTGGGCACAAAGGAGCGCCTGAAGCTGTTCAGTCTTGCACCGTTGTGGGATGATGCATTGACTGAACGAGCTCCCCATCCGCCACAGCTCATCATGGAGAGGGGGAGAGGGGTTGCAGAGAGGATGGCTTGCAGTTTGTCCATGATCCTCCTCATAAGCGGGGGGGCATAGAGGGTACAGCCTAACATGGCAGGGGTGAGTCCTAGCTCAAACATCATGGCTCTGCTGTCCAACACATCTCTACAGACTCTTTAGCAGATCAATTTGGATCTGTTTCAATCTTTTAACACATGGTTATGTCTGTTCTGGGTTACCTCTTTTTTATTCATTCAGTCTGTTTGTCTAAGTTAAGATACAAATAACAGTTGGCACGGTAAGGAAGTTCAGGAAACACATCACAGTGTTGACTAAGATAATATCTCAACAGATATTTTATTCTTTTTTTCTCAGTACACTGTTTGACTCAGCCGTTGTGTGTGAACGTCACCAAGCAGAAAAAAACTCCAAACCTTAAAACTTAGTCCAAAGCTTGAGCCATAAGGCAACTGGACTGGTAAACCAGTACCTGCTCTTCAACTCACATCGTCCTCTGGAACACAAGCTAGGGGTAATTACCCACAAGAACGGAGGGAGTGAAGAAGGAACAACTGCACATCAAGGGAGCACTTAAAACCTGCGGTTACCCCAACTGGGCCTTCATCAAGACCTCCAAAAAAGCAACGGAGAGGAGAACAGCAACAAACGACGAAGCATCGTTATTCCATACCTATCTGGGGTCTCTGAGAAACTTCAGAGGATCTTCAACAAACGCAACATCCCTGTTCATGTCAAGCCATCCAACACACTGAGACAGAAACTGGTTCATCCTAAGGACAAAACACCTCAGCAGTCAAGAATTTCTACCAGTCCAGCTGCCTTACGGATCAAGCTTTGGATTACCATAACCTGGATGACTGAGAACCTTCACAGACTTAAAACTTAGTGCATTGGTACAGGTTTGGCAAAAGAGGACAGGCTACTGCAGGCTTATCACACTGTTATACTCTCTCCATAGTAACATAGTTGAAAGTACAGCTAGGTATAAAGATGTAAATAAGAACCCTATGTATGACAGAACTACTTGCACATACTGTTACAGTTTTGCTGAGTGTGTTGGAAACATGCAAACATCGGAGGCTCTTACATCCATACTAAACAGAGGCGTGGGCTGGATGCACAGGCTGATAATCAGAAGGAAGCTGAGTGTAAACACACACGCTGACAGGGAAACAGCGAAAGAAGCCTGCAGTAGCAGTGTCGACTCATGATTTATTGGTAACTGTTCTTTGTTTTCAGGACATGAACTCCGTTTGAGTGCTGTGGACCAGAGCTTGTAAAGAGAGAAACACAGCGTGTTTTATCAGCTGGATGAAATCAATCTCGCTTTGCCCCTGGACTCCAGAAGAGGATACTTTCATGAGGACTGAGCGATCCTAACAACAGCTCGAAAACATTGTAAGCTTGGACCAGAGCTTTAACCTCCTTCTTTTTGTGAACAGAGATGGACACACACACATACACGCAAGTAATGCTCTTTTAATGATGCTATAGGTAGCCTGATGATGCTTTCCAATGTGGCCCATGTGACTGCTCAAAGATGAGTCCTCTCTGAGCTGCTTCCTTTATAGAAACCATTGTGCACAGCTGGTTTGCAAAGCCTAATATTTTTGCACTATTGATCACTGTGCATGCCTCAAGGCGCTTAATACTGCTATTGCAAGGTGCTCCCGTTACGCCTCATCTGCAATGTGTAAAGCACTGAGGCGCAATGCAGGGGCAAAGGTGTTCTGCCTCTAATCCTCCCTTAGAGGTGATAACAGAGGTGGAAGGAGGTGAGGGGGAGACGATGCGTAGCCCTCTGTGTGGATGTGTGCAAGTCTCTGTGTGTGTGATCATCTCACTGCAAGAGCCCGCATTCGTCAACAGAGCTGTCGATCAATCACGCTTTCAGCATCAAATCACTTATTAAAACTTAAATTCTCCACACAAAAAAAAAAAACACTTGGACATCGACTATAAAGACAGGAAGCATGTTTGAGAAAACACATTAGATGTATATTTCAATCCTCTAGTTTGACCCATGTTCCATCTGTTATAATGGAGGAGGCGGGCTCTCTGCTGACATATTCTGCAGCCAGTCAACAGGGGGAGCTCTTAAAATCATGGCTTCACACGGGTAACCAATGTTCTGTCTGTTTTATTAACAGCAAGTGACGTCAGCCAAGAGGCTTAAAGCTGCAGTTGGTAGTGTTGGGATAAAATAATGGTCCTGATTCTGTGCTGTGTTTGGCAAAAAAGTCACAACACTCATCAACAGCCATCAGTAAATGAGGTATTTTGAGATCTATAAATTCCAAATGCTCCCGTCAGCTCTGACCAATCAGAGCCTCTCTCCTGATTGGTCCTCCTACATCGTCCTGATCGCAGCATGCACTACGATCTGTTTGTGGGCGGGGCTTCTAATTAGAGGGGTGTAGTTAGAGGGAAATCTGGTGTGGTGGGTAATTATTGACATTCAAAATCTCTCCCTGAACTGATATTTATTCCAGGACTACCAACAACAGCTTTAACACATTATGACCAAGGGAGAGGTTCCGGTGGCCGGTGGTGAGGCTTTCAGCAGTGTGACTGCCCCCTGGTGGCTGGCTGCAGTACGAATGTTTCTCACATCCGTATGCTGTGGTGATATGTAGTTAGTATCTGAGTGTTTTGTGTTCAAGGCCTCTTTTTCCTAAAAAGTTTATTTTTCGTTAGTTATTAGAGTTTAAAAAACGGGGTTTTACTTCCTGTTTCCTTTGATTCACAGCCGCCGTGGAGTGAAACTTCAAAGGACACACAGCGTCTTATGACGTCACGCTGTAGGGTTACAGTGGCTTCACAGGCTCTGGCTGCACAATGGCGGCGCCCAGGAGCGGGATTTTTTGGCTTCAGAACTGTACAAAGAGAAGAGGCGGAGCAACGCTGTCCATTTTTATTTACAGTCTATGATTATGACCAAGCGGCAACCTTCGGTCTCAAACTATGAAGCCCATGCAGAAGTGTTATAAACTGCAATTCATCGAGCATCCGCTTGAGGCAGGCTGCAGAAACACCGGAAACCACATACACACCAATTCAAAAAATGCAATCTTTGCAGCATTAATTAACATGTTTACAGTCTGGTTCAAAAATCGGCTTGGGTCTATGTAGCAAGTAGTAAGTTGGTTGAGTTCAGCATTTCCAATATGGCTGCCGCTGATGATTGGCTTCAGAACAGCGCTCAGGAACAGATAGATGACATCATGGATATTAAATCCATTATTTATACAGTATATGATTTTGACCTGTTGATGTCAGTCTAGTGTCAAATGTGTGTTTTCGGTGAGCCTGTGTTTCCACCAGAGTCACTGTTTACCCTTTCCCTCGAGACAGCGCCAGCTTGCATTATGATTCTATGAGCTGTATTAGTAACACACACACACACATACACACCCACACACAAACACACATCCTTGATTGTCCCTGAGCCCAGGACTTTGGGCAGGGCAGGAGCAGCAGATGGTTGAATTTAGCTCTCAGGTTACTGCAGCACACACACACACACACATTGAAACAAACATACACACAACTTAATTTGACAGGAAGGTCATCCACATGCATTACTCGAGTCCAGATGAGAACTTGTTTCAGATTATTAGCCAGATTCAGGCATTAGCGAACAGTTGCCAGGTAACGCTGATGCCTAGCTGGGCACGATCTGATTGGTCTAATTGACATCCCATCAGTCACCATTCACCTTGCAGCTGATGGGAAAGAGAACGCTTAAGGAGGAGGTGTGGAGCAGTTCACTGACAGTTTCCACCATGTATTTTGGTTTCTGTGGAAAATTAACATCCTTCATCTTTCTGAGTCACTGTGCGTCAGGAGAAATGACAGGAGGGAAACTATGAGAGAGAGAGACCCTTTCAAAGGGGGACAGAAACAGGAGCGGAGGTAGAAACACAAAACAAGGCAGAATAGAATAAAAAGGAAGATGTTAAAAACTGACAAATGCAGAAAACCTAAGAGATGAGGATCCAGACAAAAGCCTGGGGGACATCAGAGAAGCAACCCTGCACTTGTTGTGACTTCATCAATGACAGGCGGTAATCAGTTTACAGGAGGACTGATATTGGAAAGTAATGACAGCGCAGTGTGGGAACGCTTAATTAGCCTCATTGTTATTCCCATCCAGATGCGGCTGCCACCTGGAGAGGCTGCTGACAAAATGCCTGCCTCTGAGCTCACATGTAAACACTGTTGTTACTCTAAGTTTTAATTTGATATTATTTTTAGTGCAAGTTTAATTTGGATGTGGGAGGGTGTTATGAGATAACTTGATGTTATTCAGGTTGAGTTGATGTGGGAGTTTCAAGCAAGCAAGAATAAAGGAAAGGGAGATTCAATTGTCTTAGTGGAAAAAGAAAGTGAACTTCATTGATTGGTGGTTTGGGAAACTTAGAGTGATGTCTGATTGTCATTGATGGACATTCAGTCAGCTGGAGGTAGTTGTTCTAGGGGAAGTTATAGCTCCTGTGGGCAGGTTTTAACCGGTTATAAAGAAGTCTGAAATTAATACTGATGCTAATCAAGATGAGATTGCATGCATGTCCAGGACTGAAGCGATGAGATAAGAGGCACAGCTTCATCCACAGAGGCCACAAACCTCAAGTTACTCACTGAAGCTTTAAGCTGAATTTTTAGTTAAATGTATTATACTTCTTGGGGCGCTAGTGGCCTAGCGGTCTAAGCGCCCCACATACAGATGCTACAGTCCTCGTTGCAGGGGTCGCCGGTTTGATTCCCGACCATTTCCTGCATGTCTTCCCCCACTCTCTACTCCCCATATTTCCTGTCTCTCTTCAGCTGTCCTATGGAATAAAGGCAAAAAGCCCCAAAAATATAACTTTAAATGTATTATACTTCCGCCTGTAGCTTTATTGTCTTCCATCCGTGTCATCAACTTGTCTCCAGCAACAACCAGTAGAATGTCCTACTATCATACACCTGCACAGAATCCATGGCAGCTGGGTCATTTTTCCATGTGGACCCTTGTTTGTTCACGTCTTAGCTTTTTCTGAGAAGTGCTTTAAATCGGTCACACTTGTCTGAATCCATGCTGGCTCTAACTTAACATCTCAGCATGCCATTTGCCAACCCCTCTTAGTAGACCAGCTGCTTGAAAATAGCCAAATGTAATTTCTCCCTCTGTCAATGAAATGTGGTGAAATTATGATGTCCAGCTGATCAGTCCCAGCTCCTTAACTCTCAGCTTCTACTGCAATGATCTCCTCTCACATTGCATTACTTTCTGCAACTTCACACATTTTTCTTTCTGCCTTTTGTCAATATCTCATTCCTAAACTTTTCTCTTTTCAACTTGTTGTGTAATGTGTATCTTGTGTCTCTATAGCAGGCATGTCCAAAGTACGGCCTGCGGGCCAATTGCGGCCCAAGGTCCATTTATTTATGGCCCCAAAGCTTCCATCTTAAAATGTGTTATTTATAGCACAGAAATTAATCACATTCTGAATCATCTGTACATTTGTAGTTTCTTTGAAGCGCACAAACAAAACTAAAGTCAAACCAGAAACATCTCAAAAAGCTTCATATGGACTACCTGTCCAAAGCCAAAGCACTGGGGATTCTGCAAGATGGCAATAAAGAAGAAACACAAGAACTCTTAAAGCTGACAGGTTTTCAAATTAATGTTTTTATAATGATGTGAAAATGTTCTTGATGAACGCTAAAAGTTCAGAAGACACAATATAGGACACAAGACAAGATTAAAATTATGAAATTGTGCAGAAAAGGCAAAATTTGGTGCATAAAAAATGTTCAAAACGCAGGAAAATAATATTTAGTTCTTAAAATGTTGTCTGCTGGTCATAAAAGTCTGAAAAACAACATGAAAAAGAAGTGTGGTGAGACAATATTTTTCCCACATTGCCCTACCCTAGTGAAAAAAAATCCTCCAGAAGAATCTAAAGTTTGCAAATGTTTATGTGGCTTGTGGAGAATTGAGGACTACCTAGTTACTGATTTATTGAGAAGAACAATTTTTATTAAATAGAGATTTCAAATATAACTTTTATGATAACAAAGTCTCAGTTGGAGCCAATGGCCCTGAGTTGTTCTGACCACGTCAAATGTGGCCCTATTGGAAAAATGTTTGGACACCACTGCTCTATAGTATTGAAGAAGGGCAAATGCGCATCTGCAACATATAATGAGAGTCAATGGAGGTGTAACATGGGACTTCCATCATATGCGTGTCCGGTCCGGCTCCATGCTCTCTCGTCTGTCAACGCCACGCAGCACGGAGCAGGACTGCCAGACAGCTGGAGTCATGTGACCGAAGTTTTCCAGGAGTAATCACTGAATCAAGGATTCTCCTCCTCCTCCTCTCCTCATCCATGTTGTCTTTCTGGTCCCCTGAAAACCTCTGACCTGTTGACTCCAGGCCTGGCTCCACTCATCATGAAGGTTTGTTGTTGTAGTTAAGTAAAATACGATCTAGTGATAACACAGAGTGTTTTATTCTGAAAATGAACCGGATGTTTTCATTTTGTTTTGGCGCTTGACTTCCTGTCCCGCTCCATCTGCTCTGTTGAGATTGATGCGTCGTGCTCCAGCATCCAGAAAAAATAGAAGTCTTGCGTATCAGATCCATTGAATACCGACCTGCCGGATCAGAGACACAGCTGGAACGCAACGGAGTGGATCCAGTGGAAGTTAACACATTAACTAGAAGAGAAACCTATGAGATCCCATGCTGTGACGGATCTGGTGTAATTTGGCAGTAAGACGCAGAAAATTTGGCCTTGGACTGGTAATACATGATGGATCAGGGACTGTAGACACATCAAACATTTTAAATCTACATTTTCATTGCAGCTTATTCATTTCAACCCCTAAACAATACATTTACCTTGATTATTTAATAATCTTTTACACATTACAAACATATTTTAAAAAAGGGAAAAAACTCTAAAATTCTGTATAACTTTATTTATGTTCAAATGTATTACCTTAATAAATAATATGTTTAGCAATACTAAAAAACCTGAGCTACATGCTGTGAATTGAGTCTTCAGTCAGTCTTTTTTCTAACCTCATGATCTTTTCTAGGACTCTTACGTTTTCCATTAAATGTTTATACACTTGTACATGCCCTGCTGCTACATTGCCCCATTTTCCTGAGAGGTAGATGTGTCAGTTTGGGGCCCAGTGGGAGAAGCAGTAAAGTGACAGAGGAGAATAGCTGAGGAGGAGGCTGGAAGATGCAGCTTTCTCTCTCTCACACATACACACACACAGATTCATTTGTCCCCATGCCCTGGACTGTTGAGAGGGCAGGAGCAGCAGATGGTCCACTAAAGCTTTCATTGTCTCAGGGTGCAGCAGCAGGGAGCAAGGCGGGCCCTGTTGGGCTGAGGCCTGGAGACGCTTCTGCCACGTCCTGCGTCAGTGTCACAGTCAACCTCTTTGCCATAATTAAGGCCGGCCCCTCTGGTTCCACCTGACAGCAGAGAGCAGCTGGAGGACAGAGGAGTAGGAGGAGAGGTCGAGTCCTCCAGACGAGCGGCAGCTGAGCAGATCTCATGTTTCAACATGAGCTCTGACATACAGATACATGTACTCTGGTCACGGGGACACACACACATCTAGGACTATTAGTGTGAGACTGTCAATGTGTCCAGTGTTCACTTTCTAACTAAAAACTTTGAAACAGTGGAACACATCATCTACTAACCTGATTTCAAACCAAAATCCTAAACCAACAGCAGCTTAAAGATGCTCTCTGATGTCTGCTAGAACAACTTGAAGCTGGAAAATATAAATGGAATAAAATAAATATCTTACCATGGAAAATCTTAGACCCCTGGCTGTGGCTCTAACGTATGGATGGGCAATGATTTTCTAAATTCAAATATTTTCTCATTTTAAAAGTGCAATTTTTCATCCTTTTTACTGGTGCCTGTTGTAATATGGTATTCCCGCCAGACAGTGGCTACAGAGCGTCTTAAAGCTGCTTGCTAGCTGCATTAGCAAACAGAAGAAGAAGAATGCTAACTTCATTAAATAGCAAAAGAAGAAGACCACTGCACTTTATCATATTATTTTAGCCTGTACATATTAGTCAAGCCTATTTTTTGTTTCTTTGTATTTATAGCTAAGGTTATTGTTATTATATTTTTTATTTTATTTTTTATTGTAGGTCTTATTCTTATTCTTATGTCTTGTACAAAGAGAGCACAGTTTACTAAAGTCTAATTCCTTGTGTGTTCAAGCATACTTGGCGAATAAAGCTGATTCTGATTCTGATTCTGAAAACATGCAACAGTTGCAACGATTTTCTTGTTTCTGAATCGCACACTACTACACGTGCATTTCCAGAGACTGAGCATGGCTGTAAAATGTCAACACACACGCCACACTGCGTCACAGAAACACTGAAATAAAAGGTTGAAACAGATGATGTCAGAGCCCGCTACTAGCAGCACCTCGTCCTGCTGCTGGTTAAAGAGAGACTGTTGAGGTGCTGGTGGCCTAGCGGTCTAAAGGCTGATTTATACTTATGCGTTGAATCAACAGCGTACCCTACAACACTTACGGGATCCCGGACATCGGCCGCACATCGGCCGTGTATTTCCTCTCCTCCTCTCTATTCTTCATGTAATCATGTCTGTGTGATAAACAGCAACATGTATCAGCTGTAGATTAACATAACACGCTCTGAATCTCTGTGGAAAAGTAAACAGAGATCGTAGCGGGACCGGAAGCAGGCGGCCGGCTATCAGAGAGACCGCACTGCCCTCAGGCATTTCGGCGGAGAATTGCTGCGCGACACGGACACACCGATGCGCAAGTATGTGGTGCTCATGTCCGCGTCAGCCCCTGCTGCGTAGGGGAGACGCAGAAGTATAAATCAGCCTTAAGCGCCCCACCTACAGAGGCTACAGTCATCATCGCAGGGGTAGCCGGTTCGATTCACAGCCGGTCGACCACTTCCTGCATGTCTCCCCCCGCTCTCTACTCCCCATATTTCCTGTATCTCTTCAGCTGTCCTATAAAATAAAGGCAAAAAGGCCAAAAAATAGAACTTAAAAAAAAAAAAAAAAAAGAGAGACTGTCACACAAACAGGCGTTAATAGGACAGGTATGTGTGTGTGTGCGTGTGTATGTGTGTGTGTGTGTGTGCGTGTGTGGGGGGTGATTATTCAAATAATCATCGAATAGATGCCAATGATTATCAATGATTATAGTATTTTGGCTTGAAATGCCCATCCCTACTCTGATGTCTTGTTGACTCTTAATTATTTTATTTTCACCTCAACATGATTCTCCATGCTCATCTCTTTGTGCTCTTCTTGTAATATGTTTAATATGTTTTTAATGCATTTACCTCATAGCAGGCAGTGTTTGGTGCTGACTTTAAAGAGGTACAACTTGGCTTAAGTCTGGTTCAAAAGATGCCATTAGTTATGGATAAGTGTTGTAGTCCAAACTTTCAAAACAGCGATACAGTAATGTAATCTCTATTGCAAGTATCTGCATATGACCCAGAACCATGGACTAGATCTCAAGTGTCTGAAGCAGGAATTTTCCTAAGCTTAAATTCCAACTAGCCTTATGGTAAGAAAACATTCAGGAAACAGTCTCAACACAGGGGATCAATGATCCTGATCTATTGACTTTACCTGAACCCCCAAAATATGGGATACTACCTAAATGCTGCAGAGACTATTAATCATGTAACAAAGACATTTTTAAAAATGAGTCACAGTAAGTCTAAAGTTGAGCAAGAGATCTCAAAGTATTTTGACTTTCTTTGCATTAAATCTGTGCTGACTTGGTCATTCCTTAGCATTCATGTTGATCGGTAAAGACTGTCCTTGCAAACATGAAATAAAACATTGAATATAGTTTTTTTTTTTATATACTGTCTGCTGTTTTCAGATACAGTGATGACATGCTGGGATTTGTGTGATGGAGGGATGAGATAAGCTTACCTCAGGGTCAATTTGGTAGATAATGTAAAATGACTGATGCAATAAAGCCAGAGTTATATTTTAGCCTTTACCCTAACCTTATCCAAGACTCAATCTTAATCCTAATCCCTAAAACTACCCCTGCTGAAAAAAGCAACAACCAACCAGAATGAGCCGCTTTTAGGGATTTTCCTCCTGATTCAATCTTAGAATGCATCTCACACTAAGTGTAGCTCACATTTAGCCTGCTCTGCACACCAATCCCTTCTTCTTCCATCTTTCTAGAGGAAACGCTGAGTCGTAGTTTATTTTGAGATTGGAAACGTCAAAAGTGATGATTTCTGTAAAAGGTAAAGACTGCATCAAAAGCTAGAGATAACACAGAGGTGGAAAATCTGACAAATTAGAGCAGCTCCTCTCGACTTGTCAGCTGCATCAAACACTTTCTCGCTGCTGTTTCTCTTCATTGCAGGTTTTCCGTTCAGACAAGATGTTGACAAGTAAGTTTGGTATTACATGAGCCGTGCAGGAGACACACCACATCTGCTTCTGACAACATCCGCAGGCGTCGTCTGCTCTGCCAGCTGCAAGACAACCCACTCCCGCCCGCCCGCCGAAACGCCGAAGCAAAAGATGCTTTGTAATCAGTCCTGGTGCATCTGAAACCACTGGTGACCCGTGCATATGAACAGCATGTTGTGTAACAGATGCTGACATAAAAGTATACAGTCCATCATCACTGCTCATTATTTTACAGCCAGTGTGTTTTCCTTCAGACTGCAGACATCTTCCTCTCTCTTATCTGCATAAAAAAAACAACATATGTCCCTTTATGTGTTGAGTTCCAACAGACAGAAGATGGGGAATGTTTGCCTTGGAGGGTAAAAAGTTTTCTGTTACACATATCTCTATTAAAAACTGATCATTTAGGTACCTGAGTACACATCCCTGGGAAAAGCTACTTTTCCAGAGTTGCAGAGTTTCCTTAAAAAATGCAAACAGCTGAAATGTCCTCCTCACTTTACATTTTCCTGCCAGCCCCCTCGTTAAAGTTCTGCATGAAGCCGGAGTGAGTGATGTGGGAATGCAGCAAGTATATTCAGGAAAATTCACCCAGAGCCAGCTAACAGTTAACTCTTTTCTTCCTGCAGTGGTCAGACTTTACAATCAACAACAATAACCTCACCAAAAAGGACTCAAGTGCAATATTTCCCCCCTCTATCTATCAACATGCATTTATTATTTCATTCCTCTCCTAACATGTTCAATACGTTTTTCTACCCATCTTCTCAGTTCTGTACGTTGTTTTTAATGTTACTAGTCTGTGCTCATTTTTCACTGCATCACTGGTTGTGTATATATATATGTAAATGTACTTATTTAGTTGTGTATATACGTTCTTAGGATATCCTTATTTTACTTTGTTTAATTTGTATTTGCTAATAACTATTTTATATGCTCTTGTTTACTTTATACTGTGTCTACTTTGCTGCTGTAACACTTTAAATTTCCCCGTTGTGGGACGAATAAAGGAATATCTTATCTCATCTTAGGAACATTCTGGGGGCGGAGCTTCTGACATTTTCTAGAGACTTTCTGGAGTGCATGTCTGAAAAACAGTTATTGTGTTAGCAAACTAAAGCGTACCGAATCATGCAGAATTATCAAGATGGAAACAGAGATTCATGTTAACACAGAGACTTTGCCATGCATGGAAGAGCTTTAAATGTTGCTTTGACAGTACGTTATCTTTACTGAACATACCCAAGTATTCTTTGTGCTTGGACCTCATCAAACATCAAACATGAAGAGGCTACATGGTAAATGGTAAATGGACTTGTACTTATATAACGCTTTTCTAGTCTGTCTGACCACTCAAAGTGCTTTCCCATTACTTAATTCACCCATTCATACCCATTCACTCACTGATGGTAGAGACTGCTATGTAGTGAAGGACCATCAGTGTTAGCTAGTCTCATAAGTCCACACTCACACACCTCTGAACAACAGAGGGAGCAATTTGGGGTTCAGTGTCTTGCTCAAGGACACTTCAACATGTGGCTGCTGGAGCTGGGATTGAACCGCCAACCTTCTGATTGATAGACGACAGACTCTACCCACTGAGCCACAGCCGCCCACAATGACAGGTGTATGAAAAGTTATTCTAATAGTTGTGTATAATGTTGAATACATCTGTTTTGTGTTTAGTTCTGCAGGATCATAAACTCTGCAGACACACAGTCATAAAAGTGAAGGCTCAGACTTCAACAAGCGAACTGAACAGAAACATATTTCAGACTCACAGTGTCCAGTTTTCTGTCTACTCGTTCTTATTGAGAAAAACAAGCATGTGAACGTGGTCAGGGGTCAGCTGGGAGCGCAACCGGGTCAGAATCAGTCCGGCAACAGAGAAAAAAAGCGCTCATGGAGACCTGTCACTCAGCTGCAGCCCCCAGCTGAGAGTCTCTGCTGTGAGCGACACCTTCAGTCAGCTGATTCACATCCAAACATGCTTTAAACTTAAAACACCTCCCTGATAGCTGAACCAAATATGAGACCACATGATGTTTGTTCCACTTGAAATCGAAACTAAAAAATGTGTTCAAGTAAGTTCTGAACAATCAGTTAATTGATACTGGATTAATTGTTGACATCCCTAGTTCTGATTGTCTGTTGCTTGTTATTCACGTCATTCAGAGGCGACTCTTTGACACTGTAGAATCTCATTTCTTTTCTTTTCTGACTGCTTTCAGAAACATTCATAGTTTTTTAAATAGATTTCCCTTCATATCCTTGGTGCAGTGGTTCTCTTGTCTTTGTTTCCCTGCAGAGAGGTAAGGAATTACAAGCTCTCCTCCTGGTGCTGATCTGACTGTCGTTTCACACACATTAACTCTTAACAAGAAAGCTGTTAAGTTTTTATGAGGACTTTCATTAAGTGTCATGCTACTGTTTCTTTCCTCGAGCAAGTGAAACAAAAAAAAAGATTTAATTGATGGTTTTGTTCTTTAGAAATGTTACTTAATAAAAATTGACTTCAGAGACTTCAGTCTTCAAAAGTTTTCTTTGTATTATGCAAATTTTTCCCCAGCTCTCCGTCATCCTGCTCATTAATACACCTTGTTAGTTTGTCAGACTTCACTTCAGTCCTCTCCACTGGACCGTTTGAATGACAGTAAGTGATGATGTTGGCTTCTGGAGGTTTACACCAGCAGTTTTGCCGGTGTATGACACTCTTCCAGCACATTTTAAACAAATTACATTGCTTTCATGTGTCAACGCTTTTCTTCCTGGCAGCCATTGATTTCCTTTGTGTTTAAGTCACTCCTTGACATTATTAGGATGGCTAAGTAGAAATCCATCCGCTCAGGTTCCTTTGACTTTGATAAAGGGTTGTTTTATAATAATGTTCACCCAATGAAGTAAGATTAAAACTAAGCACACTGACAAACCACAGATGATGGATGATGAGGAAGACTAGGCGCCAGATGTCAGTGGGATTCCTTGAAAAAGTTAATCAGTAATGTTGAGAATTTTTCATACAAAGATTTTGATGTTTGGAAAGTCAACATCAGCCAAAGGACTCTACAGATCAGATCTGAAGGACAACATTAAATGAGATGTCACACACCAAGAGAGAGTTGGCCAGTTCCCCAAGTGGTTCCAATCCCTTGCTGCAAAACTCCAATATATTCATAGACTTTATAAACATGGATGTGGTCTCAGTTACAGGAAGTTCAGCTCTTTTCAGAGAGCCGGCTCTTTTGACTCGGCTCCTAAAAGAAGAGCCGGCTCCTTCGACTCCAGAACGGCTCTTAATTTAGGATCTTTTTTTATTCTACAAATTAACAAAAAACTGCAAACATATCCACAGAGCAGAACCAAACTAAAGCAAACAGAACCAGAACCAAACTCAAGCAAACAGAACCAGAACCAACTCAAGCAAACAGAACCAGAACCAACTCAAGCAAACAGAACCAGAACCAAACTCAAGCAAACAGAACCAGAACCAACTCAAGCAAACAGAACCAGCACCAACTCAAGCAAACAGAACCAAAACCCAACTCATGCAAACCGAACCAGAACCAGCTCAAGCAAACAGAACCGGAACCCAACTCATGCAAACAGAACCAGAACCAACTCAAACAAACAGAACCACAACCAGAACCGAACTAAAGCAAACTGAACCAGAACCCAACTCAAGCAAACAGAACCAGAACCAAACTGGAGCAAACATTATTTATGTCCTCAGGTTGGCATTGAGTAAAATCAGATGCCTCAGCTTGGATGGGCTGATCTGATTTCTCTTCTCCATGAATATTTGCCCGGTCTTTGAGATGACTCTCTATGAAGGAACAGATGTAGCCACGATACACAGCCTCCCCTCCATCACCTGTATCCTAAATCCTCACATGTGATTGGCCGCATGGCCGCCATGCTGACCAATCAAAACAAAGTTCTGCTGTGAGCAGAGCTGGAGCTGAGCACTGAGAGAGCTAAGCAGTGAAAAGTAGAAACTGGGAGCCGTCTCTCTCTCGATGCGAGCCGGCTCTTCTGATTCACTATAAAGCATCGACTCTCGCAGCTTTTGATCATGACACATCACTCGTATGAATTAAGAAATGTTTCCCTTTCCAGGCTGTAAACATGTTGATTTTGCTGTACAGATTGGCTCTTTAACATGGGTGTTAATACGGATTCATTAGCTTTTGGAGTCGGCCTCAAGTGGACACTTGAACTGCATTTTTCTGCACCTCTGCTTTGCTTCATTTTTAAGCACTGGGGGTTCCTGCTTGTTATGTCTCACTCTGAAAAAAGGGAATCACTTCACTTTGCACTTGAAGAATGATGTTTCAATGTTGGCCAACAGAAGGACTTCTCCTGCTGACTCACTCTGCGACTTCAAAAGGTTGCATCCTCCAAAAATAGTAGATATGTCTCACAGGTATCAGGAAAAAAGTGAAGATCCACTGCTATGATTACAGAATACTGATATCAGGTGACATGCCAAGGTTTTTAGCCTCTTGTTTGAAACCATATAAAAAAATTTTAAGGTCATGAGGAAATAAGAGGTTTCACAAAAGTCTCCTCTCCTTACACCGTGTACTACATCCCCTCCATATCACTCAGATATCTAATAATGCTGACTTGTCAGAAGCTGACCTTTCTCTTGATGCAGAGAAGGCTTTTGATCGCCTTCAGTGGCCTTTTCCCCAGGCAGTATTACACAGCACGGGGTTGTCATTTTGTTGCAATGATTCAAGGTTCTTATTTAAAACCTCCTGCTGTTGTATCGACAGGCAGCATCAGTTCACAACAATTCCATCAGTCTTGTAGCTCTGGCCACCTTATTTTGTTTCTGCTCTCTCTCTCTGAGCCCAAAGCCCAGGCTGATAACAGTCACTTACAAATGGCTTAACAACATATTAAGTTCTACTTTTGTCAGTATTTCCCCGTCTCTTTCCTACTTACTCTTCGTTTTTCATATCTTTCTAAGCCATGCAACACATCTCCAAGACAGTGACTTTCACCTGAAGGAGCCTTTGGTTATTGCAGTTATAACAGCTAATAAAAAATCTCTCATATATGCCTTTAGACTTTCATTAAAGAGGTATTATATGAGTTTACGATATCATTATATTGAAAAAATGAACTTATATGCACTCGCAAAGACTCCTTCTGTGTTTCAACAGCAGAAGTAACTGATGACAACCTCTGAAGCCTTTCTGTGAAAGTCACCAGGTAACAGAGTCACTATTGTGTTGAAACCAAACACCGGTGGTGTACGGCGTCAAACACATGGCACACCGGATATTCAATATCAATAATTCAACATGTTGTAGGTGTTTCCACTCTTGTTTGAAATCACAAAGCCACAGACGTTGCACTGTTGGTGTCATTTTGCGTGAAATGAAGTCACACTTTGGTCCGATTCTGTCTCTTGTCAGCCATGACTGCTTCCTTGACTCCTTAAGCCCAAGATCCACAGGATGCGTCGCGTTACGTTACGGCTGCGCCGCGCACGTCGCAGCAAATAGGTTCCCATTCAAGTCAATGCTCTAGAGTCCACAGGGCGCGCTGCGGCGCGTCTCAGCTCCGTCTCTGGAGCGTTCCGCCGCGCCGCTCTGCCAGAGATACGCGGGGAGTCTATTTTCGCCGCTCCCCGCGCCCAGCACGCGTCAATCGACACAGAAATGATCGAACTATCCCGGAAGTCAGGCACGAGGATCGTATGCAACATCCGCTCACTTTCAAAATAAACACCATGTGCAAACACAAGATCGTAAATTTCACCACTTCTTCAACATTACGTCATAACCTGTGGCATCGGGCCAGACGTCAGTCTCAAAAGATATCCGACACCATGGACGAGGAAAAGTTTATACTGTGTTGTTCTCGCGCGTTTTGGAGTTCTCAAGGGATCTTGAGTTTCCTGCTCCGGAGTGCGCGCCGCTCCAAACACGCATCCTATGGACCAGGGCGAAAGCCCCGGGACGGAGCAGAGCCGTGTCGCAGCCGTAACGCGGCGCACACGCATCCTGTGGACTCCCCGAGTTAGTTGTAGCTGACTTCCTCTCAGGCTGTGTGAAGTCATTGTTTTGCCACGCAGGACTAAGTGAAAGGCATTGATAAGAGAACCGTTAAGTGTAAATGCAAATTATGTTAACGTTTTATAAATGTTATGTTACATTTACCCCTATTGGAGAACCTTTCAAGGTAAATTGGGTTGGATTTTTAGCCTCTCTAAGTCTTGGTCAATGTACACTACCAGTCAAAAGTTTGGACACACCTTCTCATTCAATGTTTTTTATTTGTTTTAATTATTTCCAACATTGTAGTTTAATACTGAAGACATCAAAACTATGAATAATCTAGTTTTACCATAATCTGGATTACAACAGTAGTCAAATAGGGCTATCCATTGTGTGCTAACCCTACCTCTGAACAACACAACTGATGGTCTCAAACACATTAAGAAGGCAAGTCATTCTACAAATGAACTCTTGACGAGGCTCATGTTAATTAGAAACCATTCCAGGAGACCACTTCATGAAGCAGACTGAGAGAATACCAAGAGTGTGCAAAGCTGTCATGAAGGAAAAAAGGCGGCTACTTTACAGAATCTAAAATATAAAACATATTCTGCTTTGTTTAACACTTTTTGGTTCATTAAATAATTCCATATATGTTCTTTCATAGTTTTGATGTCTTCAGTATTAATCTACAGTGTTTGAAATAATTAAAATAAATACAAACCCTTGAATGAGAAGGTGTTTCCAAACTTTTGACTGGTAGTGTATGTGTATCTACAGAGCAATGTACAAAAATGGGGTAACAGGCTCATCCACACCAAAGAGGGCAGGTGATTTGTCGAGTAAGCATATGGAAGCTAGGGAAAAAAAACCAGCATGCACACTGCAGGGCTCTGATATTTCAGGCAATTGAACCCACCAAGGTTGTGATGTTTCCAGCAGACTTGCTCTTCACTGGACTAATATTGAACATGGCATCTTAAATTCACATGAACAATCACATGATTCATCTCAGATAAGTCATATATATTTTTCCCTGAGTTTGCTATTTGTGGGTAAAATAACTTGTAACCCTCTTTCCCATGTAGGTTCCAAGAAAAAGAAAAAAGCTCCTCCCAAAAAGTATTGTATCAAAGTCAGCTAGCAGGGATAGGTAATCCATCAAAGTAAAAAAAAAAAGAAAACATGACCTTTGCAGTATGAAGGCTGACAGGACTTCCAGACCCAAAGCCAGAGTCTGACATGGTGCAGAGCAAAGACATTATTTTCAAAGGACACAGCAGTTGTGCTCTCTGGGGCAGGAGTGTGGTTTATAACACGTAGATTTCCTGTCAGGTTTCAGTTCAACCATATTGAACCACACTAAAAATATGCTGACCTCCACAGTACCCATCACATGGAACACTTGGGATGACGTTATGGCAGCAACAATCTTTCTGTCGTGGGCGATGACAGGGAAGGAACAGCTCATGTATCTCTGTTCTACTTTAAAAATGTGAACTGTTGCAAGATATTTATAGATAAAAATATATCAGCAGTGTATCTGTCATCATGCTCTCCATTCTTTGGCAAAACTTTCTGCAAACACTTTACTTTTGAGGTTCTCAGTTTGACCCCTGAGGAGCACTTTTCTGCCTTTTCTAAAAAGCTTGTGAAATCATTATTTTTGTAAAGCAACGTGAAATACATCAGAGAATTCTTGAAGACACAACCGATGAGTGTTTAAAAATGTGCCCATGCTTTTCTAAGGTAACTCAGACTATAATCTCAGGACCCAGTGACTAATATCTGACATCCCTGGAGCCTCTGGGAGTATGAGTAAGTTTCAGGGCGTCTGGTGGATCCAATGTTTGTGATTTAAAGGTGACATATTATGCAGAATTGACTTTTTAATGGTTCTCTACCTGAAATATGTGTCCCTGGCATGTCTACAAATCCACCCCTGTTTTAATTTCTCCACCTTTCTGTAAATGTGTGCTTCATTTTCGTGACTTTTGTACATCACAACGCCATACGGTCTGTAACGGAAGTCAGAGCTCAGAGCTTGTTAAGCCCTCAACTCCACCTCCATGTGTGCTAACAAGGAGCTTAGGAGGGAGGCATGCTAGTTGTAGGCTGTCTTAATAAACACAAAGGTCGGTTTTACTCCCCACGTCTGCAGATTTGAAGATCTAGTGGATGATTTTTATTTTTCATGGAACAGTGCTAGCGCTAGTTAGCATAGCCACATAGCTACATGTTCGTAGCTGTGTGCCAAGACACACGTCGACATGCTGACAAATAAAACAACAAGAAACACTAAATCTGTGACCAATCCTTCAGAAAGGTCCTGCAAATTCAGAGGGTTGAAGTAACGCTGGTCTGTGAGCAGCTGTGTCTTTGCAGCCAACATGTAAACATTAGATCAACGTGCTGGACAGCAGAGGCTACATCCACTTCTGGAGGGGGCGTGGTCAGAGAGCTCATTCTCATTTAAAGGCACAGACACAGCCTGTTCTGAGCAGGGCTGAAAAAGAGGGGTTTACAGGCATACCAAAATCTGAGCAATAAACTTTAAAGACGTGTTTTAGGGGCCTCTTAGACCAATATATTTTCATGAAAACAAGCATAATATGTCACCTTTAAGACTTCTGGCCAAGGCTTCCTTTTGTGTGCTTTGCCATGCTTCACAGTCTGACTGTTGGCTGCAGAAGTGTGCAGATATGTTTGCAGACATCACCATAAGACAAGGCATGCTTCAATGACTGCTGGATTTGCATTACAGTGGATTGCTTTCTGCCACTTTTGCTTTCCACATGGCCCACTGAAAGGCCAGACGGAAACAGAAACCAGAACACTTCTGACACCGACATCCAGTTCTGGGTCTACAGGTTCAACCTTTTTTTGCTTTGCAATTTGGTCGACAGCAGCTTCATCTTTTTGTGTACTGAAATGAAGTTTCTCCAATGTGAGGCAGATGAAATGTTGAGAAAAAAACACAGCATTGATTCCAACAAAGTGCCAGAAGAAGCTAATGAGCAGAAGCACTAGTATGGCCTTTCCTTGAAATAATAATTGGTACAGGATAGCTCGAAATGAACTCCAACTGTGCAGCTAATTTCAGTATAACCATAACAACCTCTTCCATTTCTGCATTAAATTTCTCATTAACTCCTCTCTCTGAATCTCCTTTATTTCCTGCAGTTTTTCCCGAGGTGACACAATGCAGGACTGTGTCCTTCTCCCGGCCACAGCTCAATCTACCTGCGCTGAGCTCGCCCGCCCGCCTGCACTGATGCTATCAGCTCCTGATTCACTTTAGCCGCCTCAGCTCTTATAATTGATACAGAATCCTGATGCCCCGAGCAGCTGACATTCAGCACAGTCTGAAGGACAGCTAGGGAAATGAGGAGTGTATAATGGAATACGCCAGCAGCACAAACAGGAGGAAGAGCCTCTTGTAATATGATGTGCTCCGGCGCTTAAATATCAAGTGCAATTAAATGCCGGTGACGGCAGGACGGAGACAGCTGGAGCTGCATGTGTGTCTGGAAACAAATTTACCCTCAATCGGCAGTGACATCCTTTCTATCGTCAGCTATGATTTACTGTGTGTGAGTGAAACAGCAGGTCTGCTGGTTCCGCCCCGGCAGGGACAAATCTGTCTCACTAGATTTTGTGAAACGAGGACAAACTATGGGAAGCAGATGACATTGTGGGGGACGCAAGGTGCGGATTGTTCCCCCCCGTTGTTGGAGGTGACATTAACATCCATCAGACACTTTCCAAATTGTCCAGGTTAGGAGTGTTTATGTCGATGGGAAGTTGAAGGTTTTCAAACTTAAACAGAAGATGTAGATTTTTGGGCTCAGGCCTGGAAATCAATGCAACATGAAATTACTTTCATGGACTCTGACTTTGTGCAGCAGCTCAGTCTCTCTGGTCAGACAAGCTATTTTATGTCTTCAGTCTTAGTATGGTCAAACCATTTATCTCAATGCATGTCTGGCAAATACCAGATTGGCTACAAGGCCCCCACCAGGAGTATGAGAATATAATCATGGGGGGGAAAAGTGGCTTGTAGCTTCAGCCTGACTGAAGTCCAAACAGCCCATCGATCAGGGAATACAAGGGCCAATGAAATGTAAGAACAATGCAATGGTACTGACTGTGTATCTGACCTCCAGCCCTTTAGTTGTATCTCTTCACATGATGTCAGAGGTCAAGCATGAGACAATCGAATACAGTTCAGATAACAGAGTGGAGTTGGATTAAAATAGTAAAAAAAATGCAGAACAAAACAATTATACATGCAGTCAAGCTGAAACAAAGTTTAATGATGAATGCATTCATGAAAACGATCTGGTAACTTTAAAATATTGTGTTGAACTGTTATATCAGTGCTTTAATAGCAGATTTCTCCAAAATCTAAGATGTTTGAGAACTTACTGCTAGATAAAAGTAAAAAAAAGGCAGCAATGCTGTGGGACCTTGATTTTTTAAACTCTAAATAAAAATGTAACACGAACCTTCTCTTGGAGGTATTTGACATAGATTCATAGTTCAGTAACACATATCACTGTCTCTCTCTCTCTGTCCTCTGCCCTCTGTCCTCTGTCCTCTGTCCTCAGACTGTGCAGTGCCCTCTTGACACCCCCTGTGGGAGGGGGTGTCTCTGGGCACAGCAGGGCCGTACAGGGAGGGTGCACTCAGCCACACGCCAGGTCAGACCTTTAATCCCTCATCTCTTTTTCATCTTCCACAAGTCTTACCCTGTAGGACTCTACCTGGGTGCCAGACAGTGCATGATGGTAGAACATGTGTGCACATGTGTGTGTGTGTGGGCACAAGTGTGTGATGGCATGTGTGAAGCCTTTTTAACAAGGGCAGAGCTCAGGAGTGCAGACAGAGATTAATGATAGGAGGTGACATCTCTCTTTCAATATTAAGGGAAGGAAGCTCTGTCGCTGTATGAGCAGCAGGGGGGATGGAGAGAGGGAGAGAGAGGGAGGGAGAGAGAGAGAGAGAGAGATTTTTTTGTTTGTTTGTTTCTTCTTAAATTGTAGTCTGCATGCTTGAGCACCACGCTCTCTTTCAGAGCTCCCATTATATTAAAGTAAATATTTGAGATTTTTGCATCGACTATCTTCTTCATATCTAGCCAATCAGTGAATATTTGAGTGCATGTCCTGGATCCTGCTCTGGGTTTCATGTACCAACTATGTCTCGTTCCCATGACACACAGGGTATGGAAGAACGACTTTTACAGAGGGACTCTGCAGATCAAATGTAGTTGGGTAACTCATTCGACCACTGTGCAGAGAGATTTCTGTTTTGATTCATTTACACACAGAGTGATAGCAAATATTGCTAACCACGCTCCTGAGAGGGGAGTAACTCTGTGGTTGAACATGATGTTTGTGAACATCCGGCACAGCTGGAGAGAAGTTAATCACATCCCTCTGCTGTTAAAACTTCATCTGAACAATCCCTCTGAGGCAAACCTGCAGGTAAAACAGAAGCTGTTAAATTAAAAAACTTCTACACAACATGGATCTCTCCTCCACAAGTTGTGCTTCATCAGAAAAAGAGTGGCACAGCGTTATGACATCCATCACCACAAACCTGCCAAACACTCCCAATCACAGACAGCGATGCTCGTCACCACAAAGCTTGCAAAATTGAAAAAGAAGAAGAATGAAAGTCTCCGGTAGCCTCTGGCAACTTTTTCTTTACCGCTCCAGAGTCCCATCCTTTATTTTCAACGACCACTACCAGCATCCATTCACTAATGAAACCTTCAACAAGTGACAAATATACATCGAACTCCAGCATCTATAGCAGATTCAGTGCTCCCACGGTGATACTGATGGAAGTGCTATGATGATTAAGGAAAATTGAATCGAAGGTGCTTCCACATGGGGGTTTATTACAAACTGGATCTTTTGTTTTATTTATTTATTAATCTATTTTAACTTCAGCACAGCCGAGGAGCACCAAACAAAGAGTCACTGAGATGGATTTCATGTGCAGTCAAAGGACAGTTTGTGTCACCGCTGGGAATCCACATCAGGAGATGGATTCTTTTGCAGGACAAAGGAAAGTAAAGCCTTCTGAAAAAGAAACACATTGCAGAGTTTTTCCTGTCATGGTGGTGGAAGAGGGACGCTCATGTTTCTACATTATACAACTCAGCTCCTTTCAATCCTGATCACATAGGTCAGCCTTGTTGTGCATCGCTCTATGTTTCCCCCTCCTACATCAGTCGTAATGCCGGTCATCGTTTCCTGGCGACAGAAGTAAACAGCTGCATACTGACAAAGGATGAAGCGGCCTTAGGATCAGAACAATGGCAGGGAGCTCTTAAAGCAGACCAGTGGGGTCAGATTGTGGGGGCTATAATCAATCAAACTATTCAGACACAAACAAAGTGACCGAGCCGAGCAAGGAGCCTGAAGGAGTAACAACACTGAGGATAGAATAAGAGTAATGGACAGAAGGCCGATATAGTGATGATGTTTCTTCAGTAAAGAGATTAAATCAGCTTCATTTGACCTCGGGTTGAAATAACATAAAAGCAGTTTAATGTGTCTTGATTCAGCTGGAGAGCTTGAATGTGCCTTAACCCTCCTGTTACCCTCAAATTTACTAACATCTTTTATCACTAGGGTCAATTTGACCCCAGCAATTTAACCCTCCAGAAACTGATGGTTACCCAAGTTTATGTTTCAGGTACTTTATGTTTCTTTTAGGTTATAAAAATCTGTTATAGTGACCTCAATATCATCCAAAACAATTAAAACGAATGGGTGTAAAATATTGAAATTTCTCATGTTTTGTACAGCTATACCAGCCTGGGGTCAAACTGACCCCAAGGAACACCAATGCATCATTTCTTTTCACAGGAAATTGGAACATATCAATATTTTAATATATGTTTTTCCAGTTGTCCCCATTAAATGAAGAAAAGTCATGAAATATGAAGCCAAAATAATGATGTTAGTCATAATTTAAAAAGGATAATAGGAGGGTTAATGACAATCCGCCCTATTTAGCAACTGTTAGGAAAACATGCATAGGAAAGACAGCGAGATCACCAAACCATCAGGGGTCACTCTTTTCACTCGCATTTGATTACTTTTTTTATTTAAACCTTTTAATGTATCTTTGTTTTTTTAAGTAAAGGAACCTAAAAACTATTCTGATATTTGAAAAACTGAATTATAATTTACACATATTTGAATTAGGGATGTAAATTTCATGTATTTTATCTGTATGATCTATCTTTGGTAATGTTAACGATCAATTATTGAATAATCATGACATTTTCCATGTCAATAACAATGCATAATGCGTTTTTTTCCACTGAATAAAATGTTCCTTCACAACACAATGTATATAACTGACAGCATTGAATATCTACAGATCGTATTGAGGTGTTCAAAATGTTAAACACGCTGAATATCAGCGTGTGGAGCAGGCTCATAATCCCCGCAGACACACAGTCATAAAAGTGAAGTTTCAAAGGATTCAAAGGTTTCTTTTATTGTTAATTTTCACTGTATATACGAGACATACAGGAAAAACGAGATGCTGTTTCTCTCTTCCAGCTTTTAAATATCTAAAATTTAAATATAAAATACAATAAAATACAGTTCTATAAAAACATCCTATGTACACAGTGCAGGTAGTGCAGTGACAGTTTAAAAATGGACAATGTAAATAGATAATAATGCAAATGATATTAAGGTGCAGACAGTATTCGAGATAAGTAAATGAATAAGTAAACGGTTAATGCGCAAAAGGCTCAGACTTCAACAAGGGAGCTGAACAGGAACATATTTAAGACTCACAGTGTCCAGTTTTCTGTCTACTCGTTCTTATTGAGAAAAATAAGCATGTGAACGTGGTCAGGTGTCAGCCGGGAGCGCAACCGGGTCAGAATCAGTCCGGCGGTGGAGGAAAAAAGCGCTCATGGAGACCTGTCACTCAGCTGCAGCCGCCAGCTGAGCGCCTCTGCTGTGCACAACACCTTCAGTCAGCTGATTCACATGAAACATGCTTTAAACTTCAAACACCTCCCTGATAGATGAACCAAATATGAGACCACATGATGTTTGTAATATATTAATCGATATTTGATTAATTTTTCACATCCCTACTTTGAATTTATCTGCTGATAGATTGATGAAATCAACGCCTTTTCATATGTGTGTAGTCTGTCGGTCAAGTCATGGCTCTAATCCAACACAGTGACCTTCATAACAGGCAAAACAATACAGTGAAACCACTGCTGCTCAGTTTCAGACTTTTTCCCTGAGTATTGTCCTCTGAGTTTGTTTGAATTCTCCTTTTGTCTGTATCTTGACATCTTTGCACATTGTACCACTTAAGACCTGCCGCCTCTCAGCGTAGGGGCAGATATGACTTTCATACAGGTACATTTACATCCTGGCTTTGCCCTTGCCTCTGCCTTTGTCCACTAAATAATTCCTTACTGGCTTATTTCAGTCTTCGGCAGATCAGAGCCGGGTCTTATCCATGCTGGTCGGCACTCAAGAGTGACATCACCCTCTTCACTTCAAGGTCACCCCCGGTCGAGGTTTCAGTATCGGGCAGATTTGAGCGAAGAAATTCAGCCTGCTTTCCTCTGGATGATTTCAGTTCAGCAGTCTGTTTCCTCTCCATCTACTGTGTGTGTAAGTGTGAGTGTGTGTTTATGTGTGTGTGTGTTCTTCATCGCTGTGATGTCATGATGAATGGGCAGCCAACAAAGCGTAGGAGAGGCAGAGAGAGAGAAGGGGAGAGGAAAAGCGATCTCTCCTCTGCCTTTTTATCGCTCTATTTCATCATGGAAATCACCTCATTTACTCTGAACACTTCTCCATTCATCTCTTATTGTCACTGGCAAAACCCATTTTCTATCTGCACCAGTGCGGTGTGTGTGTGTGTGTGTGAGTGGGGGTGTGTTTGTGTGTGTAAGAAAGTCACAGGAACAGGGGAAAAGCAGAAAGCTCCCTGTATGCTGTTGGGTTTGCACATGAGCAGCTGCATTAATGAATTCTGAGCGAGTGTTAACATCAGCACACTAACTTGTTAGGGAGGAATATATTTTCATGTTGTTTTTTCTCAGTGAACTGACTCCCAGTTCACATTCGCACATTTTCAAATTCTCAATTAAAAAACATGTGGACAAAGAATTATTTGCTCTTTGTTACCTTCCTTTTTTTTTTTAACAACTGAGGTGTTTCATAAATACTGATCATATTGATGTAGTTTGTTATTTCATCAGGCTGTTTCAGATCAAACTCAGATTGACATATGATATAAGATAAAATATGATACAATATGAAATGCAACAATACTGCAGTGGCTTGCTTTCACCAACAGAAAGAAAACCTATTTGCCACTGAGGGGCTGCTTTACCAGGACTCAGCTGATGCGTCCTCCTCGGCAGGATGGATGACGTCCAAACTCTGTACATTGACATCACCGGGTTTATTATACAACGACACACAATAAAGGCTCAGCCGATCAATTCACACTTACATCTACTGTGAACTTGCAGAATAAAGGTATAAAGCTATTGTACACGAGACGATGACAAAGGTAACGAAGACGGCTACGGTCAATAACTGTATGCCACCTGGTAGGCAGCTCACCTGCCACTAATTAAGTCCACACTTAATATTGACACACATATGGCTCTAACAAATATAATGTGATAAGATGTAACACAATAGGAAACAATACCATACCCTACCATACTATACCCTACTATACCATACCATACCCTACCATACTATACCCTACTATACCATACCATACCCTACCATACTATACTATACCCTACTATACCATACTATACCCCACTATACCATACCATACTATACCCTACTATACCATACCATACCCTACCATACTATACCATACTATACCCTACTATACCATACCCTACCATACTATACCCTACTATACCATACCCTACCATACTATACCCTACTATACCATACCCTACCATACTATACCCTACTATACCATACTATACCCTACTATACCATACCCTAAAATACTACACGCTACTATACCATACCATACTATATCCTACCATACCCTACCATACCATACTATACCCTACCATACCATACTATACCCTACTATACCATACCATACTATACCCTACTATACCATATCATACTATACCCTACTATACCATGCCATACCCTACCATACCATACTATACCCTACCATACCATACTATACCCTACTATGCCATACCATACCCTACCATACCCTACCATACTATACCCTACTATACCATATCATACCCTACCCTACCATACTATACTATACCATACCCTACCATACCATACTATACCCTACTATACCCTACCATACTATACCATACCCTACCATACCCTGCTATACCATACCATACTATACCCTGCTATACCATACCATACTATACCCTACTATACCATACCATACTATACCATATCATACCCTACCATACCATACTATACCATACCTTACCATACCCTGCTATACCATACCATACTATACCCTACTATACCATACCATACTATACCATATCATACCCTACCCTACCATACTATACCATACCATACCCTACCATATCATACCATACCACACCACATCATACCATACCATACCATACCATACTACACCATATCATACCACACCATACCATACCATATCATATCAGATCATACCATATCATACCATACCATACCCTATCCTATCCTATCATACCATATCATACCATACCATACCATGTGGAAATTCACCTGGTGAAACCAAACAATAAGATTTGATAGAATAAATAATGATACGATTTCTAGGGATGACATAAAAGGTTAGGGTACAAAACAAAACAATAATGATACAGTAAGATAGGATAGGGGAAGATGCAATACGTTATGATACAGTATGGTATGATATGACGGAAAAACAAACCATTCTTTAAGGTTTAATATGATACGTAACAATTACGATAAGATACTACAGGGTACGATACGATACGATTCAATACAAAACAATGCGACATAGGATATGGTACAGGATTGTGATGGAATTCACAAATAAACTGGACCCTGGACACAGAAGACTCAGGAGACTCTGACGGCTTACATTGAAACAGTTCATGTAGAGCTCTATCAAGAGTACACAGGCAGGGGAGTGCAGTGCATTGCCAAGTGAGTTCTGCCAGACAAATCCTCAGGCATGTACCTTTATTCCCCCCAAGGACGAGCCTACAGTTAGATAACCATATTTGGACAATAGGAAACAAAACAACTGGGAAGAAGAGCTGTGCTCGAGTCTGGAGACAGTAAGTTAGTCACAATAGGGGGAAAGACCTTGATTACTACACTGACCCTGTCTCGCCTTCACCCAGCAGCCTCGGCTGACATAGGAAGGAAGTTACTCTGCACCTGACACTTAGACTGGAAGAATACAAGAGTTAAACACTCTTACATACATATATATATATATATATAAGACTAGGAAAATTCCATGACAGGTATGATATGACAAGAAATAATCAATTCTTTGTAATTGAATGATTTATGATACAATACTGTTCGATATGATAGGTTACAAAACAGTATGACATAACACAATACTAAACAACATGAGACAAAAGGACAAAATGTGATATTGCAATATGATTGGAAACTAAATAATCAGTATCATACAATATATGATAGACTTTTTATCTGGGTACAGAAATAAGTATTGTATTCAAATATATAAAGACATTGATTTATCATACAATAGTGATCCTGTTCACTTGACATCCTCATGAAGTTGACGAGGAGCTAGATGGGTTATAATAGTATTTGATGGAGAGGTATCACCCTCTCCTTTAGGTTGCTTGTCTAGCTGTTCTCCTCTGTGTTTCAGATGCCAACAGATGCAGCCGAGTTGTTATTGTTACCAAGAAGACTTTGGCCCAGAGCTCCCAATCCCATAAAAGCCTGCCTCACTTTCTCCTGAATGGGAGATAGTGAAGATGTTTACGATAATGTGTGGAGTTGAATACCAATGGTTCTCATTAGGGCCTCAGAATCCCACTCACACTCTGAGTTTACCTGCTTTGTTCACAGTTCTGAGAAAAGCATCTCTTTTATTTTACTCCTGGATCGTATACCTGATTAGTATGCCAACTTGTTATACCAGACACGGCTTTGTTCGACAGCTGCCACTGCCGAGTCGGATACTATAGCTGCACAAGTTGCTATGGTTACTCCTCTGCTACACTATAAGGCTGCGCATTACACATGGCTGCAGTTCTGCTGTACTGTAGACACACACACACTGTGTTCACGTGTGTGTTTAAATTGAGCCTTTAAGGCAGAAGGTGTCGATGCATCAGTCGTGTTTATCTAAAAGAACGCACGTTAATATTCTTTAAAGCAACATTTCAATCGATTTGATGTTTATTTTTTGAAAAATTCATTCCTTTATTTATCTTTTACAATACAGCTGAGGATTCAATCCACATCTGCTGAGAATTTAATCACTGCCTTGCTGTTTCCCATCCCATGTCAGGCTCAGGCTCCTCGGCTTTGGAGGCTGTGCAAGCCGGTTAATGACATGAACATGATTAATAATTCAGTTCCAAACCCTATGTGGGTCCAAAGAGAAACATGCCATTGTGCCGGTGCCTTCGGTGAATAGCAGGAGAGCAGCAGCATGGCTCTTGGAGTAATCCGACATGACAGCATTCACCTCGGATGATAGAGAGTGGAAGAAAACTATCAAAATCCTTATAAATATCTTATAGAGCCGCTGAGGAGCGAGGGAGCACGGGGGAAGGGGGCAGGATGGGTGAGGGGGGGGGCTGTCAGATGTGCTCATATTTTTCGCTGCAGAAGCAAACATCACGCTCCTCGTGAAGGAATGAAGCTGTGTGTTTAATTAGCGTGTTTTGTGCCTGCGTGATTGCATGTGTGTGGATCTACAACAGCATATGGCAACAGTAGGTGATGATGAGTGAGGCACATTCATGCATGCAGCTATAGGAGGCACGGTGGCTGCAACACAGTCTCTCAGACATAGGACTGTATGATACTAGGACAGCAGTCAGTCACAGAACAAGAAAAACACATAAAGTAGGAAATATGAACACTGCTTCTGAGCTAAATCGACCTTCTGGCATTGAAAAAATAACACAGCTTCTTCTCGTATTTCTCTGCAAGTTGTAACACGCTCTCCCGCAAAGAAAGCCCCAGGTCAGTGATTATGAGAGTAACACAGGACTGCTCAGATAGGAACACTTCATCCTCAAGCGCTGTGCAGCAAAAACCTGGAGCGAGAAACCAGTTTCAGCCTCTGGTGACGGGAGGCGAGAGAGGGGAAGTAATAAGGGTGAAGCATCATAAGATGAGAGTAAAACTCTTTAGAGGCCCACTCGGCTTCCCTTTACTCCTCGTTTTTCTCCTTCTCAGCTTGTACGGTGAAAGAAAACATGTTGGTCTTGTCCAGGACTACAGATGTTTTTTTTTTTTTTAACCTGCTTTACTGTAGCTTTAGCAGGGACCACCTCAGATACATTCATCAGGATTACTGCATCCTCACATAGAGTATCATTCAGCCCTGTTTCTAATGTAATCTTTCAGGTAAAGCTGCTTCCACTTCAGTAACCAGTCACTGAGTTTAAAGACGTATGTGACGCCTCTGGGCCCTTGGGAGCCTTTCGACTAAAAGGCTGTTTCTTCTTAACTGGAAGGAGCGAAAGCCAGCATGCTTCATGAAGGACTCTTGGCTGGAGGATTACCTTGACCTGCTAAATATGGAGAGAGCTGCTGGTCTCTTAAAAGACTTTGACCAAGGTCTGAGTGGGCTCTGGGACATTGTCAGGAGAGGTCTGGGTTAAGAGCTTTGTACTGTATTTATCTGTTCATGGTCTTCTGCAAGGAGACTCTTCCGTATTGTCGTCTATCTGCTGCTGTTATAACGGCTATTCAGCCTCCAAGATGTTTCCTTGTGTACCTGAACTCATCCCTCATGAATTGGTTATGAATTATCATGTACCCCTCAGTGTAATGTCCAGTGTTGTGGTGTCTCCTATTTTATTGTATCTTTTCTTTCCTATGTCTGTTATTGTTTTGTCTTATGTCTCTGTGTACTTGCATTTTTGAAAAATCTAAATAAAAAAATAAAGACATGTGAAACTCTTAAACAGGTTTGCTTTATAAGTTGTTATTGCTAAAGTGTTCTTATCCAAGGACGTAATGAGGCTCCCAGCAAATTGAGGTTGGTACTCTTCAGGAGTTCTGTTACTGCTCAGAATTTAGCTCCAGTTTGGTCTCCACCACCTCCTGAGAAAATGGAATTAAACATACTGCGATCAAAATTATTTGTGGGCTAATGAGCGTCCCCTTTCACACTCCATGTCAGTCATTGTAACTGATTATCTACATAACAAGCAGAGATGTTTTTTAAACTATCAATCTACTGAAATAGATGTCTGCTCATGAACGCAGAACTTTTGGTGAAGTATGGATTGGTTTTCGTGTTTAGCCCTGGATATATTGTCCAAATCATACTTGTGCAGGATTTGGTTGTGTGCAGAATTCTGTGTAGGGGTGAGAATTGATAAGATTTTATCAATGTCAATACCTATATCGATTCTGCTTATCAATCCAATTCCTTATCAATTCTCCTAACGATTCCTGAGTATTTTTTTGAGGGGAAAAAAGTAGTTCTCCACAGTCTTCCGCACCAAAAGGAACCATTTTATTTTTTCCAAAATTATGTCTGCACAAGACTGAACATGAACATATTCAACTTGAACATACTGAACAATAGGTTGACCTCATTCTTGGCCGCGTGAGTCCGGAAGTGGCCCCTCGAGCCTGGAGGAAAAGACTTTGAATTTGGAGAGAAAAAATGCTTTCCTCCGGGGGTCCTCGCGGAGGTATTTTCTCCGCTCTCGGTGCCTCATTTTTGGCCGCTTGAGTCCAGACCTGGCCCCTGGAGCCTGGAGAATGATACTTTGAATTTGGAGAGGAAAAACGCTTTTCCTCCTGGGGTCATCGTGGAGGTATTTTACCCGCTCTCGGTGCCTCATTTCCGGCCGCGTGAGTCCGGATGAGGCCCCTCGAGCCTGGAGGAAAAGACATTGAATTTGGAGAGGAAAAACGCTTTCCTCCGGGGGTCATGGTAGAGGTATTTTACCCGCTCTCAGTATCTCATTTTTGGCCGCTTGAGTACGGACGTGGCCCCTGGAGCTTGGAGGAAACTACTTTGAATTTGGTGAGGGAAAATGCTTTTCCTCCTGGGGTCACAGCGGAGGTATTTTACCCGCTCTCGGTGCCTCATTTTCAGCCGCGTGAGTCCCGACATGGCCCCTGAGGGAAAGCGTCCTGACTTCGAAAGGGGAGAGCTGTGAGGGGGTTAGCCTCCCCGACGCGGACGTGTGCACATGGAACCCTTCTCCACTTAAGCCCGATGCAAACCCCAAGCTTCGAAGCCTAGTCGACAAATGCTTCGGCATATTTGAGGTATTTGTACCTAGGAGTTGTGTGTCGCAGAGTGTGTGACGTAATGCAACGTGACGTGACATGACGTGATGTCATTCTGGGAAATGAATCGTTAAGAAGAATCGATAACATTTGAGGGGTACAATGGAATTTATCAATTGGAACCGGTTCTAAGTCGGATCCAGTTTTCGATTCCCACCCCTACTACTGTGCATATTAAGACAAAGAGAAGTGGGATGTATTGCCCAAGATATGATGCCAGTACCCATTAGGTATTGTCTGATTACTGTGTAGATTTATTATCTTTAGAAACACACACTTTAATACCATTTGAAAGCAGATTTCTAAGTTGTTTGATGAGGATGGAATAAAGTTTGCTTGGTGAGTTTCACAGATATCATCTTCCTTTCCTTGAAGCAGATAGTGTTTGCCACTCACTGTCAGACGATGTGTTCCAAGATTGTTAAACTACTTGTCTTTAGTCAAGAAATATCAAATGGACATCACAATTTTGTTCGTACTCTCTAAACCTTAAAGACCAACTTAAAGAAAAGGGCAAGAATAAAGAACATCTCCTCAATGAGGCCGCTGTCTCCTCCCTGACTCTCATCCTGGTGCCTTTTAACTCTTTTCCAGAGCAGGGTTAGGCCTCTGCTTTTTGTCAGTGGGTCTTGTACCCTAATAGAATGGTCTGTTGGACTTTGATGCTACATCTCAGAGGATTAAACACGTCCCAGAGGAAGGAAGCGCTCCTTTCTTTTAAGTTCTCTCCCCTGCCAGGCCAAGACCAACCGAACACATTATTGATCACAGGAGGTTTCCCCATCAGCCCCGAGCCTCATTTAGACCTGCTTCATTGTTTCCTGATGAAACAGCCGACAACAAGCTCCCGCTGACTGAATTTAATGCATGCTGCTCCCCTTTAAAGCCCACGACTCTCACTCCATTTCTCTCATCTCTATGCGTGATCTCATCAATCTCTCCTAATCCCTTGCCTTTCTTCATCTCTCACCAGTCACCACAGTGTTCTTTAAATCAGGTTTCCTTTTCTCTTACCTCCTTCGACAGGAGAATTCCAAAACCAGATTGAAACTGGAGGAAAGCAAGTACAAGTTGTGCACACAAATGATGCATTTTCACCAGAAATGCTACTGTTCCTCTCAAGGTCACAAGTCTCCAAGAAAGAAGCCAAGTTGTCACAATCACAATATCGTGATTGAGTTATTACTGATCCATATATAAAATATAGTTTACCTCATCTCTATGATATGGAGTGATGTGACAAAATACAACATGAAACAATACAATCACATGACATTCTTCTGGCTGGATTTACAGACTCAGACAGAGTGTCACTTTCTGGCATAACATTATGTGATAGGAACGATACGGTGATGAGATGCTATACGATGCGATACAATACAATATGATGCAACATGACTACATGACATGACACAACATGATACCTCTGGCTAGATTTGCAGCCTCAGACAGAAGGTGCCACTTTGTGACAACATTATGGGATAGGAACGATGCAGTGATGAGATGCGATACGATGTGTTACAATATGCTATGTGCTGCAATGCTATACCATGCTATACAATGCGATATATTCCAATATGATGCAACATGAACACATTGAATGACACCTCTGGATAAATTTGCAGACTCGGATAGAAAGTGTCACTTTCTGACACAACATTATGTTATACAATACAGTGATGTGTTACGGTGTGATCGATCATATCATCAATCAATCTGTATCTGTATAGCGCCGAAGCACAACAAACGTCATCTCAAGACGCTTTTACACACAGAGCAGGTCTAGACCACAACAGAGACCCAACATCAAGACAGGGTAAGACTCAGTCTGACCCACCCTTAATGCACCATGAGCATTGCACCCCGCATTATTTAGCTAGTTACAGCGGCGAGGAAAGACTTCCTTTAACAGGCAGAAACCTCGAGCAGAACCAGACTCATGTTAGACAGCAATCATGCCTCAACCGAGTTGGGTCTGGAAAGAGGGATAGACGAGAATACAAGATAGAGGGAGAAAATCTAATAAATACCAGAAGAATTAAACACTTAAAAAAGAAGATATAAAAAGATAAAATAAAAGGATTATGCTAAAACAATGGTCATGCCGTTTTAATGTCCAGAGGCAGAGAGTTCCATAGTTTGGGTGCATAAAAGGTGCATGGAATACAATTGATGCCATGCAATGCCATGCCATGGGATAGGATAGGATAGGCTAGGATAGCATGGGATACGATACGATACGTGTTCTTGTCCCTAATGCAAAATCTGTCTCGGACTCCAAGCATGCATGCTTTACAAAAATGTTCTGTTTGACATGTCAAGGTCAAAACTACTTGGTGAAACTGCACCATGTTGCCTCTATTACTGTTGCAGATGGAGCCAAACATCTTTACTGTCTACAATGTTGGTATCAGTGAAAATCATGAAGGACAAGCCTGAAAATGTTTTTGATGTGCAGCTTTGTTCAGTGTCCACACATGGTGAGCGGAAACGCTATAGGGGAACATTCCTGCAAAGGAGTGCACAAATATTACTCCTTACTTTATCAAGGATACTTGGTTTAAGTGGGGAAAATTCTGAATTTGGTTGATACAACAGGTTGAATATATAGGATGCCAATTCAAGCCACTGCAGACTCACTAACCACCAAAGTGCTCTTTTTACTCCAGCTGGCTTCTTGACATAAAGGGCACTATGCTCCGTGCATTTTCACAGATTTTTAAAAAAAAAAAAGTCAAAAGGTGCAAAATCCAATCTACAATGAAGGCTATTTCACAGGTACTGAGCTGAACTTTGCCGTTAGCCTTTGAATAAAAGGAGTGAACATTTAGAAAAAAGGTTTTTGACTTGATTTCCATCAAAGATAGGCTACAAAAATCCAACAGCCACCATTTCCTGTCTAATGAGGGCAATACCTCCCTATTAAGAAATGCCATCTTGGATTTTAATGAGATAATTAGACTATTTAACTTTCAGCCCCAACAGTTTCTCATCACGATCATCAATAAATGTGTCAATCATGCAGCTACTCGTGCACAGTGTCAGTTATAATCTTTAAACAAGTGTAAATACACCATTATCCTCAGCAGAACACAGTCTGTTCCTCTTCCACCATCTGTATCCTACCCACTGATGATTTTGTGTGCCAGTACTAGGTCAGGAAACTGGCACCTGTCCCTTGTCGACCTCTCAGAGTGAGTCAGAGCAGCAGATTATCACAGGATCAAAGAGGAACTCATTTCAAACATATCATTGCCTTATTTTTTCAAGGCTTCTGCTCGGCTTAAAAACAACAACTAAAAGAAAACAAACAAAAAACATCACAGCTTCCTTTCTTCTGTGAGCAAAAGATAATTTCATATTGTCATAGTCTTCAAATCAGAGAGTGTGTTGACATATCACATTCTCATTACTCTGCGATGAAAATAACACAGCAGAGGTAACACGGCGGCATGAACCCTTTTGGGGAACAACAAAACAGAAGTAAAACAGAACACAGAAAGCAAACAAACATGAAATCCAGCTTTGTATGATGCATAAATAACAAGCGCCGTTGTTCTTTTTTTAAATGAAGACGAGGAGAAGGATACCTGTATGCCTTCGGGACTCTGAGGCTGTCTGCTTCATCAGGAATACAAACTCATGCACCAAGAGCAGGTTCGTGATCCTTCTATGTGCATCTGACCTCATCAATAAAGACCTGGACATGCCCAGAAGTAAGGAATGATTTGAGGTACTTCTGCAGGTAGTAGCTAAATTAAGTAAGGGATCATGTATGGTTAGCAGGTTGTTCTGGGAAAGACCCCGACGTGAAGCTAACCATACATTATCCAGCTTATTACCTGGCTACTAACTGAAGATACAAACATGTTGTCATAAAACATAGATTCAATTATTATTTTATTGATTTAGAGTGATTTATGTATAGGCTACAGTTTAAAAAAAAATAGTCCCTGTGATTCCACAGATGGATTCTTATCTTCCTGTTGCGGTGGATTTAATATGAAACTGTCCTCATTCAGCGCTCCTTCTTCTCTGAGCTCTGCGGTTCACACATCTTTAAATCTATCATCACCACCGCTCATGCTTTAAGTCTCTTTATAGAGACCGGTAACCTAAAGTTTCTCTCACCTTCTCCACTGCTGTTGCTTGCCCTCACCTTAAGGTCTGTGGTGTCAACAAGCAGAGGCTAAATGTGTCTGAACTCTTTCCCTCGGATTGATTTGACATGAAGTGTGATCAGTTTGCCTCTGGTATTGCTCATGTTAGTGAATGTTATTATTACTTTAGCCTGTACATATTAGTAATGCCTACTTGTTGTTCTTTGTGTGTTTATAGTTGATATTATTATTATTATATTTTTATTTTTATTCTTGTACAAAGAGAGCACAGCTTACCAAGTCAAATTCCTTGTGTTCAAGCAAACCTGGCCAATAAAGCTGATTCTGATTCTGATTCTTCTGATTCTTATAAGGGGTTTTGACCAATCAGCATCAAGCTTCTTACACGTAAATATGACCATCTCACCCTGGTTCCCAAAACACTTCACTGGCTCCCCGTTCAATACAGAATCCATTTCAAAATCCTATTATTAGTCCACTGAATGGTTCAGCTCCCCAGTACATCTCTGACTTGCTCACAGTGTATAACCCGACCAGGATCCTTAGGTCAGCAGGTGGAAGTCTTTTAAATGTACCCAGAGTCAAACCAAAGTCCAGTGAAGGGGCCTTTAGTTACTGTGGTCCATCTTTTTGGAAGAAAATCAGATCCATCACAACTGTCTCCACTTTTAGAGAAAGACTGAAAACATATTTATTTTCTGAAGCGTATGAATGATATAATGACTGTTGTGACTGGATGCATGTGCAGCAACACTTGCTGTTTGTTTGAGTGCTGTGTCTGATGTATGTTGGGTGTATCCATTGTTTTTCTGTTTTCATTCATTCTTTGTTTTTTTTATGTTTTTAATTTTCCATGTAAAGCACATTGAAGTTACGTGGAATGAAATGTGCTTTATGAATAAAATTGCTATTGCAAAAATTGCTATTACACAACCGGAAGATCAGTAAGAAAGTCAGGTAATAATCAGAGACTGTAAAAAATATGGACGTAGTATCCGTGACGTCACCCATCTGTTTCTGAAGCGCTGTTTTGAAGCCAATCGGGAGCGGCAGCCATATTGCTTCTGTGGAGCCAGTGTGACGTAAAGAGGCGGGCTTTGAGCCTCCTAGCCAGCAGCTGCAGTGTTCCTGCAGGTAGCTGTGCCTCTCATTGGAAGACTAGTAATCGCAATAACTTCGAAACTGCGGAATTAGAAAAAAAATCACCAGAAATGAGCTATTCAGACTGCACTCATCTTTTGTACCAGGCTGTAAACATGTTTATTAATGCTGCAAAGATCATCTTTTTCCCCATTCATGTGTACGTGACTTCCGGTACTTCTGGAGCCAGCCTCAAGCGGATCCTCTATGAACTGCAGCTTTTAACACTTCCGCATTGACTCATGTTTTTAGACCGGAGGTTGCCGCTTGGTAATAATTCAAGATAGCAAAAGTACTTCACAAAGCACTGTATCAGGTTTTGTTCATATACATTAAAAAAAGTAAAGTTCAAGTTCCTGATATGTTCATAACAATAATAAAAGTACAGTGTTAGAAGCAGAAAGGATCAGTCGCAGCACCAGGAAGAAAATATATTTATAACCGCAGAGCAAATAGCTGCTAACCAGCAAATCGTTGCTAGCTAGCACAATGGAGTGTAAGACCGGCAATTATTAGAATTACTGTACCTAAGTCAGAGGAACACCACTGTATAGGGTTGAAAGGCTGAATATGTGCAATTTTTGAAATATAAAGGGTAATTCTTTATGCATGTAGGCGCAAATTGTGTCTATCACATCGGTCTGAATGCCCATGCCTGTCTCAGTTGACACAGGGTGATTGTTAGGCGCTATAGCAACCGACAAATCCATTAAGCATTGTTGGATAATGAGGAACAATCGGCGTGATTACCCCTGTATGCTCCCCAGGACAGCAGAGAGTCTGCAGCAGGGATTTTATGCCGTTGACTCTTTTAGGTCTTCAGCCTTTTCTCTTTCATGTTGCCATGAAAGGTTGAGCTGAGAGAATCACAGGGGATCCATCTGTGTCTTCAAATAATGACCTTCATTTATCAACTGTTCAGCAAAGGGACTGAAGGCCACAGCACAACAAATGTGACACAACATCTTCCAAATATGATTCACGAGACACCGGCACACATCTAAATGAGCAGAGATTCGATTACAACGTGGAATTGATTCAGGTGTGGTCTCAAGAATTTGATGCATCAGTCAATGAATTATGTATGAAGGTTTAAGTGGTGAGGCAAATCCTGGGATAATCTCTGTCCTTTCTACTCTCAGCTGTGTTGGTGCCAGCAAGCCTCTAAACTAAATGTCAGAGACCACAGTGAGTAAAATGCATCCAGAAACAACGTGAGAGCAGAAATACCCGAGCCAGATTTTTATTCTCAGCGTCTTTAATTCCCATATTTGAAGCAAGCCACTGCTGTAAAGTGGGAAAACCTCTCTGCTGCAAAAGAAGCCGGTTACAGTTACACTTAAAATAGCCAGTTGCACCCACGGCCGTATCCCTCATCTGTGTGATTGATTAATCTGTTTTGGATGTTCTGTGAGTGTGTGTGTGTGTGTCTGTGTGTGAGAGTGTGTTAGAGTGGGTCTTCCATGCCTGATCCCAGCCACCTGCCTTGCTATAGATGAGATGGTGCACAGCTGCTGAAGGACTATCAACCAATCAGGGGAGACATCACCTGCTGACCTATCTACGAAGCCTGCCCGACACTATAACTTCAGGGCAGCTCTGTTGAAATCAGCCCTCAGATATTGCCTTATATAGCAAGAACTACAAGTGTTTACATTTGCCCCTTTTTTTCTGTTATTGTGACCAAGCAACACATCTGGACTGGTCTTGGTTTTATGTTATGTTTAAGTGCACATACACTCTCATCTAAGGGAGGTTTTTTGTTATAACACTCGGTTAAAGCTAGGGTTGGTAGTCTCGGAAAACTAGCATGAATTTGAATGTAGCATTTCCTCAGGACTCCGTCTAACCCCTCCCCCCCTCCCCTCGGAGCTCCTCCAAAATGACGATATGATTTGTGACCATATGATGGTGACTGATGCAAAACTGGTCCTCACCAAAACATTATCATAGTGAAAGTTAAAAACACAAACAAACATGCCGGGGAAATGTACACGCAGGAGGCGGGCAGAACGGCAGGACAGGATTTGATTGGTTCAAAATTTTGGGACCCCAAAAACGGTGATTGGTTGGTGTTTTCCCAGGTTTACCCCGGCTGTAGATAGCAGCTTTTGTTCACTCTTTTTAAAGAACACATTATGTAATGACTACCATCGGGACATAAAGATCATTTTAACCATTATAACAAAAAGTGGATCTAAATCTAAGCAGTTCTGTTTGGTTGTAGTTCAGTTTGAGTAGTTAGTTAGGTCTTTTTTAATCTTAATGTTTCACTTGTTAGGCAGAAAGCATCTTAAACTTAAGTTAACTTAAGCTAAAGTCTCCTTTTGTTTGGTTTCTTTGATTTGAGCAGCAATTGCTGGTTTAAATCAGTTGCCTAACATTTGTTATCACACATAATTTTACTTCTGCATTGTATTGTACTTATCTTTCCCTTGTGAGCTGCATCGTAACAGCCACTTTGACTTTGTTGGAAAGACATTATCATACTGTTACAGTATTTTATGTGTTAGAACTTTTCTCCCGATATAGTGTCACCGGTACAACTGGATAATGCTAGAATGATAGTTGTGAGTGCTAACAGCAGCCATGTTTGTTTGTGTTTTTAACTTTCACTATGATAATGTTTTGGTGAGGACCGGTTTTGAATCAGTCACCATCATATGGTCGCAAGTCAGCGGCGCTCGTGCATGTGAGCGGAGGGGGCGTCGTTTTGGAGGTGCTCTGAGGGGAGGGGGGGAGGGGTTAGACGGAGTCCTGAGGAAATGCTACATTCAAATTCATGCTAGTTTTCCGAGACTACCAACCCCAGCTTTAAAGGGGACATATCACGCTTTTTTCATCAATATATATTGGTCTAAGAGGTCCCAAAAACATGTCTTTAAAGTTTATGCTCAAAAAAACACTTTGAAATCAGATTTTGGCATGCCTGAAAAGTCCTCTTCTTCATTCCTCCTCAGAACACTCTGTTTTCCCTCTGACCACGCCCCCTCCAGAAGTGGATGTGCCTCGGCTCTCCAGCACATTGATCTAATGTTTACATGTTGGCTGAATATACACGGCTGCTCAGAGATCGCGTTACTTCAACCCTCTGAATCTGATCCTGACGGAGAGGCGCCTGTAGCAGGACCTTTCTGAAGGATTGGTCACAGATTTAGTGTTTCTTGTTGTTTTATTTATCAGTATGTCGACGTGTGTCTTGGTACACAGCTACGAACATGTAGCTATGTGGCTATGCTAACTAGCGCTAGCACTTATCCATGATAAATAAAAATCATCCACTAGATCTTCAAATCTGCAGACGTGAGGAGTAAAACCGACCTCTGCCAGAAAGGCAGCAGGACCTTTTATGAAGGATTGGTCACAGATTTAGTGTTTCTTGTTGTTCTATTTGTCAGTATGTCGACGTGTGTCTTGGTACACAGCTACAGCTACAGCTACAGCTACAGCTACAGCTACAGCTACAGCTACAGCTACAGCTACGAACATATAGCTATGTGGCTATGCTAATTAGCGCTAGCACTTATCCATGACAAATAAAAATCATCCACTATATCTTCAAATCTGCAGACGTGGGGAGTAAAACCGACCTTTGTGTTTATTAAGACAGCCTACAACTAGCATGCCTCCCTCCTAAGCTCCTTGTTAGCACACATTTGTGCAGGTAATGAAAAACGGGGGAGGGATTCAGTATTATTTTATACAGTCTATGGGCTGAACAAGCTCCGAGCTCTGACTCCGTGACAGACCGGATATTGTTGTGACGTAACAAAAACATGGAAGTCTGAAACGGCTCGTTTCACACACATTTACAGAAAGGTGTAGAAATCAAAACAGGGGCAGAATGGATTTTTTTCATTTGGTTTGTAGACATGCCAGGGACACATATTTCAGGTAAAGAACCATTAAAAAGTCAACTTTGCATGATATGTCACCTTTAAGCTTGTATTATAACTCGTAGACTGCACATGTATGGAGTATTTCAATTATTCACTTCAACAAACATGTATTAGACTTATTTAAATTTACTTCAATAGGTAAAAATAAAAATAAAAAACATGGTACATTGAAATGATTATATTGTAATATAACATATTTGATCAAATTGAGTTTCAAAAGCATGATACTTCACCATTTTATACTGCCACCTTAAGGGATATGTTCTGGTTCTTCAACAATCAAAGATATTTGGTTAAAGTTGAGAACATTTTTGTCACAGACGCTGAAAGCCTTTGAGTGTTGGTAAGACTTCAAAAGTCTCTGTCCTGAATTCACAATCTGTTCTCCCGACCAGCTTTTATAGCACCAAATTAAAAAGTCACCATACTTTCTGAGAGGGCATTGTTCAGAGAATCACAAAGGAGTCGCTTCTCGGTAACACTGGAACACTGCTCATGTTTAAGCATTTGGACAAACAAGCAAAGCTGTAATTTTCTCGGTGAGAACTGCCCTGCTGGGATCACCTCTTCATATTGTTTGATTATTACATTGTAGAGGATGCTCTGATGATACCCTGCGGCTGAACGCTCGGCTATTACAGAGCATTCATTCATCGCTCTGAATGAATCCATTGTTGAAACATCTTCTTTTGTACTTGTACAGAGAATTTGATACAGATATTTACTCGATTGGACCCTTGAGATGGGAAAGTGCAAAATCTACCAAAGCATTGAGTGATACTAAACTATAAAGATAAAAAAGGTCATGCAAGGGTAATTAGACTGCACAAAAACTCAACAAAGTTAAAGTAAATGCTACAATTTGTCAAGTATAATTGCATTTTTTTCACGTTATCAAATTTAAACTACCTTGGATGCACAGTTCAAATATAATCGGGTGCATGCTCGACAGCAGATTAAAATATATTTACACAAATAAAAACTAAATTGAGTTCTCGCTCGTTGTATCACGTCGCACTTATTGGGCATCTGTGCTGCAGGATTTAATGAGTGCAATTTAATTTTCTTGAAATCTTAACTCTCTTTTATAACTGTTGTAATTTCTGTTTACAGTCATAACAACATCTAATGTGATGTTATTCAAGTCTGATTTATGAAAGCCACTAGCTATTAAAAACTAAGCTTTAATCAACAAGTCCATTAATCTTCCACTCATCACAGGCTGCTGTATGAGTGTGATAGCAGGTTTGGTGTCCTCAACATTTAAATAGCAGAGAGCTGTATAATGTTTTGTGTGATAATTACATTTTGCTGTCTTGTCTTGACTACAGTTGGAAGCAGTTTTGGGGCTTGTTCAGTGTACATTCCTAGTCTTAAAGGTCCCATATAAGGGCATTTTTAGATGTTTACAAGATGTCCTAGTTGTCCTTTAAGCAAGGTTTTCAATTCACTTGCAATTAAAGCACAAATTCAGCCTTTGTGGAGGATCTGCAGCCTCTTAGTTTCTAACTTCATTATCATGCAATGATCTGAGTGGATAGGAACAGCCTCTTCTGACCACTCACAGGCTTGGATCCTATTATTTTTTCAGCCTGGCCTCTTTTCTTATCAGTTCTGTCCCCCCCGGCCCAAATAGAGATTCAGTTCAAGCTAAAACCTGTCTACATTCACACTAAGCTCATTTCTATAGGAGGCAACTTCATGATTCAATGATTTCTCATTTAGTGCACTTGATCTGAGGAGATAAAACAAAGCTATTCAAGTTGAGGTTTCCACAGAAGGAAGCCTAGCTTTGTGAGGAGACATACAGTCATGGCCAAAAGTTTTGAGAATGACACAAATATTACATTTTCCCAAAGTCTGCTGCTTCAGGGTTTTTAGGTGTTTTTGTCAGATGTTTCTATGGTATAATGAAATACAATTAGAAGCATTTCATAAGTATCAAAAGCTTTTATTGAGAATTACACAGAATTCATGCAATAAGTCAATATTTGCAGTGTTGACCCTTCTTTTTCAAGACCTCTGCAATTCTCCCTGGCATGCTGTCAATCAACTTCTGGACCAAATCCTGACTGATGGCAGTCCATTCTTGCATAATCAATGCTTGGAGTTTGTCAGAATTTGTGGGTTTTTGATTGTCCACCCACCTCTTGAGGATTGACCACAAGTTCTCAATGGGATTAAGATCTGGGGAGTTTCCTGGCCAAGGGCCCAAAATCTTAATGTTTTGTTCCCCAAGCCATTTTGTTATGACTTTTGCTTTATGGCAAGGTGCTCCATCATGCTGGAAAAAGGCATTCTTCATCACCAAACTGCCCTTGGATGGTTGGGAGAAGTTGCTCTCGGAGGACGTTCTGGGTACCATTCTTTATTCATGGCTGTGTTTTTAGGCAAGATTGTGAGAGAGCCCACTCCCTTGACGGAAAAGCAACCCCACACATGAATGGTCTCAGGATGCTTCACTGTTGGCAAGAGACAGGACTGATGGTAGCGCTCACCTCGTCTTCTCTGAACAAGCCTTCCTCCAGTTGCCCCAAACAATCGGAAAGGGGATTCATCAGAGAAAATGACTTTATCCCAGTCCTCAGCAGTCCAGTCCCTGTACCTTCTGCAGAATATCAGTCTGTCCCTGATGTTTTTACTGGAGAGAAGTGGCTTCTTTGCTGCCCTCCTTGACACCAGGCCTTCCTCCAAAAGTCTTCGCCTCACTGTGCGCGCAGATGCACTCACACCTGCCTGCTGCCATTCCTGAGCAAGCTCTGCACTGGTGGTGGCCCGATCCCGCAGCTGTAACACCTTCAGGAGACGGTCCTGGCGCTTGCTGGACTTTCTTGGGCGCCCTGGAGCCTGTTTGGCAACAATTGAACCTCTCTCCTTGAAGTTCTTGATAATTCGACAGATGGTTGACTGAGGTGTAATCTTACTCGCTGCTATAAACTTCCCTGTTAGGCCCTTTTTGTGCAATGCAATGATGGCTGCACGTGTTTCCTTGCAGGTAACCATGGCTAACAGATGAGGAACAATGGTGTCATGCACCATCTTCGTTTTAAAGTGTCCAGTCACTCAATCATGACAGATTGATCACCAGCCTTGTCCTCATCAACTCCCACACCGGTGTTAATGTGTGTGACACCTGTGTGTCATTGAAATGATGTTAGCTGGTCCTTTTGTGGCAGGGCTGAAATGCAGTGGAAATGTGTTTTTGGTGATAAAGTTCATTTTCAAGGCAAAGAGGGACTTTGCAATTAATTGCAGTTGAGCTGATCACTCCTCATAGCATTCTGGAGTATATGCAAATTGCCATTATAAAAACTGAAACAGCAGACTTTGTGAAAATTAATAGTTGTGTCATTCTCAAAACTTTTGGCCATGACTGTATACATACTTAAGTCATCCTCCAGTCTAGCAATGAGGGAAAAAGCCTCTGACGGTGTAATGACAGGAGTGATTTGCATAGTCATTTCATAGTCTGTGCTGTTGTGGTTTTACATCGTTGTTGTAGAGTCAAGATGTCAAAGGTCAGATTCTGGATCATGTGTGTAGTGTACTGGCCTGTTTTTTTTTTTTTTTTTTTTTACTGGTGCACAGTGTTTGTTTTGGTGTTTTTCTGCCTCTGCATCTATCTGCAACCCCCCCTCAGTTTACAACTTTTGCAGCCAGTCAGCGCACGGTGAGTCAAATGCTGCCTGCTACTCACAAGGAGAGAGAACAGTGAATGCACACCGATGCTAATGTCTTCATTCAAGTCAAGAAGTTGTATACTGTGTTTGTGTTAGATTCCTCTGACGACACAAAGCAGGTTGAATATCCTCTTATAAATGTTAAAGAAGTTTTCAGAGTCACAAATCCAGAGTTCAAACATTAAGATTTCAGTATGCAACTAGATAGATCAGTGGGAATTTAATAATAATAATAATAATAATAATAATAATAATAATAATAATAATAATAATAATGCATTTTATTTATAGAAACCTTTCTTGGCACTCAAGGTCACCTTAGAACATTAAAACAAACAGAGTTTAAATTAAAGTCGCAAGCGGCGATGAACGGGCCCTCGCACACCTGCGGCCGCCGCCTACGCGAGCCACCGCCACATGTAAACCGCCGCCTGATATTTGCCACCACACGATGTGAAAGCAAGATCTGAGAGCATATGCAGCTTTAGGTGGTGCAAATGTTCCAAGTTTTTGGCAGATTGCCAAGAAAACCTCCAAACTTGACAGTCTGCCACGCCCACAATTTTAGTTTGAACGGAATTCTTTGAACAGTTTTTAATCGTCAAGGTGTCTACTACAGGTTGCCCTTGGTTTGGACTGAATCGGAGAAAAGCCCTCGGAGAAGATAACGAAAGTATGCACCCTTATTTGGATGCCATTTTTCAAGTTCAAAGCTAGGTGGCGCCCTTCCTGTTGAGTTTGGGATATGGGTGCAAGAGGCTTTTTTGTGCGTCCTGATGCCATGAATATGCGTATTGATTTTCAAGCATGTAGTTCAAAATAACCCCTATGGGGAGGGGTTTTTGAAAACTGTAAGGGGCGCTAGTGAGCACATTTTTTCAACTTTTTTTGCGAAACCCATAAAATGGCGCAATTTTCCCAAAACCTGATGAGTGTGTTGGATGAGGTGAGATTACGTGCTTTTTAATGTCACAAAAATCAATTTTCCAACACTTTTTTTTGATGCCCCGCCCCAAAGTCTGACACGCCCACAACTTTCGTCTGAACGGAGTGCCTTTAATTTGATTTCATCGTCAATGGGTTTACTATAGAATGTGCCTAGTTTGGACTGAATCGGAGAAAAGCCCTAGGAGAAATTAGCAAAAGTATGCACCCTTGCTTGGACTCATTTTGGCCCCATTTTTCATGTTCAAAGCTAGGTGGCGATCTTCCTGTTGAGTTTCGGATATGGGTGCAAGAGACTTTATTGTGCGTCCTGATGCCATGAATATGGGTAGAGCTTTTCATGCATGTAGCTCAAAAAAACTCTATGCATAGGGTGTTTTTTTTACCTCTAGGGGGCGCTACTGAGATTTTTTTTGCGAGACCTATAATAACTTGCAATTTTCACCAGACCCGATTAGTGTGCAAAAATATCTGCGCTTTCATTCACGTTCAGGGGTCCAAAAATGCGTTTTAAGTGGCGGAAGAAAGAACAATCCTTAGGGTTACAATAGGGCCTTCGCCACCATCGGTGCGCGGGCCCTAATTAAAACAGTAAATAAAACACAATTTAAAATGTTTGAAGTGAACGGACAGTGGAGTTGTGGTCAGATGGAGTAAGCCAGTTTAAACAGATGAGTTTTGAGTTTGGATTTAAAATGTGGGAGTGAGTCAGTATTATGGAGGTCAGGTTGGATAGAGTTCCAGAGCTGGTGGCCCATGGTAACAAGGCGAGCAGGGGGGGACAGTGAGGTGGATGGAGGAGGAGGATCTGAGGGTGCAGACAGGTGTGGCAGTATGGAGGAGGTCAGAGAGATATGGAGGGGTGAGGTTGTGTATGGATTTGAAGGTGAGGAGAAGTATTTTGTAGTTGATCCGGTCTGTGATGGGGAGCCAGTGGAGCTGTTGCAGGATGGGTGTGATGTGGTGGATGGAGGCGGTGCGTGTGATGATACGGGTGGCTGAATTTTGAACCAGTTGTAGTTTATGGAGGGTTTTGTGGGGGAGGCCAAACAGAAGAGAGTTGCAATAGTCCAAACGGGAGGTGATGAGGCTGTGAATAAGAATGGCAGTGGAGTGGGGAGTGAGTGAAGGACGGAGACGGACGACACCCAGAGTCTTAACCTGAGGGGAGGGGAAGAGGGACGAGTTGTCGATGGTAATAGAGAAGTTATGGAGTTTGTTTAATGTAGATTTTGTGCCAATTAGAAGAAGTTCAGTTTTATTGCTGTTTAATTTGAGGAAGTTTGAGGTGAACCAAGATTTTATTTCAAAGACACAATCAGTTAATTTAATAGTAACACCGTTAGATTTTCAAAAAGCCAGTTTATTTTTCATAAAGTCTAACCTGCAGGTTTTTCACGACGCACCATTCTGTCATCGATTGATCAGTCAAGGTGAAATGAGCACGGCACAAATGCACTAAAGTGATTAATTACTTGTTAAAGTTGATTAGGAAATGTATGAATGTGCTCCAGCGTTTGTCTTTTCAATGCACATTTCCTAAAGTTAGGTAGTGTGTAATTTACCATTGTGGGAAGTAAATGGTAAATCCACTTACTTTCTACCTGTTATACTTTAATGAACAAAGAACTACCTGCTCTATCTCATGGGCCTCATTAATCCTCTGAAAAACAAAGCAATGTTCTTGTACACTGTATTCCTAAAATAAATGATCACTGAAACCAGGGAATAATCACAACAATACAGGGGAATAGACGGTCCAAAACATCCTCAGAACACACACAGTAGAAATTAGAACACTTTGTTCCATAGGAAAAGTTAATGAATAAGTTGTTAAACACAGACGGGGGGTTGGGGAGTATCAGAAAAAGACTGAGCTGTGCTGAGCGGGGGAGCTGCGAGCGCAGTGGGCTGAGAGGAGGAGGAGGAGGAGGTGCCATGACTCGCTGGTTAGGTGGAGAGCAAATGGAAAAAGAGAGTAGAATAAAATAAATATGGAGGTGAGCAGAAGGCAAGCAGAAATCCTTGGGAGCCTGGAGAGGAGCAGAAGCTGCAGACTTTGCTGCAGTGGTCTGAATCATTCATTCTCTTTTAGTTTTTATGGCGATCCCAGTAAACATCGGCCCTGTGCGGTGTCAGGGGAGTTGTTTTCTCCAACAGCATGTGAACGCAGCTCAGAGATGATGGCTGGTAAAGAATAACCCTCTCTGCCGGTTATCTTCTTATCTCTCTGCCCTGATTTTAACCCTTTCTCTCTCTCTCTCTCTCTCTCTCTCTCTCTCTCTCTCTCTCTCTCTCTCTCTCTCTCTCTCTCTCTCTCTCTCTCTCTCTCTCTCCCTCTCTCTCTCTCTCTCTCTCTCTCTCTCTCTCTCTGTGTCTGGTACACACACACACACACACACACACACACACACACTTACACACACACACACCTGCCAACAGAGTCATGAAACTTTTACAGGCTTCGTACGAAGTGCTCAGCATAGACAAACTCAGCCCAGGTTGACGGTTTCCTGTCAGGAGTTTACAGTGTATTTGAAGTCAACAGGGTAAAGCATCCAAATTGATGCAGTATGCATTATGTATCATATGCTTCATCAGGGAAACAGTTTTACAGGCTGCTGGCATGATGGCTAGAGCATGCTTCAACGGCCCCACACAGATTCAGAGTACTCAAAGAGGAAATAAACAATCACTCTGGTCTGTTCTTTTCTTCTATTTCTCTAACTTCCATACAACCAGAGAAGACGACCACATCAATGTTTCTCTTGTATTTGTACTAGGGGTGGGAATAGAAAACCAGATCCAACTTAGAACCGGTTCCAATCTGAATTGTACACCTCAAATATTATCGATTCTTCTTAACGATTCATTTCCCAGAACGATGTCACGTCACGTCACGGTACGTTGCATTGCGTCACACACTCTGCGATGCAAAACTCCTTCAACAATGAGGAAACATGGAGAGGAAGAAATGGTCTAAAGCGTGGCTACATTTAAAAATACCTCCATGATGACCCCAGGAGGAAAAGTGTTTTTCCTCTCCAAATTCAAAGTATTTTCCTTCAGGCTCGAGGGGCCATGTCCGGACTTACACGGCCGAAAATGAGGCACCGAGAGCGGGTAAAATACCTCTGCGATGACCCCTGGTGGAAAAGTGTTTTTCCGCTACAAATTCAAAGTATTTTCCTCCAGGCTCGAGGGGCCATGTCCGGACTTACACGGCCGAAAATGAGGCACCAAGAGCGGGTAAAATACCTCCATGATGACCCCTGGAGGAAAAGTGTTTTTCCTCTCCAAATTCAAAGTATATCCTCCAGGCTCGAGGGGCCACGCCCGGACATACGCGGCCGAAAATGAGGCACTGAGAGTGGGTAAAATACCTCTGCGATGACCCCTGGAGGAAAAGTGTTTTTCCTCTCCAAATTCAAAGTATTTTCCTCCAGGCTCGAGGGGCCATGTCCGGACTCACATGGCCGAAAATGAGGCACCAAGAGCGGGTAAAATACCTCCGCGATGACCCCTGGAGGAAAAGTGTTTTTCCTCTCCAAATTCAAAGTCTTTTCCTCCAGGCTCGAGGGGCCACGCCCGGACATACGCGGCCGAAAATGAGGCACTGAGAGTGGGTAAAATACCTCTGCGATGACCCCTGGAGGAAAAGTGTTTTTCCTCTCCAAATTCAAAGTATTTTCCTCCAGGCTCGAGGGGCCATGTCCGGACTCACATGGCCGAAAATGAGGCACCAAGAGCGGGTAAAATACCTCCGCGATGACCCCTGGAGGAAAAGTGTTTTTCCTCTCCAAATTCAAAGTCTTTTCCTCCAGGCTCGAGGGGCCACGTCAGGACTCATGTGGCTGAGAATGAGGTCAACCTGATGTTCAGTATGTTCAAGTTGAATATGTTCATGTTCAGTCTTGTGCAGACATAATTTTGGAAAAAATAGAATGGTTCCTTTTGGTGCCGAAGACTGTGCAGAACTACTTTTTTACCCCTCAATAAAAATACTCAGGAATCGTTAGGAGAACTGATAAGGAATTGGATTGATAAGCAGAATCAACAAAGGCATCGACCTTGATAAAATCTTATCAATTCCCACCCCTAGTTTGTACCCTGACTTTCTGAAGAACTAAGAAGCAGGTGAGTTTTATGCTCATCTAAAGCCTGGGAGATCAAACCCCCTGACATGTTTCAGACAATAGACATGAAGCACTGGCAGAACCTGAAATGCAAGAGTTATTCAACCACACTTAAAACATGAGCAGGGACTTTATCCACCGTGCAGAGGACATGTGACAAGTGTCATTGTCACCAACCTCTTCACACACGTACACACAAACTCACACATATGCACAAATGCCATACTGTCAACGAGGAGAGAACACCGCCGAGGCACACAGAAGAGACATCCATAACATGCATCATTCAGAGGCATGGCTGCCGGCTGAGAGACTGCAGCAGGACGCATTGTTCTACCAGTGATATAAATACCAAGAGCGAAAAACAAAACAAACAAAACATGCATGTACACGTTCGCTAATGTAGGCCCAGCTTGGATTTGGATTTGCTTTTATTCTGATACTACAAAACTAGCAGGAGGCCTCACATACAAGTATCAGCTGCAGTCCATTCCACCTTTAACTAACACCAAGCGTATCAGATTTGATACATCAGTTTTTGAGACCTCTACATCATCAGTGTGATATATGTTTTCTGGAAAAGCCTGATGTATACAATCAGATACATGCAGTGCACGGATAATCCACCAGGTGTGAGTCATTCATGCACCAGAGGGACGTCACTGGAGACATCCAACATGGCAGCTGTGGATCAGTGATCCTCTTGAGGTTTTTAAGGGATATTTTTGCCACTTTTGAAAAAGTTTGGATGAAAAAAACTTTCAAATTGTTCCTGAAACTTCAAGAGGAATAGAAACTGGATTGATGTAAAACTAATTAATATTTCATTACTTAATTTATAGTCGAACTGTGTTTAAAATGTGTGTATTAGAATAGATACAGCAGGTATATAAGGCAATTTATCTGGAGATCTGTCAATCATAATTTTGATAAATGTCATACATTATTCCATAAAGCAACATACAGTCTTTTATTATTTAAGAACATGTTTGAATGACATAATGAGGTGTATTTAGAGTAGAAATTGAGATATTCGTAACATTTATTGTATTTTTATATATGTAACCTGCTGTATCATGATGATTGATGACTAGTTGAATGTTGCCATGGCTCACTAGTAAATAATTATCTTTTCCTCATTGATTTCCAGTAAAAATTGAATAATTCAGAGAAGAAATGTACACTAAATTAGGTTTTTTTGCAGTGTAGTAGATACAAAATAGGTATGATGTTGTCGTGAAATATGGAAAAAAACATTTTCTTTGTTTGAAATAAATTTAGGAAAAATTTGAAGGAAACTCAAAGTTTAATAGGCTGAAAAATTGGCTTTTATATGTTTTAGTTTGTTTAAAAAGGAAGAAACTTTGAGCAAAAAATGTGCACCAAAATGCCTGATATATCAAATATGATGCAAATTAAAACTTGTATGAAAATTGCTATTTAATATCTTTTTTTTTGTATTTGTCAAAATGTATAATAAACACTCAATTTTCAAAGAATCAGAATTTTCTGGCAATTATTAGATGGTTCAGGCTTTACAGGGTTAAGAGATTGAAATAAACAAGTTATTACACATACTGAGAATTTATATAGATAGATAGATAGATAGATAGATAGATAGATAGATAGATAGATAGATAGATAGATAGATAGATAGATAGATAGATAGATAGATAGATAGATAGATAGATAGATAGATAGATAGATAGATAGATAGATAGATAGATAGATAGATAGATGGATGGATAGATGGATGGATGGATGGATGGATGGATGGATGGATGGATGGATGGATGGATGGATGGATGGATGGATGGATGGATGGATGGATGGATGGATGGATGGATGGATGGATGGATGGATAGATAGATAGATAGATAGATAGATAGATAGATAGATAGATAGATTTACTGAGACACACATACTGGGATTTGACATCCTTCCCCACTGGGTGAAGATTAAGTCCTTGTTGCCATCCAAATCTCTCACACAGTCGCACATCATGGTGATTAACACATCCCTAACAGAACACAGTACCTGGGAACATGATGTTTCATACTAACCAAAAAGTGAAACACACAACAGACATCACATTTCACTGAGTTCCAGGAATCAATTCAGAGTGTTAGGTACAATTTTGGTTCATTGCTCCAAAATGCTCCTCAGGTACATAATTATACGAAGCACATTGAAAGGTGATATCATAATAAAATAATCATGTTGCAAATGAGCCCATTATACTTGCAGGATCTGCATTTTCTATAAAACATGTGGTGCGCAGCAGGATTTGATGGAAACATTAACGGAACACTTGAGGTATGTTGGAACACGATAAAATGGATGAAACAAATTCACTTAAGGATGAAATGTTTGTAGAAAACTCGACCTTTCAACTCTTTGAATTTAAAATCACAGCTATGACAGGCTGAATAATTCACGACCTGTTACTGCTGCACACTTTGTTGTGCTGTGACACTGTAATGTTGAGGAAATATTTACTCAAGGTGAATTTAACAACCTGTGAATTTCATCAACGGTTGCATCAATTCTTGCATAGATCAGCTCAGATGGCTCTATTGATTGTTGTTTTTTTTTAAAAGTAAAATTGTATTGACCTCTAAAAAGTTTACACCATTCAAAAACAGATTTCTTGTCCCTTTAAAAAAGTTGCAAAAGAATTACAAAGTAGACAAAGACAACCCTTTAACTCAAAGCACCTGCACTGAGCCTCTGAAGGGTCATGATGCAGTCATGATGAATTAGCAGCCTAATTCAAGTTTTGCTCTCTATCAAGACCTTAAGTCATTAAAGTGAGTGGGAGCTTATTGAGCCTCTTCACTGTGGCTAACACCACTGTGTCTGATTTTTAATGGGGAAGGGGAAGCAAGGTCACTCTGCAGCCGCTCGGTCGCATTCAATTCAAGTAAGACAAAATGAGATCCCTGCACTTCAAACTCATATTAGTGTAAGATGTCCTGCCCACGCAGACAACAAAACACATGGCCTTAGATAAAAGCAGCTTTCAGCACGCACACGTTAGAGATTTATCCACTATGCTTTGCATTAAATAAAGTAATAAAAACACTACACACACGTACAAGAAAGGACTTTAAAGTGATTGATAATGATTGTATCACACAGGATTTACACAATGCAGGCCTCTGCATGCTGATACTGTTCCTGGGAATGAGGGACACAATATGCATTAAATATGACTAAAGGAGGAGGCATTTAAATGTCAACATTTCCTTTTAAATCCCCCTCAGTTCCTCAAGTGCCTTTCCCCAAAAATAAGCCTTTAAAACTGCATAATAATGTTCAAATCATGCCCTGCAAAAACATGCAACATCACTTCTACTCAATGCTGTTCTTATTACTGTTATTATTCTAATTGTTCAGACAGACATAGACATGGCTGGAATAAAATGTCATAGCTATTTAATAGCAGGTCTAGTCTGTACTTTTCAAAATCATTTTTCTAAAGAGAACCTGCTGATGAATAAGCCATGTGCAAAGATAACACAACGTTTACTTTCTTCACTTTGTGTGGTTTGTTTGGGGAATTTTTTAACATTTGCGTGCAACCCCCCAACTTTAGCAACGCTGTATCCTCACCGTTTATTACCTTTCGTTAGCAAATCTTCTCTTCAAAGTCTTACAGATTCCTTTGTTAGTTTAATGTCAGAGGTTAAAGAGGTTGTTAGAGATATTTACAGCTAAGTTCTCAATTGAAATGCTTTCTTGCTCACCTCGCTAATTGGTGAAGCTATGTCGGCCTTCGAGGTCAAGAAGCCCCTGAGCTCTGGAAAATACTATGATGCTCAATTTGTCATGTTTTTAGCTTTTCATACAAATGATCTTGCAAATAACAAAAAGCACTCTTTTTCTTCTTCTAGAACACTATCACTGGTTGATTTTCACCTGAGCAAACACATTTACATGATTATGTTGCAGTTGTCTGGGTGTCATGGGTCCCTGGGTAGCTTCAGCATCGTCTTTGATGTCTTTGAAGGTGTGGGTGTTTCCTTATTCCAGAACCCGCTTTTTCCTACAGGCACGTGTTGGGTTGATTTTCACCCTTTTTTGTTTCTCTCTCCTGCAGCTGTTTGAGTGTCAAGGAGACTGTGCCTTCACCAGGGAAGTCTCAAATGTCCCAGGAATGGGTGGACCAAACACAAAGTTTCCAGTTTCATCATTTTTTTGTTTTAGACATTTTTGGTCCCAAATTCCAAATTTCCAGTAATTCTGGAGCATTTTTATAGGTTCCCTCCATGATAATATTTTTTGGTTAGACATGGAACAGTTTAAAATAAAAGAACATTACTCTAATTTGTCATGTATTGTCATATTTTGATATATTTTGATGACAAGTACTTTTTATTGGGTATATTATATTGGGTAAAAAACACCCGCATTAGTGATGGTGTTGTGTTCTAGGGTTAAAAAGCTGCTTTTTTGGAGGCCATCCACTAAATACAAAAAGACGGTCTGTACAAGTTTGTCCATTCTGTGCTCCCGTAGAAACATTGCACTGTAAAATGGCAGTCTTTGTAGAAGAGGACACATTCCTAATGTTTGTATAAAAAGACTCATTCTAAGTTAATAAAAACAAAATGAGTGTTGCCTTCAGGTGACTCTACACTAATTCAAACAAACTAATGAATAGACGTCCTCCTGCTGTGGACGTTCCAGACTCCAGTTGATACAGACATGCTTGACTCCAGCGGCAACAGCTACTACTACTACTACTAAATGTCTCATACAAGCGGCAACCTCTGGTCTAAAAGTATGAGTCCAATGCAGAAGTTGCTAAAAACTGCAGTTCATCGAGGATGCGCTTGAGGCTGGCTCCGGAAGTACAGGAAACCACATACACACCACTTCAAAAAAGACGATCTTTATAGCAGAAATAAACATGTTAACAAAAGAGGAGTGTAGTCTGGATAGTTAATTTCTCAATCGGCACACACTGTACAGGGGTGAATTTTTTCATAACGCAGCAATTTCGAAGATATTGAGATTAAAGGTGACATATCACGCTTTTTTCATCAACATATATTGGTCTAAGATGTCCCCAAAACATGTCTTTAAAGTTTATGCTCAAAAAAACACTTTGAAATCAGATTTTGGTCTGCCTGAAAACCCCTCTTCTTCAGCCCTCCACAGAACAGTCTGTTTTCTCTCTAACCACGCCCCCTCAGGAAGTGCATGTGGCCTCGTCTCTCCAGCACGTTTATCTAATGTTTACATGTTGGCTGAATATACACGGCTGCTCACAGGCCCGCGTTACTTCAACCCTCTGAATCTGATCCAGAATCTGATCCTGACGGAGAGGCGCCTGCAGCAGGACCTTTCTGAACGATTGGTCGCAGATTTAGTGTTTCTTGTTGTTTTATTTATCAGTATGTCGACGTGTCTTGGTACACAGTTACAAACATGTAGCTATGTGGCTATGCTAACTAGCGCTAGCACTTCTCCATGATAAATAAAAATCATCCACTAGATCTTCAAATTTGCAGACGTGGGGAGTAAAACCGACTGTTGTGTTTATTAAGACAGCCTACAACTAGCATGCCTCCCTCCTAAGCTCCTTGTTAGCACACATGTGTGCAGGGAATGAAAAATGGAGGAGGGGTTGAGTTGTATTTTATACAGTCTATGGGCTGAACAAGCTCCGAGCTCTGACTTCTGCTACAGACCGGATGTCGTTGTGACGTAACAAAAACACGGAAGTCTGAAACGGCTCGTTTCACACACATTTACAGAAAGGTGGAGAAATCAGACCAGGGGCAGAATGGATTCTTTTCATTCTTGGGGGGTTTGTAGACATGCCAGGGACACATATTTCAGGTAGAGAACCATTAAAAAGTCGATTTTGCATGATATGTCACCTTTAAGAGTCCTCCAATGAGAGGCACAGCTGACTTGATTGACAGGCGGGAACACTGTAGCTGTTAACTAGGAGGCTCAAAGCCCGCCTCTTTTACACAATCACTCAACAGCAGCAATATGGCTCCCGCCGACGATATGCATCAAAACAGAAACAGCGCTCCAGAAACTGATCTCTCTCTCTCTCTCTTATTCTCCTCTATCCCTCTTTCCAGACCCAACTTGGATGAAGCAGATGTGTGTCTAACATGAGTCTGGTTCTGCTCGAGGCTTCTGCCTGTTGAAAGGAAGTTTTTCCTCGCCACTGTAACTAGCTAAATACTGCAAGGTGCAATGCTCATGGTGGATTAAGGTGGGGTAAGACTCAGTCTTACTCCACCTTAATCCACTTGATGTTGTCTTGATGTTGGGTCTTTGTTAATAATTTGACATAGACCTGCTCTGTTTGTAAAAGCGTCTTGAGATAACGTTTGTTGTGATTTGGCGCTATACAAATAAAGATTGATTGATTGATTCTATTCCATACCTAATATTTTCAATTAAACACTATACCTTTAAATATTACAATAACTTTGAAAGGATACAAAGAGCACTCACTTTCCAACTATACTAATGAAACAAGGGGCCTAATATTTGCTATGATAATTCAGTGTTGATAAAAACACACAGACATATGAAAAGGGTCGCCTGTATTAAGCATGACAACTTCTAATGTAAATAGATTTCTGTTTTAAATCTCATTTAATAAACATTCACTTAACATATTAATGTAGACTGACAAATTGAATTTGGATGAGTCATGTGAATCAATGGGCATCCTGTATCAGATAAAATAATTTTAATTAAAGGAAAATGAGAAGACATTAAAGAAAAGACGTTTTCTGATTCCTTCCCTTGCCCATTGAATTCCCTCAGCCAATCCCAGGAGCGCACAAACCAGACCTTCATTGGCAGCTCGGATTTACACAAAATGAGCCAATGGAATTGAATTACCTCCCATACAGTCGGCTGTATGGTGGGTATAGCAGACGGGAGTTCCTGTCGAACCAGAGACACCCGCTTTCAAACGACACCCCCTGTGTGTGTGTGTTAGTGTGTGTGTTTGTGTGTGTGTGTGTGTGTGTGTGTGTGTGTGTGCGCAGAGGGGCCGTTTGGAGACAGTGGGAGGAACGACACACACGAACCGCAGAAAACTTTCACTCATACTGTACAGTGTCTCAACTCCTCAGACTTACAGCATGTCTGTTTCAGAGTCCGACGATGATTCAGAGCAGATGCAATCGGAATTTGAGGCTGACAGCGAAGTCAGCGACTGTAGTCTGGATGAGGACTACATTCCCAGGGGGGTGGCCCGAGGATCCCATCAGTAAGTAGCCTTACAGAAAGACACTGCATTGGCATCAATCCTGCAGAATGCCCCGTTTAGACATTTGAACTTGGATTATATCTCACCTTGGAGTGATGTTTACAGTACTTAAATATATGTGACCTTCAGCAGTGTTGTGATGGTGGGGTTTGAATGATATGCACGCAGAGGCAGGACGCAAATCACGCGCTTCATTCATAAAACAATTGCAGCCCGACCTCTTACGTGTGTGCAGCATTTACACTGGAGCTTGTGCGTACTCATGCGCACATGATAAGGCAAAACGTCCGTGCTGAAGATGCCAGTGCAAACAGGCAGGTTGCGATGTAGACGTATAGGAAGGGAACAATGGGAAAACAAAGACAAGCCCGTCCAGGCGCAGTGTATGATGTGCAGGGCTGTATAGTAAAGCATCACACGTAATTATGGTGTCCACCCTGCGCAGTGCGCACGCTACCATCTGAATTCATGGAAATAATGCAAACATTAATGTGGCCTCAACAGAACAGAAGGCCCGTCATATTCTATAGATGATATTACGCAGGGGCGGATCTAGTGTGTTTAATGGGGTGGCCCAAGAGCAGGAGAGGAGGGGGGGAGGGGGATACTAGACCTTGTATCTGTTGCACACTTTGCCTGATTGGGGAACATGGTTTAATTTTGGATTAAAAAATGCAGAAAAATAAACATTTGTATGTGTTATACAAAGTAAAAACCTCTGGTCAGCTAGAAGGAACAAAGTGTACTCTTTTAATCTTTTTATCATTTCTCATCAATTATAACAGTTAAGATTGATATTTGAAGAAACAAAACTGACATTATCACAATTTATTATTGATATGACAGTTATTCTTATTAGAAATAAATCTGTAAAATCAGTTTGATTATGCCTTCTTTGAGTCCAGAGGAATTAAATTATTGAATCAAGTAATTTTTGATTTAGCCACGACTTTGAGGTGTCGCCTATTATTAATTTTATATACTGCAAATTTAGTAAATCATCATGTTTACCACATTTTGAATTACAGATATGTTTGTATTGGCCTATACATGAATAAATGGATGACATATAATTTTTCAATGTTTCAGAGTGCATGGGAGTGGTTATTTTTTTTTGCTTTGACAATGTTACAATGTCATTTAGCAGACGCTTTTATCCAAAGCGACGTACATAAGAGAACAAGAACAACACAAGCAAAGATCTAGACAAGAGGAAACAAGATCAGTAAGAGTAACAAAGTGCTTCAAGTCCATTTGGGTGCAGGTAATGCCAAGCAGTGTAAAGGCAATGCACAAAGTAAATAAGGATTTTTTTTTGTCTTAATAAAATAAGGAACATCTACAATCTAGCAACCAAACAATTTAACACCTTCCATTATCATCATCAACAATTAACTCATAATCACCACAATGATGACCAAAGTGCCAAGTGCTTTTACAGTATTGCTTTTGAAGGAAATCATCTACAATCACATAATGTTATGTCATATTTATCTTTTTATATATTTTTTCCAGAATGATTTCAAAATATTTGATTCCACTGGAAAAAGAAAAGAGCACTCTTTAACTGTTTAGGTTTATACATAACCATGTTTAACAATTACATTAATCAGAGTCCTCACTTCTATATCATAAAAAAATATCCATAACTTTCATCTGTAACTCTTATCTATTAATTCAACATTAATTAACACTTACGCCTGAGACATAAAGAATACTTATTCCAAACTAGTCTGTGAATGTAAGTATGGTAGGAAACCTTACATGTGAGGGATTTTCTGTATGACTTCTGTTCCTCATGTGCATCATATATTATCATACCTTTGTTACCCTGTGACTCTTTAAAAAGTGACAGGTGCCTGTCTCTAAGGGGAACCTGGACACATGTGGTGGGAATGCAGGAAGACAGAATATACAGTTTCAAGGTTCCCTACAACCACCATTCTTCTGGATTTGACCCTAATAAGAGGATCAAAATCCATTTCAAAGTGTGCATGTACATTGTGGTCAGATTTGAGCCTGAACTGCCACAATGTACAAACACATGCAACATATCAAAACATTTGTAATATTTTAATTTGATGTATTTTGTGTCAATTTGGGGAAATTCTTCTAACTGAAGGCTAAAAGAAATGACATTTAGGGTACTTTCAAAAGTCACAACTGGCCAACTTTGACCAAAAGAATAAAGCATACCAGCCATTAGTGTTTCCAGTAAATTCTCCTCTAAGAGAAGTTGTACTTGACTATTTTTTAATTCTGTAAAATATGGGTCTCAATTGTATCATTAATCCATTTTTATCTACTTCATAAACAGGGAAGACTTCACTGATGAGGAAACTTCAGATGAGGATTGGAACAGTACACCCGCCAAGAGAAGAGCTACCAGGAAACATAGCCGCTCTGGGACTCATTCCCCAGTGTCATCGCCACTGAAATCCCCCTCAAAGAAAGGGACACAGAGTCCCCTCAAGAGGAAGATCTGCAATGCATCTACACCAAACACTGGCGGGACAACCTTAACGCCACGCAAGAAAAATCTCAGTGGGAAGAGGCAGCTTTTGAAAGAGGATGAGGAGGGGGATGATGGAGACCGGTGGCACAACGCTGATGAAGAAGATGTGGAGCCTACACGCCCAAAGTTCAGACCAGAGAGGGACGTTGGGCCGCAGCTGAACAGAACTTCAAACTACACGCCACTTGATCTATTCCAGCTTTTCTTCTCCAAAAAAGTGATCGACACATTGGTGAGAAACACCAATACGTATGGAAAAAACAAACACAGAGGTGGGAAGAAAGGCTGGACACCAGTCACAGCAGCAGATATGTACTCCTTCATCAGCCTCGTCCTCTACATGGGCATAGCACCGCTCAAAGCCATGAGAGATTACTGGAGGTGTTCTCAGCTGTTTAGCTTGCCATTCCCTGCCTCCATCATGCACAGTGGACGCTTCTTTCAGATCCTGGGAAGTCTACACATGAATGATCCTGCTGTTGAAGTCGCCAATGACCAGAAAAAAGGATCACCAGGGTATGACAGATTGTGCAGGATAAAGCCACTATATGAGCAGATTGTGGAAGCCTGCCATACTTTTTTTCATCCCAACCAGCATATCTCCATCGATGAACGGATGGTGGCGAGTAAAGCAAGGATATCATTTAAGCAGTACATCAAAAACAAGCCCACTAAATGGGGCTACAAGCTTTTTGTTTTAGCAGACTCGGAGTGTGCCTACACCTTGAACTTTTTCGTGTACACAGGAAGAGAAACTCAACCATCAGGGAAGGGGAGCAGCTACGACATTGTCATGAGACTGCTGGGCATCCCTCATCTGGGTAAAGGGTACAAGCTCTTCGTGGACAACTTTTACACCAGTCCAAGACTCTTCAGTGACCTCCTACAGAAGAAAATCTGGGCGTGCGGTACTCTACGTTCCAATGTTGCTGGTTATCCCAGAAATAAAAGGAATGATATCCCCCGGAAAGCACCAAAGGGGACCATCCGCTGGATCAGAAAGAAAGAGGTGTTGTTTGTTAAATGGTTAGACACCCGGGAGGTAACAATGTGTTCCACTATACACAAGGCGTACAACAATGACAAGGCAAAACGCAATTTAAAAGGTCCAGATGGTCAGTGGGCGGTAACTGAAGTGCCAATCCCATGTAGCATTAAAGATTACAACAAGTACATGGGAGGTGTTGACCTCTCAGACGCTCTCATTGGCTACTACAACGTCCTCCATAAAACCAAAAAATGGTACAAAACGTTCTTTTATCATTTTGTGGACATCGCCACCGTCAACGCCTTCATCCTGCACAAAGAGATGTGCAAAATGCAGCAACGGACAGTGATACCTCAGAAACAGTTCAGGGAACAGCTGATTCTGTCCCTGGCAAACATTGGATCCAGTCCAAACAGGTCAGCTCCCAAGAACTTCATCCTGCCTCCGCCACCTCTACTTCCTCCACGAAAACTCCTCAAGTCCAAGACCGCCCCTTCTTCTGCCTCAAATGGACCAGCCACCTCTGATTCTTCAGCGTCATCCGCGGAGACCCCCTGCGTAGACGTCTCTCCACCCATAAGTTCAGGTCACCTGCCAGTCTACTTTACAGAACACATGAGCAACGTGGATTCAAGAAACCGGGGCACTATCGGGAGAAGAGCGTGTGTAGTGTGCAAAAAGAAGTCTCCGATCTATTGCAGGACTTGCCTCAAAACGTTGTGTTTAAATACTTCAAGGAACTGCTACAGCGAGTGGCACAGAGACAATGGTATCTGTGCCTGAGTAAGTACACTGAGCTGTGTACAGTCAGTATGGATGGCCTGTGTGTGATCCCTGTGGCAGAGGGAACTTCTTTGCTCATTCATTTGGTGTGTCCTTTTTTCTAGAGTGTGTGCCTTTGATTACATGAAGTGAACAAGTGTGAGCTTCAGTTTGATCCAGAGCAAAAACTGATATATATAAACATGCCTTTCACAGGTAAGCATGACACCCCTGCATATCAGTCTGACAGATATTTTTGGTGGATTGGTGAGCAGCTCCAACAGAGTGTTGAACAGATTTTCTTCATTGTGAAACTGCAATGTTTAGTGTTTAGCTTGTTTAATTACAAGTATTTTTTTTAAGGAAGGGAGACCTGTATGGATGATTCAGGATCCAGTAAAATCCTTGTTTAAGACACAGTTAGGAGTTTTAACTGTTTTTGAAATAGTCTCCCTTTAATCATGATGCCTCTTTATGACCTGCATCATAAAATGAGGTCATCTGTGACAAGATTGGTCATTTCTTTTATTCTGCCAGTCAGATTTCCATGAAAAAATCTGAGTTGAAGTTCAGCACTCAACGTGAAGTGTCTGTTTAAAGCTCTGTTGGTAAAGATTGGCTTTAATAAGTAAGTTAGCAATCATTAGGATGTTTTTTTCTAAAGATACATTTCCTTTGACATATTTTTTTGCCCTCATGGATGATACTGGAGCAGGATTAGCAAACAGACGTATGTTTTCTGTTGGAGTATTCTTTCAGATGGAGAAACTCTACAACCAGGGCTTTGCTAGCTTACAGAGAAAACCGGCTATGAACAGGATTTAATGTTTATGCTGGTGTGTGAATTAGGGATGTGAATTTCAAGTATTTTCTGTGATCGATCACAGATAAACAATGCCAAATGAGTTTTTCCCCTGAATCAAATTTTCCTTCACAACAAAATGTATATAACTGACAGTATTGAATAGCTACAGATCATATTGAGGTGTTCAAAATGTTAAACACTCTGAATATCAACATATGGAGCACGCTCATAATCTCCACGGACATACAGTCATAAAAGTGAAGGCTCAGACTTCAACAAGGGAACTGAACAGAAACATGTTTCAGACTCACAGTGTCCAGTTTTCTGTCCACTCATTCTTATTGAGAAACATAAGCATGTGGACATGGTCAGGTGTCAGCCTGGAGCGCAACCGAGTCATTATCAGTCTGACGGCAGAGGAAAAAAAGCGCTCGTGGAGACCTGTCACTCAGCCCCAGCCCCCAGCTGAGCGTCTCTGCTGTGTGATACACCTTCAGTCAGCTGATTCACATCCAAACATGCTTTAAACTTCAAACACCTCCCTGATAGCTGAATGAAATATGAGACCACATGATGTTTGTTCCATGTGATAGAAAATCAAAACAAAAAGCGTGTTCGAGTAAGTTCTTAATCAATTAATTGATACTCAGTTAATTGTTGACATCCCTAGTGTGAATGCTGTACTGCTCTTTGAGGACTTAAGAGTTGCACCATGTGCTGTGATGAGATATTAAACCACAATACATCTGCTCACCTTTTGTAAGCTAACGATATAAAATCAGAGTTTACAAAGTTTAGTTGTGGTCACGTTACAGTTCATTTAATACAGATACAAATCAATACATGACCTAATCACTCTGCATCCTCCTGAACACAAGGATAGTATTCAGAAGAATTTGCTTCCATAAGAAAATGCATGCTTTTGCAAGAGCCACATCCTTCTGTCAGAGGGTGATAGTGCTCAGGAAAATGCAGTCTTCATCCTGGAAAACCTTTGCCAATTTCACCCAAAAAGGTCATCAAATTCAAGACAACATGCAAAATCCTTACAGTATCTTGAATTATGATCTACATTTTTATTTGAGGTCTTGTTTTATAAATTGTAGACTGTTGTGCTGCTAGTTCCACATCGCTCTGTGTGCCATGACTCAGACAGAAAACAGGTGAAGATGTTCAGGTGACAAAGTAAGCATCATCTTGTGGACTCTGAGGAGGCACCCCTAAAGAAACTAAATAAACATGAAATACATGCCAGTTTCTTTACTGACATAATTAAGTGAATACATCTCACAGGCCTCTTCCTTGTTCCAGTCGTTACTCATTCAGAGTGTCTCTTTTACTCTTCATAAAAAACATTAGAGAAATTATATGGGGTTGTAAAGTGTCTTACAAACCAGTCAGTGCATTTTACTGCCTGGATTAATCTTAGTGAGAGCCCAGTGGCAGCTTTGCTCAGGACCTCAAAAAGTGAGTTATCACAGAACAAAAAGAAGGACATGTATCTTAAATAGATTCATGTCTACCTACCTCTCCTCCTCTACCTGAGAAAACTGCAGGAAAAATGGATACCTCAAGTCATCTTCTCATGCAGCCTGAAATGACCTCCCTGCTTACAGATGCTGGGATGTTGCTTCATGTGAACCGATGTAATTGCAAGATTTACAGCAACTCTCAGGAGAAACAGGAGTCACACTTGAACTGTTGCAAACATTAGCTTTTAAAGCACAACTAAGTTTCTCTTGTGTCGATCCTGAGTAGGTTTTGGTGTTTTTTTGACATATGATGCTTTCTAGAAACACTAATGTAAACAGTTATTCTTGTCCTTGTCTTTCTTGACTTCTAGGGTTTAAACTGTGGCGTTAGTGTATGCATACGTTTGACTCCCAGCTAATCTCTGACACTTCTAATTACTGTACCTCAGCAGCTGAGGATTAACCCACTTTGCTTTCTGCTTGCATTTAACATACTCAGCTGGATTTAGCTTCTTTAATTCAAGTTGCAACGACTCCAGCGATGCGGCTCAAGTTGAGGAGGCACGAGCACAGACTGCAGTCAGCCATGCAAAGCTTTTAAAAGGTGCTTTTACAACATAGTGTTACTGTATGCCTCCTGGTTTTTAGACTTGATGAAAGCATCTCTACACTGTACATGTGCATGGGTATTAACCACAGTGAAACTCATGGTTTTTACTTGCTGTGTAGAAGTTGCAGTGAACACTTGAAGAATCAGGAAGGCTTTGACTGTGCTATTTCTTTTGTAACATGCTTGACACTGATTTCACAGAGACCACTACCTTACAAACTTTACAAATGTTGGTCCATATTATGCATAGTGTGATATAAATGCATACACTGTTTGTCTAGTCTTAGTCTATGTATTGTCGTATTCTCCTCTCTTGTTATGTGATTGAGTTTTTATAAATTAATAGATTTCTTATAAAGAGGTTGAACCTTTTGGCACTTCATTCAGACTTGAAACAGTACTGAAGCAAATATCAGCACTGCCATGGACCTCAGTACTTCTGATCAACTTCATTACCTCTTTAAGTCTTCCAAACTTCTTTTTTTAAGTTATATTTTTGGCCTTTTGCTTTTATTTTATAGGACAGCTGAAGAGAGACAGGAAATGTGGGGAGTAGAGAGCAGGGGAAGACATGCAGGAAAGGGTCGCACCGCCAGGAATCGAACCGGCGACCCCTGCAGCTTAGACCCCTAGGCCACCAGTGCCCCTTAAGTGTCTCTCTTTTTAACCAACACTGTAACTATAACATTGTCTTACATGTTGAATGTATTTTTATGTAGAAACGACGGTCTTCTTGTGCACGTTTTGTAAAAATAAAGCACGGTCTAAGAAAGAAATCTGTTTCCAGTGTTTTTTTTAAAAGAGTTGAAAACTCAATTTAATGATGAGCAATGGGACAAGACAATTATTGTGCACATCCTCCCGAGGGGATCTTTGCAGACATGAGTGAGTGACGCTAAGTATGTAAAATGATGAAGTGGTACATTGTGAGTGTTATGCGAACATCACATTTTTCATTTGCTCTAAAGTGATTCATCATTTTGTGGTAACTGTGCAGAAGTTCCAGCCTTCTTTTTCAGGATGTTTGAGCGAGCTCACATTAAAGTAATCACATTTTAAAGTCAGCTCTTTCTGTCATCCTGTACTCTGGAAACTTTAGTGTTTTATCATTCTTTAGCAGCTGTGTTGGTGCTAGCAGAAAAAAAAACTTCCTGTGTTGGACTGATGGAAACTTTGTTCATTCTCCAAGACGTTGAAGACGAGGGCTCTATGGGGCTGTAATGTACACAGCTGCTGCTAAATGTGTGGGCTGTCTCTGTCTTCTTTGGTTTCTGCATAAATGTGTGAAACTGAAAGACGCTCTATGCCTCTCTCATTAGTCCTGAAACAATGAAGTGATAACAGTAACCATTGTTGATTATCTCAATCCATTAACACTTTAATTGTCACACCTGCTGTCTCAGTTGGGAATTAGGCGACAATACTAATCTTAATATTATTGTACCTTAAAGCATGTACAGTGCTGTTATGGCAGCTCTGTTGTCAACATGTTTCTTGTCTTTTAAACTTCACTCAACCATTGCCATTTCACTTCTAATATTCTAGCTGGTTGCCAAAACTCACTCTTAACCAAGCAGCAACCTAAGGAGGTGCTAAAAACTGCAGTTCCTCAAGTGTCCACTTGAGGCAGGCTTGAAAAGTGAAGAAGACTCCAATGAAACCTCAACATTCAAAATACATGTTCAGAGTTCAGTTCAGGTCTTAGCTACTATCTCTCTCTCTCTCTCTTCCTTTATCTTTCCATTGTACCTGTTATTGTTTTTTGAGTCTTTATTGTTGTTTTGTATTATTATGTGTAACTACTGTAGACTGTGTTTTAATATGGGCCTCTTAAGTGTTCACTGACAGTGAAGCCAAAAGTGTTAGAGCCCCCCCTGCTGACTGGCTGCAGTATAGTTCATGAGCCCTGCCTCCCTCATGTTTACAGATGAAACATGGGTCAAACTTTTAAATCAAAATACCTGTCATATATTTTCTTTCTCATGCAGAGTTTCTGTCACTACAGGTAGTTAATTTGTCTCATGAGGAGAGACAAGAGTTTATTTTTCTGAGTTTAGCTGAAGTTATTTGATGTTCAAAACTGACAGCTCTGCGCCTCCTACAGTGTTCTATACCAGATTATCATAGTAGAGGAGAAAAGGCGAGAGAAAATGGAAAAAAAACAGCTGGGTCATTTCTACTCATGTCTTCGCTGCTCCATCACAACATGTCAGCACCTATCGAGGCAGTTTTTTGGCTTCATAGCTCATGATGGGCAGAAATGAAGGTACATAATCCATTTTATCTTAAGTCAATGCTCCTGCTCGAAGGAGAGGCTCTTGGGGCGGCAGTATCTCAGTCCATAGGGACTTGGCTTGGGAATCGGAGGGTCGTCGGTTCAAGTCCCAGAGTGGACAGAGTTTGGCAAATGGACTGGTGGCTGGAGAGGTCCATTTGCCTGGGCACTGCCGAGGTGAGCAAAGCACTGAACACCCAACTGCTCGGGTGGCACTGGTTGATGGCAGCCTCCACATTCTGACATCTCTCCAAAGTGCATGCCCATAGCATGTTTGTGCATGATTGCATGTATTCAAACTATGTGTGCATGTAGCATGATCAAAAAAGAACACAAGTGAAACATTTTATTTATAGAAATGTAAGGAATGTTAGCAGTCACTTTAAGCAGAGACCAGATTAGGGGGCCCTGACCTCCTGGGCTTCTTGGGGCTCTGTCTGGTTCTTTGATTATCCATGCATGACGGTTGGAAGTCTTTTGAGAATCATATGCTGTGATCAGTCATCCAGGTATTTGGTAATAAAACAATTTCTAGAGCTAGCTATCAGATCTATGGACGGAGTGAAGAAACAACTTTTTATCAGGCAGGGGAATAATCCCTTAAAATGAAACAGCTACAGCGTATAAAGCTGCAGTAAGGCCAAACACAGGTCAAATTAATCCTTTGGTGATACACATGTCATAGCACTTTTCATTAGAGGGGTTAGACTTCACTAAAGGCTTTGCAAACAGTCTATTATAGAGCAAGATAATCTGTATGCAAATGTAGCCGCAGATATTTTGCCCACTTAAGAGGGAAGTGAGCTTTTTAAGAAATGCTTATCAGGGTGATGCAAGGAATAAAGAAGCTACGTGAACTCTGAACTAATCCAGCTCCAGTCTGATGAAAGCTCTGTGAGCACAGGCATTAGCAGCCAGGTGGCAGCTACAGAGCTGCTCTGCCTGTGATTAATAGCCTGATAGCTCCCGTCGCGGAGGCTTTGTGGACAGAACATCCACTCAGGTGGAGCTATGTGATGTGAGCGTCCCTCTGTGATTATATACCCTGTGTCTGCAGATAAGAGACTGTTTAACCTTCTGCCAGTCACAACCGCTGACGTTATTTGGTTTCCCTCTGAACGTTAAATTGGGAGCAATTCTTCGGGCGCTGCGTCAAATCTCATATCTCAGTCCATAAAGCAGAAACATCAAGAAGGCAAACTTTTGTTTCCATTTCACAGGAGATTCATAATCTTCAGTACGCGAGAGCAAGCTCCGTCTGTGACAAAATGTAATGTCCTCAGATAAAATAGACTCTGTTTGAGTGCTAATATCAGTGCTTATTCAATCCTTCCACTGCATTTGGAAATATTAGCTTACATTTTCTGTATCATGGAGCATTTCCAGGTGTGACACTGAAACCAAGTGCTTCATAAAGTTAGACTTCTTCCTCCTGCATGGAGCATGCTGAGTTAGCTGTGGATTCTCAACACCCATCCTGTACTTCTGAATAACAGGAAAGCAAAGACAATGAATGAATTACATCCTCAAGTTGGACCTTATGCTCTGACACTGGTGGAGGTACAATCGTTCCTTGTTGACACAGATAGAAGGCACTAAAGGAGGAAGGTCTTTGATCTCAAAATGCCCGCTGCTCCATTTGTATACTTAAAGGTGACATATCATGCAAAATGGACTTTTTAATGGTTCTCTACCTGAAATATGTGTCCCTGTCTACAAACCCCCCGAGAATGAAAAAAATCCATTCTGCCCCTGTTCTGATTTCTCCACCTTTCTGTAAATGTGTGTGAAACGAGCCGTTTCAGACTTCCGTGTTTTTGTTACGTCACAACAATATCCGGTCTGTCACGGAGTCAGAGCTCGGAGCTTGTTCAGCCCATAGACTGTATAAAATAATACTGAATCCCTCCTCCGTTTTTCATTACCTGCACAAATGTGTGCTAACAAGGAGCTTAGGAGGGAGGCATGCTAGTTGTAGGCTGTCTTAATAAACACAAAGGTCGGTTTTACTCCCCACGTCTGCAGATTTCAAGATCTAGTGGATGATTTTTATTTACCATGGATAAGTGCTAGCGCTAGTTAGCATAGCTACATAGCTACATGTCGTAGCTGTAGCTGTGTACCAAGACACGCGTCTACATACTGACAAATAAAACAACAAGAAACACAGAATCTGTGACCAATCCTTCAGAAAAGGTCCCGCTGCCTTTCTGGCAGAGGTCAGTTTTACTCCCCACGTCTGCAGATTTGAAGATCTAGTGGATGATTTTTATTTGTCATGGATAAGTGCTAGCGCTAATTAGCATAGCCACATAGCTACAGGTTCGTAGCTGTGTACCAAGACACACGTCGATATACTGATAAATAAAACAACAAGAAACACTAAATCTGTGACCAATCCTTCAGAAAGGTCCTGCTACAGGCGCCTCTCCGTCAGGATCAGATTCTGGATCAGATTCAGAGGGTTGAAGTAACGTGATCTCTGAGCAGCCGTGTATATTCAGCCAACATGTAAACATTAGATCAACGTGCTGGAGAGCCGAGGACACATCCACTTCCTGAGGGGGCGTGGTCAGAGAGAAAACAGAGTGTTCTGAGGAGGACTGAAGAAGAGGGCTTTTCAGGCATGCCAAAATCTGATTTCAAAGTGTTTTTTTGAGCATAAACTTTAAAGACATGTTTTGGGGACCTCTTAGACCAATATATATTGATGAAAAAAGCGTGATATGTCACCTTTAAGCCCAGAAAAATACAGAAATGAGTGAACTGATGACTTGTACTTTTAATTAAAAAAGCAAGGTTGTCGTGCTTTTCACTGAAACATACCATTTAGCAACCATGATGCTGAAAAGGAAGATGACATGGAGACAAAATAACTCAGAGAGCAGACATACAAAGCTGTCGATACCAGTTTATATGCTGATACTAAAGCCATGCTGTTCATCTAGTTTGAGACACAGGTGATCACACCTGAGGCTGTCAGAAGGTTAGTGTTAAACGTTCCTGCCCCCCTAAATATTCCTGCTTGAGTTCAAACATGGACCTGTTCCTCCAATCAACTATCTGAGAATACAATTTACCCACTTCTCACCAAACTGCTTCTTTCTTTTGATCCACTGTCTAAGGGTGCACTATCCAAATCATCTAGTAACATCTGGATGCAGACATGCTCACCTCTGGACAGTGTTGCCAGATGGGAAATGTAGAATCATCGTACCAGAGACTCAAAATTATGGTATTTTGGGGAAAATGAACGTACACCCATCATAACCAAAACAACAAGCTTACTTTTGAGTGATATAGTCACTCTGTGTTTAATAGCGTCCTACAGGCACTCACAACTTTGTAGCTTCAGTACAGAATGGTCACATAAGCAGTTATGATCAGCAGCTAGAGTTGCTAACTCCTCAGTGAGGAAAGTAGCTGTTGGCTGTCCTAAAAGGTGCTACATGTTGCTAAATGACATCATCACTTAATTTGCATAACTTGAATTGTAATGGATGCTGCAGGAGAGATGTGTAACATTGAGGGAGAGACAAAAAGAGATTAAAAACACCCTAAATCTTTTTATAACTACACTGATACATTAACAGTCTGGATGCAGAGGGGTGAACGCCTCCTGCTCTGAATGCAGCCTGGAAAGGACTCAGAGCAGCATCCACTGCTCGTTCAGAAGAATAAGAACGATACATGCTTTCACGTCTGTCTCCAAAAGTCTCCATTAACACCAGAAAAAGTTGTTAGATTTGTTGGTAGTCGCTTTTTTGAAAAAGAGTCGCTATAGGGGTCTACAAAGTCGCTAAGTTGGCAACACTGACAGCAGCTCCAACTCAGTTGTGTTGCACTAATGTGTCTGGACTGAGCTCTCATGGGGGAGCATCATGATTGACTGTCAATCAAACGCCACTCGTATCTCACACCTCAACCAACGTCACGTGGTAAAAGGTGCCTTTAGGGTTCACAATAAAATGTCTGGCAGACTGCTGCAGGCTGATTGCAATCACACGTTCACGAAACGGTCACATTTTAGTACATTTTTGGGGATTATTGATCGTACAGAGGGCCAAATTATCATATAAATACGATAATTATCGTACATCTGGCAACACTGCCTCTGGATGACCTGGGAGCAAGAGTCTCACTCTGTGCTAACTTCAATTCAAGGTGGTCCACAGGGCTCACATGTCTGTGGTAAAGGTGGCTAGCATCTACCATGACATAACTCCCACCTGACTGTTAGGACAAAGGGATACCTTAAGCCTCCTCTTCTTTTCTTTTCTTTTCTTTATTTTGTTTGGCTGGTTCTCATGTGGGAAATTGGGATTGGGGTTCAGTTGTCACTGGTTTGTCCGACACTGTTAAACGCACCCATGAAAGGGGCTTGGTCTTGTTTGTTTGACGTCACCTGATTGAAGTGATGAGCCGCAGCTGGGAACTAAAGAGGATGCCAACTCATCAAGACGGGACTCAACCAGAGACGACCACAAACCTTTGGAGAACCAACAGCACCTTTTAAAGACTTATCCCAACCAAACAGAACAACTATTAAACTCACAAGAAGACGCTTGGGCTCGCCCCTCGCCACCCACGCCGACCAGTATATTCCCCGGCAGACCAGCACAGGTGGGCAGACCTCTTTTCAGTTTTCCCCTACTGAGAACCAGTCCTACCCTTCACCCTCGTTTGATCACTGTTCATGTTCGGGCTTTTAGGTGGCATTCATACCTCAACTCAGGAAAGTCCGTAACACAAATGCAAAAGTAAAGATGATCCATTGGCTGTGCCCTAAATAACAGATCTCTGGAACAATCTCTTCCAATCCATGATATTTATGAAGAATCTACTGTCGCCCTGTTTAGCATTGCAGATGGAGGCATCCCTCATCTGACAGCTGCAGAGCACAACAGTTGCCTTTGCTTTGCTCTTGGCCAGATGTGCAAACTTTCTTAAATGGAAGGATGCTGCCCTGCTCACACTTGGCCAGTGGATAGGACACACTGTCCTGTTTCACAGTGGATATAAAGTTCTATAAGACATGGGAGTCCCTTTTAGTGACATTTAAAATTGCAAAACTCAATAAGAATATTTTAGTACCTGCTTTTAAGTTGCATCCTATCTGGTTTATGATCATACCCAGAAGAAGAGAAACCTGTCATGCCTGGATGGAATCATCTGACAATCCTTGAAGGGTTAAAATGTCAAACTTGTCTGCTGAACTTTGCACCTGTAAGTCACCACATCACAACTTGAGCAGTGAAGCAGAACATCAGCTTGGAGTAGCAACATTTGTTCATCATAAGAAACAAGTGGCACAAACCCCTCATCGTATTATTCACTGTCAGCCTGATCACTGACCCAAAGCTCAGCCGTTCAGATGGACAACATATGCTGTAAAAACACTACGTGCCCTGTCATTATGTTAATGGTGTTGGGTGTCAACACCCTGCTGTTGCTGCACTCTGACAGGCTGAGACCTGATCACATCATTACACACCATTACTGTTCGTAATGAAGTCAACAGCTCCCAGAAGAAGAAGATACAGTCGCTGCTCTCTGACTCAGAAGATGATCTAACATGTGAATGACCCAGGGCTCTGATATCAAGTCACTCAGCTGTCCATATGCCTGTCTAGATCATTGGTTCCCAAAGTGGGGGGGTGGGTAGTGAGAAGCCTTCCAAAAGCAATACAAATTTAGACTTAAAAAAAAAAAAATGCATGTTTTATTTCATGCATTTCCACTGTCTGATTTAAATAATCCATGCTTTATTTAAACTACTTGCAGAATGTTGCATAACAGCCCAAACAGTTGACTTTGATATGAGTCCTGCCTCTGACAAGGCAAGAAAAGCCAAATATAGTTTAGGATTTGGGATGGCACAAGGGGTGGCCGAGATTTCAAGGGTGCCCATGCTACCTCTGGATCCCCCAACCTTTTTGACACCTCCCTGAGAAATGGTAATTCATGTATCTGACCCATGAGTAGCAGTAACCTATCAAAGCCACATAGGGTTTAAAAAATACTGGCTGTGAAACAAAGCAACATGAGAAACAAGTTATTATGCTAACTGTAAGCGGCAACCTCTGGACGCTAGAATTGAAGCCAATGCTGAAGTGTTAAAAACTGCAGTTCATCGAGTGTCCACTTGAGGCTGGCTCCGGAAGTACCAGAAACCACATACACACCAATTCAAAAAAGCCGATCTTTACAGCAGATATAAACATGTTTACAGCCTGGTACAAAAAACGAGTGTAGTCTGGATAGCTCATTCCTCTATCGGCACACACTGTACTGGGGGTGAATTTATATTAAGATTACCAATTTCCCATTATGAGAGGCAGAGCTGCGTTAATTGACAGGCGGGAACACTGTAGCTGTTGGCTAGGAGGCTCAAAGCCCCGCCTCTTTACGTCACAATAAGCTCAACAGCAGTTATGTTGAGTTCAACATTTCCAATATGGCTGCCGCTGCCGATTGGCTTCAAAACAGCGCTTCAGAAACAGATGGGTGACGCCCCGGATACTACGTCCATTATTCATACAGAATATATGAAAATAGAAATAGATTCAAGCCACAGCTCAGGCACACATGACAACAACATATCTGAGTTGTTACATCTCACAAGTAACACTGAATTCATTGGGATGTAAGAGTGTTATTTGAATCCAATCCATCGCTATAAGAAACAAGAAGCTGAACCTAAGACTATGAGTTGGAGAAAGCGTCTCTGTAGGATTGGTTTGTTGAATAAATGCAATGTAAAGTAACCTAGAGAGCAGGATCCATGTGAATTCAAATATAGTTTAAGATTTGGGATGGCACAAGGCAAGGGGTGGCCGATATTTCAAGGGTGCCCATGCTACCTCTGGATCCCCCAACCTTTTTGACACCTCCCTGAGAAATGGTTATTCATGTATCTGACCCATGAGTAGCAGTAACCTATCAAAGCCATATAGGGTTTAAAAATACTGTCTGTAAAACAAAGCAACATAGGGAAAAAGTTATTATGCTAACTGCAAAAGGCAACCTCCAGCTGTGAGAATTGAAGCCAATGCTGAAGTGTTAAAAACTGCAGTTCATCGAGTGTCCACTTGAGGCTGGCTCTGGAAGTACCAGAAACTACATACACACCAATTCAAAAAAGACGATCCTTACAGCAGATATAAACATGTTTACAGCCTGGTACAAAAAACGAGTGTAGTCTGGATAGCTCATTCCTCGATCGGCACACACTGTACTGGGGGTGAATTTATATTAAGATTACCAATTTCCCATTATGAGAGGCACAGCTGACTTGATTGACAGGCGGGAACACTGTAGCTGTTGGCTAGGAGGCTCAAAGCCCCGCCTCTTTACATCACAATAAGCTCAACAGCAGTTATGTTGAGTTCAACATTTCCAATATGGCTGCCGCTGCCGATTGGCCTCAAAACAGCGCTTCAGAAACAGATGGGTGACGTCACGGATACTACGTCCATTATTCATACAGAATATATGAAAATAGAAATAGATTCAAGCCACAGCTCTGGCACACATGACAACAACATATCTGAGTTGTTACATCTCACAGGTAACACTGAATTCATTGGGATGTAAGAGTGTTATTTGAATCCAATCCATCGCTATAAGAAACAAGAAGCTGAACCTAAGACTATGATTTGGAGAAAGCGTCTCTGTAGGATTGGTTTGTTGAATAAATGCAATGTAAAGTAACCTATAGAACAGGATCCATGTGAATTCAACTACCTGTGTGGCTGTGGAGGCATCTGGCATGATGCAAAAACATGCACATAAAAAGACTCATACAGAGCTAACCCATGACTTTGAAATAGTACAGGAACGTCTGGCATCAGTGTGTGTGTGTGTGTGTGTGTGTGTGTGTGTGTTGTGAGAGTTTTCTCCAGCTCAGTGTGTACGTCATCCATCAGACAGGTTACAAACTTGTCATTGGGGAGTTCCTCTCTGCTCGCTGCAGGACGTTCATCACATGAAGGTCAAACCACGACTCCACCAGCTGCTCTTTATTAACACTCAACCTTTCAATGCTGCCATCTGCCCGCCGCAGAAGTGAATGTTGTTGAAGCCAATCGGGAGCGAGCGTGTACATAAACAGCTAGACAGAGGTTTGTGTTTCTTCACTTGTGACGACCTTCCGCTGACAAACTGACAGACACTAAGCTTTACACCTGCCATTACATGCTTAACCTCTCTCTGTACACCGTGTTCTGTCATTTTGAATTTACTGTAGAAACAGGTTGAAGACAGGGGGAAGGCGTTCTCTCATTAATGAGTCCCCTTGTGGTAAGTTTAACACGCACTTGTGGGTATTTGCAAAGCTCTGATATCTCTCACTATGAAAGAAGAAATTGGAGAAATGCAGAAGGCACATAAATGAGTTCTAGTACTCCAAGGTTATTATCTGTATTTGCACTATTACATCACCTCTACCTGTAAAATGTTAAAAGGGATTTGTGGCATGAATTTTAAAAAGAAGGAGCCTTAACTAATGCTGTTTTGAGAAGTGAGCCAGAAATAGGACGAAATCAGACAGAACTAGGAAGAGCTCCACATCCACATGGATCTGCATGTTGCTCCAATACAAGTAATTACTCAGGAAGACCATTCTTCTCCTTGGAGCCCAAAAAACAGACTCTTATTTTATGGATTGTACAATAGGCCTGCAGTTATATTACAAAAAATGTAAATCATATTTTAAAAAGGGTAAATAATTAGAAAATTACTCATCAAATCTTTTGATACACATGTTTTTTCCCACTTTATTTTGGATCCTAGGCAAAATCAAAGGAAGAAACAAAGAAACGTTCTTTATTAAACCCCAGGGGGGGAATTCAGTTTTTCCACTTGTGTTATTTTGGTCATGCTACACGCACAGTTTGGTGTATGTACATACAATTCTATGCACAAATATGCAGTGGACATGCACTTAGGGAGAGATGTCAGAGTGAGGATGCTGCCATCAACTAGCGCACCCCGATCACTTGGGGGTTCGGTGCCTTGCTCAAGGGCACCTCGGCAGTGCCCAGGCAAGTGAACCAGCACCCCTCCAGCCACCAGTCCACTTGCCAAACTTCGTCCATGCTGGGACTCGAACTGGCGACCCTCCCGTTGTCAAGCCAAGCCCCTATGGACTCGCCACAAAGGTTGCATTGTCCACAGGATCTCTCTGTAAAGCTAATGCAAAGCGCCTTAAACCTTCATTCTCTTAAAGGGCCAGTAGGGAGCACATGCACTGGTACACATGGAGTCTACCACATAATGGACCTACTTCTCACTTCAATAAAAAATTCCTTGATGAGTGTATGATCTCCATCTCTAATTTTGAGTCTAAAGCATGATGCTATTTCTTCACAATCACCCGATGAGTCGATGGTTTATTGCTCAACCTATGAATAATAAAAAGAAGAACACAATTCTGCCTTGGCTCAGGCAGCATGAAGGGATTTCTGTTTTAAACATTTAATGATAATTTTATTTTTTGGGGACAAACAACTGAAACCGTGAGCTCGCCAAGGCTGTTAAATTAAAACCAGGGAATTAAAGGTAATTATCATCCTCAGTCTGTACCTGCTTTCTTTAGAGTGATGCATGCGCAGGATGCAAAAAAAAGGAAAGCAAGATTTCCCTGAACTCTAAATGATTACTGTGCATCACCTGCAGCTTTGATGGTGTAAACCCAGAATAAATCCATGAGCTCATCTGTCAATGTGCCGGCAGCCTGAACTGCTGCACCCGGGCTAAACCCCACCACTCCTCAAAGACAGGCACAGTCGATGTGCTTTGGGCAACAGGTGCAAATTGCTGAAGCCCTTTGTACTTGGAGCATCTGTATTATAGCCGGGGGCGCTTGGTAGATATTTTTGGGGAAGCACTAGATGAGCCTCCCGCTGTTGCTATGAGACTACTGAAGACCCATTTGAAGTGCTGCAGAGTTGAGTTGGAAGTTGAAAAAAACATAAACTTCCTGCAGTTTGTGCTGTTTACACCAAAACATGCCAACATGGATGGAGTTGGGGAGTATAGATGTATACTTGAATAATGCAATATCAACAACAGAGGTTGCTGCAAAAATACACGCTAAGAACTACATTTATTTTAACTCCTGGGGACAAGGAGAAGACACGATATCCAAATAATCAAGACACATAAGGGACAAAAATGTTTATCCTCACAGTTTATTTTAAAACAATGATAGTGTTTCTGCATGCATGCAAGTGTTCAACTTTTAAGCATTACAGTACCTATAGCTTTAAAAACTGGACTCAAGCCAAAGTGCTGAAAGGTGTCCATGATGATTCTGGTCACCAGGGGCAAATTGTATCTTGCAAGACAGAGGTTCCACTAGCCAGGGGCTGAATTAAGATGAGACAGAGTACGTGTTGAGTTGCAGACGGTCTGTGGTTAGCTGGTCATCGCAGCCTGAAGCAAAGGCGCCTTTGGAAAACCTCAGAACATCAGAGCCCCTTGAGTTGGTGTGCATCAATGTCTGAAGCGCTAAGGACTCAGGTCTCTGGATGTGCTGGTTGTGACGGCTCACTTCACAGAGATGAATCATGCCTTCCTGTGTCCAAACTAATCTGCAAAGGCTGTTGCACACCATCTGTGGTGGAACTATTTCTGCATCTACAGATTTCTCGAGCACTTGCACTCTGACCGAAGGGGCCAACTTTGAGAATGCTCTGATTGCTGAGTGCGGCTGGTTTTCCGAAAGTCATTTGCAACACCTTATCACCCAAGTGGAAGGCTCCTGTGAGAGGATGTACAGGACATAGGGCAGCATTATTTGCACACTTCCTTCATGAGCAAAGCACTGAATGCCTGAAGTGCTTAAGTCTCACGTGCATACAAATGCACAGTCCATGAACAACAGGCTATGTGCCTTTCTTGCTTCTGTTTGGCAAAGTGCCCAGGCTTCCTTGTGACACCACCCTCAGTCCATCCTCAGAGGTCTGAGAGGCTCCTGTCGAGGCCTGCTTCCACAATTTACAGCTTAAATTATGTAAAACTGACTTTTATAAATGCAGGAACAGCCTCTGTAGTTTTTTGCCCATAGGAGCAGAGTACAAAAAAACCTTCCAAAGAATTCCAATATAACCACAAGTCACAGAAATGCCCATTTGCACACGACTAAAGCACCTTTATGTTTGGTTAAAATGCTCTCTTGAATTTTCCCTTTCACTATAATGTCAATACCAAATGAATTCTGTAATTACTTCAAATTTATAGAGGTTGCAAGGCTATGTAGTCCCATATGAATGGGGCTTTAGAAAGAGAATTGAAAGCCAGAGCAGGGAGTTTGTTGAAGTGGTACTTTCTTAAAAGGCTGCATGCCAGCTTTTAAAAACACCTCAGACTAAATAAACTCTCTTCATAGTTCCTGACTTAGTTCCTGAGAACCAAAATACCAAACACAAACAATATTCTGTTGCTGCTAGGGATGTAAGGATACACTCAACCCACGATTCGATTCCAGATTTTTGGTTCATTTTTGGTTTTCTAAAGTATTTCAAGAAAACTGGATTGAACTCAAAATTTAAATAACTATTATTTCATTTCAAATTCTCAGGTATGGACAGTTGCAATATATACAGCTCTGGAAAAAATTAAGAGACCACTGCACATTTTTCTGAAATCAGCATCTCTACATGTATGACAGCCATTCCATTCCAGTGTATGTTGAATTCCAACACAAGCACACCTCATTCTACTTAATGAGGTACTGTTTAGGCGATCACCTGAAACGAGTCTTTTTCAGCCCTGCTCAGAACAGGCTGTTTTCTGTCTCTGTGCCTTTAAATGTGAATGAGCTCTCTGACCACGCCCCCTCAGGAAGTGGATGTGCCTCGGCTCTCCAGCACGTTGATCTAATGTTTACATGTTGGCTGAATATACACGGCTGCTCACAGACCCGCGTTACTTCAACCCTCTGAATCTGATCCAGAATCTGATCCTGACGGAGAGGCGCCTGCAGCAGGACCTTTCTGAACCATTGGTCCCAGATTTAGTGTTTCTTGTTGTTTTATTTATCAGTATGTCGACGTGTGTCTTGGTACACAGCTACGAACATGTAGCTATGTGGCTATGCTATCTAGCGCTAGCACTTTTTCATGATAAATAAAAATCATCCACTAGATCTTCAAATCTGCAGACGTGGGGAGTAAAACCGACCTTTGTGTTTATTAAGACAGCCTACAACTAGCATGCCTCCCTCCTAAGCTCCTTGTTAGCACACGTGTGCAGGGAATGAAAAACGGAGGAGGGATTGAGTTGTATTTTATACATTTTCGGGGGGTTTGTAGACATGCCAGGGACACATATTTCAGGTAGAGAACCATTAAAAAGTCGATGTTGCACGATATGTCACCTTTAAACAGTAAAAGGCATTATCTGCATTACACTACATTATTAAGTTTCTTGCACGGCTCTCTCATCACTCGCTAAGTTGAGCCTAACAGACATGGCGGCAACAGCTATTTTTTGATTCCAATTACTTACAGGCAGACCAAAATCTGATTTCAAAGTGTTTTTTTGAGCATAAACTTTAAAGACATGTTTTGGGGACCTCTTAGACCAATATATTTTGATGAAAAAGAGCATAATATGTCACCTTTAAAAATAACAAACTTTGTTGAATCAATTTTAATCCACCCTTATTTGTATCAATTTTTTTACTGTCTTGTGATCTATCCTCACATCTCTAGTTGCTGCATAAGCATCCAAAACCAATATGAGGATTTTTTTTTACTGTATATAAAATTAAATGTAGAAATCTTTTCAATCTTGGGCGTCCTTTGGCATCAAATAAATTGCAGAAAGAGAACCCTCGATACTACACAACGCTCTCTTAGATCAACTCACCCTCGCTCCTCCTTCACATGTGCGTTCTATAAAGCCATGATGTGTGCCTTTCATCATCCCTGCTACTTTATAAAGTCACAGCTCATCTCGGCTGCACTGGAGCATTAAATTAAAGCTCTGACAGTTACAACGAAAGGTTGTTGGCGGGTTTAATTGTCAGCGGTTAAAATATGGTGTGAATGTAAGGAACCCTGGCAGAACATTTGGATCATAAAACACTCACACTGAGCTGCCCGTGCTTTGTGGAGCAGAGCAGGAAATCACTACCCTGGGGAAAATGCTTGACATGTACTCCGATGGCTAAAATCAATCCCCAAACAAAGCTGAACTTCAGCAGAAATTTAGAGCTCTTGGCAGTCTGAACTACAGTCATTCCTTCAAAAAATGGACCTCTGAGCCAAAGCATTTATTCAATCATTCATCAATCAATAAACTGTTTAGGCAGAGCTGAATGAATTAGAATGCAAGCTGCTGATATATAATCTTTATTCAATTCTTGTCTTTTGAAAAGCTTCGTCACTTCAGTAACTCTGTTTAAGAGAGCCATTTAGTTCAATGACACTCAGCCAACTGGGTTTTCGTGCTTTTCACTTATCTGAGTGTGTGTGTATGTGTGTCTCAAAGGCCAAGGACACTGTCTGAGCTAAGTAGAGATGACTGATGTCCTCGCAGTTATAATTGTGTCATTACCACCCTGTGGAAAATGATCATTAGTCCCCGCGGTCTTCGCTGTAATTAACAGATTGAGGGTGACTGGAGAGAAGACTGAAGTGGAGTGTCCGTCGGTCCGAAGCCATTCCCTCACTCTACCTGACACAAACACACAGGAGATGACCTGAACTGATCACTTCTCTGATTGTGGAAGCTTTGTCCAAAATTAAAGGTCTGACTCCTCGGAGGTCTGCCTTTCAAGACTGGAAATGTTGCAGCAAGTTAATAAGTTTTGCTTCAAGCTGGAACAGTGTTTCCTGAATTTAAAGGGCACACTCAAATGTCCTCTCTCACTTTTCAGTGTTTGAGTGGAGCTTGCAGCTGTCACATGTTTAAAGACTAGGGTTGCAATGGGGTGGAACATTTCTGGGGGAAGTTTAGCAGGGGAATTTTGGAAATATTCCAAATTGGAAACTTTCCATGGAAATTATGGGAATTAACTGGGAATTGAGGGTAATTTAATGGAAAGGTATCATATCCAAGCATACATATTTGTTTTGTTATAAGCAGACATCCATCCAAAATAATACAATCAAAACAGATTCATTTGTAAGTAGAACTTAATCAAGTGTTAAATATTTTATTGAACAGTCAATTCTTTCATTGAAGAACAAAAACATGAATGTTGAGTTAAATATTACTCATCCCCCCGACCCAACCCATTCAAAGATTAACAAAAATGCAATCCCAACAATTTCCCATTCAAAATGTTAAATGAAAAGAGCCCCTCTCCCTCCAAAAAAAGTCCCATTCAACATGCAAATGAAAAAGCATCTTCCCTCAAGCTTCTCAAGCCTCTGCAGGATTCTAGAAATCACCTGTGCATGTGATGGAGCAATGCACAGTGCATGTAGGGGGCGTGGTCTCAATAGCCTTGCAGTAAGCAGTGTGCTATGTGCATGTGATTGAGGAATAGCATAGATGTTCAACTGTACTTGCAGGAAATCTGGTTTTTTTAGTCAGGATTATGCTCAAATATATGTTCCCTAAATAATATATTTACATTCCCTATTAAGAGCCAACCTTCAGTTAAGTAAATTCCTGGTTTAATTCCCATGGAAAGTTTCCAACTCTTAAAATTCTCAGAATTTTGCAACCCTATTAAAGACCTTTATCAAAACTAATAGTCAGAAAATACAAAGCGACAACAGGATCGTGCAAATCCACAAAACCTCAACCAATGGAAGACTTCTTGCAGTTTCTGTACATGTATTTTTGTAGAAGTTTCTGCAGAAGTTTTCTCTCCCTCTGCTCTCTCATCTTCTTCAAAGTGACGTATCTGGTAGTTTAGGAAGTTTTGAAGTTGGACCGGCATAAGAAAGAATGTCAAGATTGCAAAACTTTTCAAAAGCCCCACTTATTATTATTTTTTTCCCAACAAAAAATCTATAGAAGTCTGTTACTGTGTGATAAGTTCACGTCTAAGCCCTCATCTTTAAAAACACAATCTCACTGCTTCAAAAGAGATTTTTCTTCAAAGTTTTATTGAAGCATTTCTTTTAAATTTTAGAAGCAATGTGGTATTTGCCTTCATTAAATATGACTTTTTACTCAACAGAAAAGTAAAAGTAGGAGTACTGCATGCCTGACTGGGTGATAAAACATGTTTTTATTGGAAATCTGGCAGCCTATATACAATTTCACAACCCTACCTTTATGGAAATCTTGGAAAGTAAATTGTTCTTTCTCTTGGGTCACAAAACAGATCAATGCTAATGAAATAAAACAACAGGGCCTTCAGGTAATCGGCATTCACTCCCTCAAGGCCGCTTGGAGCCAATAAGTTGTTCAGGCTTGCATGGGGGCTTTCAGGCTCAATTCCAATGGAAAATTTGAACACTTTAGCCCAAAAAACCATGCAGAGCACTGAGCCAGCAAGCCCCCTAGCTCAAGGATTACCTCCCCAATCCCCTGCAGCTCAGAAATGGTCAGGGAAATAGACTGGGAATAAGCTGGGATAAATAACCATATGAGGAATGAGGCGAGGGAGCGCGGTGATGCCAAGGACAGCGTTGGTTGTGTTGGAAGTCATGCAGGCTGTGTAGTGCAGATGGCAGAGATGGATGCCACCCAGAAGAGAGTTTCAGAAGTGGGACAGGGGAAGATGCAGTACACAAACACACACTGACACACACTGACACACACACACACACACACACACACACACACACACACACACACACACACACACACACACACACACACACACACACACACACACACATTACCTTCCAGGGAAATGACTGTAATCTATTACAGGTCTTTCAGTGACCTTTTACCAGAGTGCTCGCCCACTGTGGCTGCCGCAGACCTCTGCCAGTGTTTCACATGTGGTCGAGTCAATCCATCTACTGCTCAGAGGGAGGACCTTTCACGCAGGCTCAGACTTTCAGCACCATGGACAGATCCTAGGAGGCAGAGCTGCCATGATTTCAAATGAGGCCTGGATTTGTGTTCTCTCTATAGGATTACATAGACGGTTTCATTGCTAGTTGAGCTCCTGGTTGTCTGTTTGATTGCTTGTTTGTTTGTGGTGTGGAAATGCAAAACAAATACAGATAATCCCTCTTGTCTCTGATGGTCTAGTTTGTTTTATAGGTCATATGGAGGCATCAGTTTTAATTCAGTGAGTTTCAGATCTCCTTCAGGATGGATTGAGGCGAAATAACCAAGACTTCGCAACTCTTGCTGCTGTTTCCATCAGCGAGGGGACTTTTGTCCATCATCTTTTTGACAGCAACTTCAACTTGCACTACAAACCCAATGCAGGCTCTTTTTTAACATCAAGTGAATGTTGCAAAAAAGCTGATATATTTTATCATTTAGACAGACACAGAGACCATTTTGAATGCCTTCATCTCCTCATGTCTTGATTATTGCAACGACATCTTCACCTGCATCGACTCAGCTGTGAGACTTGAACCATGAGTAAGTCTTAGCCACCTTGGCTCCAGGTATCTTTCAGAATCAGTTGTAAGACCTTTAAGGCTATTCCTGGCCTCTCTCCATACCACATATCTGACCTCTTGGTCACATATGAGCCTGACATCCTCGGGCAGTGGCCTTTTATGCGTCCCTGGGGCTCGGCTGAAACGTAGGGGTGACAGAGCATTTACAATCAAAGATCTGCAACCCAGGAGCAAGCTGCCTGAAGAAATCAGGTCAGCAGACTCAGTGAGGACTTTTAAATCTCTTCTTAAAACACACTTTTATCAGAGAACTTGACCTCACTTGAGTCCTAATGTTGAATCTGGATTTTATGTTTTTTATTGACTTTTAATTTCTTATTTCCTTGGAGTGCTTTGTTTTATTCTTGTAAATCACTTTGTAACGTGAGTCTAGAAAACTGCACTAAAAATAAAGAATATTATTATTATTACTATAATCATTTTCACCAATTTAATACAAGCATATCCACAACAGTGAGGCTAGTCAAACTGTAATCTGGATTAGGTGATTTATATTTTAAACAAACAGCTTGCCTTTGTTTTCTCTCCCAAAGAAGCTTTGCTGACTTAGCATTTCTTTAAAACACATATACCTGTCCTCAGACCTCTTTCTGCCAACCCTTAGATCTCAGACATATCCTGCTGAGCCCAATTTGTAAATGTAATACCTGTTGCCTAATGAAACACAGTGAGATTACAGCATTACAAGCAGTATTCATCTTGTAACTGAGGTGGTCTTACTGCAGAAAATGCTCAGTTTTCCAGAAATCACTGCTCCTCTCTCAAACAGTAAAACAAATTCAAACCTGCAACCTTCACAGTAAATCCACAGCCGTTAATCTGTTGGCCAGTGAGCAGCTCAGTGGAGCAGTCTGAGGGTGAGGCGCCTTGTTCAAGGGCACTTCAGTGGCGGTAATTAGAGAGGGGCAAGCACTGCAGTTTCTCCCACTTTCCACACTCAGATTTAACCTGCTGGTTTTAGGATCTAACTGTTGACCTTCTGTGAACGTTGGGATATAATTTCAGGGGGCAACTATCTCTTGACCTGTGGCTGAGCTGGGGAGATTTTGGGGATGATTCATTCTTTAATACAGGAAGTAAAGTTATATGCTGTGGACAGTAGGCGGTTTACATCACCACTTCTGATCTGATTAGAACTGGAAAAATGGCCCAATGGGAATAAAAATGACTCATATAAACACTTCAGAATAAAACTATTCTGATTTAAATCTTAATCAGTTTAAGGAGAATTCCCCCAGACAAACTTCCTGCTTTTCTTTATGTCACATCTTTTGACTTCTCTAGAGCAGGCGTTCCCAAAGTGTGGGTCGAGACCCCCCGGGTGGTTGCGAGACACAAATGAGGGGCCGTGAGATGTCTTCCAGAATGTTTTCTTTTTAAATAATATTATAAAAAAGTACATTTGACCCATATAGTAAAAATTATTGACAAAAATAGTTGCTAAACTTGAAATAAAACCTTGAAAATAGAAAATGTAATGAGTTTTCTTGCCTTTCTTCTTGCCACATGACTCCTAAGTCATCAGTAGCAGCAGGTTAATTCATGATGGCACAGGATACACAGCCACATGTTCATATAGGTAGACTAATTTTCTGCAGACCAGCTAAATGAAGCCACATTAAATCACTTTGAGGGACAATGGGGGTCGCGAGTCCTTGGCATCTATATTTTGGAGGTCGCAGGCTGAAAAGTTTGGGAACCCCTGCTCTAGAGCATCCCTTTAAGGTGACAACTAGTGATACAATTATTTGACTGTATTTTTTTTATTTTTTATTTTTTCTATTTAACCTTTATTTAACCAGATAAGTCCCATTGAGATCAAGACCTCATTTTCAAGGGCGACCTTTCAAGAGGTCAGCAGCACACGTCAGAATAAATGGCACATCTCAACAACATGGGACATATATGCAGACAGTATGTAGAAGCAAACAATAATAATTTAAAAGTGCAACTTATTTTCAAGTAAAGTGCAGTTTGTGATTACAAACACAGGCACTGTTCTGGGGTCTGTCTTTCATTTAAGATAGACTTAAAGGTGTCCAGAGAGATGTAGACCATCCATGTGCTACAGCAGCCTCTGTAAAGTCATTATGTGTTGCCTGAGATCTGGAACTTGCTCCTCTCCTCTGTAACTTGTTTTAAAAGTCCTAAGTTTTTAGTCACTATCCTTTCTTTTTATGGCTTTAATCCCTGTAATATAGAGCTACCTTAGTTCTATGCATAATAATCCATACCGGATTTAGTTCAATAGGGATTATAAATCCCCATCTTTAAATTGAAGCTTTGTTTTGCATGTCCTCAAATACAGAATTTGACGCTGTGCTTTATGTGTTTGCAGTCCGACTACAGATTTGAAGTAGATACAATGTTTAAATGAAATTAAACTGAGTCAAACTTCAATAAAAGTGTCGCCTCTAATCAATAAGCGGCGGTTCATTTTGTCAACACACTGTGGAGGTTGTTCCAGAGTTCCATATATAAAACATGTAGCCTTTATTTGACTTGGAACTGTCAAAGAACTGATGGAGGTTCAGCAGCAGGACACATTCTGATGTAGACGACAAAGATTTCTTATAATAACTTTCCATACAAGTTTCCAAAACCTCCAGATGTGAAAGCAAGGGGAGGATTTTGTTTTTTCTACTTCAACTGTCATCCTCTGTTTCACTTCAATTAGCTGGTGGGAGTGTCCAAACCCATAACACTTTATTAAGAGTTTTATTTACAGTACATGGTTGTGAAGGCCTGCACTCTCATCTTTCTGCTAGTGCTAGTTCCACTGCTGAACACACACACGCACACACACCAACCTCTCCTCCCACACTGTACAGGTCTGAAGAGGAGCAGACGCTGTTGCTCGTTCGTTTTCTGTCATTACACCCTTGTTTTACCACTGTGGAGGGAAAGTTCCCACAGAGGACCTGATTGATTCGTAGCAGCACAAACACAGCCAATTACTCTTTAATGCCACTGAGTGAGAGCCAATTCAGCCAGCGGCACTCGCCAGAGCCACAAAAAGACAGACGCACACCGCTGCTCCCATCATCGCAGGCTGAATACGAACAAATGAGGATTATCACAACTGCTCCCAATCAATACATCACTTTCTTTTTGCATCACACCTCTCTGCACACTGCACATTAGCTCTCATCGGAGGGCGTTAACAGTAATGGCCTAGCAAAGATGTGGTCCGTGACATAGGATGGGTAACATCTTCTTAACAAATTGCATGTGTGTATTCCATGTTTCTTTCCCTCCTGTGTGACCGGTCACAGCAGGGAAAAGAAAGCAGAAGCTGTTAGTTTAGCAGATTAGCTGCGGCATAACAGCATGTGATGCACACCGGGTGAAGGCACATCGTGTTTTCCTGAGCTTATCAGGAAACCCAGGATGGCTGGACACAGATCCCAAACAAATGTAAACACACTTGGACCCACAAACACACACACACACCTTCAGTCCTACTGTGGAGGCTCTGCAGGAAGGCCCTGTCTGTGATTAGTTCCCTCCCAGCCTCTGTGGATATGATTCCTGCAGGTCTGCACTCCCAGGGATCTCTGTGTGTGTGCCTGCCTGTTTGTGTCTTCAACCTCCCACCGCCATAATCTCTCAATCTGTCCATCAGTCAGTTTGTCAATGTGTACCACCCAGAAAGCAAACGCACAGTTCATCTCAGCTCATCTGCAAACATCCGATATCAGTATCTCCAACGGACACAGAGACGTGGAGGGACAAGGCGGGTAAAATCCTGCACAAATGACTTCCCTAATCCTCATGGGTCTGTGGGATGCGGATACAACATTATCAGCTGTGAGCATCTCACTGAGCAGGGTTAATGACAGACTCACAATATGCGGCACATTCACAGAGGGAATTTAGGAAAAATGAAAGGAGAACCAAGATAACACAAATTAAAGGGCCAGTTCTCCCAAATTGAAGCGAAACAATTTAGTTTGTCACTGAGACTTTTACACAAAGTCAACAGACGAGTCAACAGTGAGGTCAAGGCTGCAACACCTCTCCTAGAAACAGTTGACTATGCTTGTATGAATTTGATGCTTCAAACGTTGCAGTGTCTTAAAAAACCCTCTGGCTTTTATGTTCAACAAATTATACAGTCTGTTGAACTATACCAAAACGTACACAACGAAAAAGCTGTGAAAACTCAAAATATCAATGCAACTGTCTGCACTAGATTTTTGAGTTTTGAGGCTAACTAGAAATCTTACATTCATTTTTGTTGAGATAACTTATCATTCATATGTAGTGTAACTTAAAGTTTTGAGTTCTACATACTAAGAAGTGAAAGTTGTGCCAGCTTATTATGCTTTGTTCAGAAAATGTTCCTTTGTTACTGCACGTTACTGCACCGTTTTCACACCTGCAAGGTAGCTAGCTAATGTTCAAGGTGGCTAACTCTTGGTAATGACCATGCCTTATTAAACTAACTAAACACATTAAAGTTACATTAACCGGTAATCAACTCACCATCAATTGACCAACTGTAAAGCTAGAGTTTCAATACAACACTCAAACCAAATGCTCACCTTTAGGGCGATCAAATCCACACAGGACAGGAGAGATGGAGCCACATGTGGGGAATTGAAAGTGTGGACAACCCCTGTAGATTTGAGTTGGAGACCCCGTTCTCTGCCTGAAGCATACTCAAATAATTCAGCTGAGCCTCAAACCCATAATCTCAAGTTTTGCCAACCTAACTTATGAAAGAGACCAACTTTACAGAACAGACTTAATACAGGTATTTGAGATAACTACTTTGATGTAGTTTGCAAAACCAAAAAATCATTTTCAGGCCAACAATTTAAAGTTTTCATTCTTGCAGTGTACACAACCGGTTCAATAGTCATCAAACATCAACATGTTTGATATTCAGGGCCGCTGGTGGCCTAGCGGTCTAAGCGCCCCGCATACAGAGGCTATAGTCCTCATCGCAGAGGTTGCCAGTTCGACTACTGCATGTCTTCTCCCCTCTCTACTACCCACATTTACTGTCTCTCCTCAGCTGTCCTATCATAAAGGCAAAAAGCCTCCAAAAATATAACATTAAAAAACATGTCTGATATTTACAACTCAAGGTCAGACTGCCTCTGATGGAATACCTTCAATAACCAATGAGAGGAGCAGACTGGGAAGCATCAACAACCAGATGTTGAATACTGAATCTATTAATAACATAAAACTGAAGAAAATCATTGTACAATGAGAAAATATCGCTAACAAGTGGCACTTTTCTCATTCCTGCATCTTAAACAGGCAACAAGCTGAGAAAAACAGTCACAGAATTGGTAAAAGACACTCTAAAAACCCACACAAACACTCATTCTATTGATTTTATGTAAAACACTGCGTGGACCCATCTCAGACCGAGGCTGCATCCACTCTGGGCGATGATAATTAGCGCTGAAGGGATTTTATTGAGTTTATTTTTAATAAAGCAACTCAATGTTTTGTGGGCTCTCATACATCACTGATATATACATAAAAAAATATAGTGACATCACCCGTACCAGCTGACTTTCCTTTCACTGCCTTTATTTAAATTTCTTCTTTTTTTCCATAGAGTTCATCATGATGCATGAAATGAGGCTGCATGAACACATTGATTGATTGCCTCTTGCATCATCCACGATCTGTCTGAAGTCAAATCCGGCAGCAGCTCCAGTTGCAGAAACAGTCACTTTATTAGCACCAGAGTCACGGCACATTATTCCAGAGAGGTATAAAAGCCAGGGAGTGAGAGAGAGAGAGAGAGAGCAAAGAGGAGAGGAAGAGCTGCGGTGTCAGCTGAGACTGACTGGAGATCAGGGACATCATAAAGTGCTCCCCACTCCCCCCAGAGCCTGTTAGCTCAGGGGGACACATCAGAGAGCTGGTCCCTGGACCCGGGGAGATCGGCTGCTCCGGAGCTAATGAAGGCGAGCTGAACAAACAGAAATAGCCCTGCTAGGTTTCATGTGCCGGCCTCACACTAGGCGCTAATCTTATTACCCCTGCAGCAGAAAATAACCGTGGTCTGATGGCACAGTAAAACTGCAGAAGGATGCAGCCCTTGACGGCGATACAAAGCAGAGAGAGAGAGAGACATAAATGTTTGATCAAACTCATGTTACAGTAATTAAAGCCAATTAAACTCAGCAACTACACTACAAACAGAACTCAGAGCTGGAGAGAGGCAGGGACAAATCCACCTTTATATGTAAAACAAGGCAATTCAAGTCGCACACAAGAGTTGCATGGCAAAACAGGAGCTAATGCGTCCATTAATGTGTGCAGAGTGACCCACGAGGGTTCTTAGCAGTAGGAGAATCCTCCACAGCAACCTCCTGAGTCCATTTCTATGGAAATAAGCTTCATCTCTGCATATGTGAAAATACTTGATTCGACTCGAGCGTCTTGGTAACTGCTCTGACTTTTCTCTAATGTGCTCGCCTATAAACATTTCCAAGGACACGGCGTGTTGTAGCAGCCTTTCATTTTCAAACAGGAAGGGGAAGGGAAGTGCTCAGAGGAGTCACTAGAGAGGTTGTAAAAAAAAAAAAATTAAAAAAAAAGAAAGCTTCCAGCAGAGCGGGAGATCATTGGGGTGTATTGAGGAGAATAAGGTTCATATAAAGCTGAAAACATGTGCAGTCGGAGAAAGATATGCACTATCCAGGAGCACTTTGGTTCACCATTACACCCCTGCTGGGATTTTACCCACAGAGGAAAAATATATGCAGTACTGAGCTGCCTTTGTGTTAACAATTGGCCATTGGGGAGCAAGGGTCCCTGCAGTATGCAGCTAGGAAACAGTGAATAATGTTGTTTGCCCTTCGATGATGCAAGTACCCTCAGCAGTCGAGCACTCTCTTTATTTGAAGCCTTATTGTGGCTGGGCTCTGCCAATGTGTTTTAACTGAGGCTGTTTTGAGGTTATGATTGACAAGCTGTCAGCAAAGCAACACTATTAACGTGTGCGCCCTCCGGAGATGAGCGAGAGCCCTTCAGAAATGCAAAGTATGAATTACAAATTGTGCTAAAGCAGCTTCCTAGTACAGCAATGCTTTACCTGTATCATTCTAATTCAGACATCTGGGCTTTTAAACACTTTACAACATCATCACTATCACCTCTCTCTCTTACTCCCCTCTATCCCTCTTTCAAGAACCAACTCAGTCAAGGCATGATGGCTGTTTAACATGAGTCTGGTTCTGCCTGAGGTTTCTGCCTGTTAAAAGGAAGTTTGTCCTCTCCGCTGTAACTAGCTAAATACTGCGATGTGCAATGCTCATGGTGGATTAAGGTGGGGTCAGACTGAGTCTTACCCTGTCTTGAAATTGGGTCTCTGTTCATAATTTGACATAGAGTGGTCTAGACCTCCTATGTTTGCAAAAGCGTCTTGAGATAACATTTGTTGTGAGTTGGCGCTATACAAATAAAGATTGATTGATAACTTTGCCTTTAAAGCTCCTGTAAGGACCGTTCAGTGGGTAGACTTTGCCTCCTGTGGAGAAAGAAGCATCTCTTACCTCTTGAACTATGTGCAGCATTCTTCAATAAAAACAATATTAAATTCTGCTGTCTTTAAACGATTTAAAAAATCACTCACTGTGAGGATCTCTGCTCAAAATGCAAACAAAGGCTGCTTTGACAGTATGCTGTGAATTTCCAAGTCTAAATAGCACCTTTTGGGTTTAACAGCATCAAAAATTCAAAGAAATAATAAAACATCTTCCTGGTCTGCGTTTGTAGATCATAAAAAAGCATCAATGTGAATTTCAGACTGTTTTATCAGCAGCTCAAAACCCCTCTCGGGAGAATCACTGCGAAAACTCAAAACCAAGCAGATGTTTTTGGCTTATTTCTACTAGAAAATATCTTATTCAACTTAATATAAGCCTCATTCACCTACCAAGCCAAGATATTCATATTATTCAGGATATTACATGCCAAAAATAAGACATGAAGTGCATGAAATTTGTAAGAAATTCTGCCAATTGGGTAAGCAAAATGTGCTTGTTAAGTTGATTCGTCCCACTGGCACCTTTTTTAAAATCATGAAAGAAACTCAGGTCTTATTTTTCGCCGTGGAAAATCTTGAAATGAGACGTCTATCTGAACTCATCAGGTGGATACAGCACGCATTAAGTCTATTAAGGCTTTGAAACATGTTTTTTTTTTTACCAGAAATAATCCAGAAAAACTTACTTAATTTTGAGTTTTTGCAGTATTTAATGTATTCAGGGGTATTATCTCCCCCTTTTTGATGTCAAGCAGTGCACACTGCATTGCCAACTTCTATATTAATATAAATCTTAATGGATCAGACTGTAACAAATAATAACTTCTTGATAAATCCATCAGAGACAGGCTGTACATAATGAAAATTACATAATAAATAGCATGTGTGGTCTTTGACTGGCATTAGGAACTTGTCACGTGTTTGGAAATTAACCAGCCAAGACTGTCACTGACATCGAAGCAGATTCCAAGCAGCAACACCTTCCCCTTTCAAATGATTTTCAATTTGCACTACGTTGTTTTAGATCAATGGTAATTAGTAACAGAGGTGTTACAGCACTTACAGTACCCCTGTCCCAATGGATAACATCTTTGATCTAACCTCACAGATCATTCTGGATCACAACAGTCACATACATGAGCCAAGATACAATACTGTACACTTTGTACAGAACACGTTTTAGTGGGAGTCTTATGGAAGCTCTAAGAAAATGCTGATGTTCACAAGTTACATTTATGTAACCTCTGGGACAACCATTTCTCTTTAGAGTCAAGCAAAATCAACTGTGCATATCTGCTTTAGTGTGTGGAAAAATTAAGTTCTCAGAATTGTTTTTCACAGCTGACTTTCACCTGTTCTTTTTGTCTCTATCCAGACCAAGTCCAACATTTTTTGCAGTGTTGCATTAGCCAACTGGTTGCAGCCAGCTTCAAGATGCATGGATTTGTTTGTTTTACTTCATTACACATTTTAAAAAGCACATTCCCATGTTGTGTAGAATTGCCAGTAGATTATAATTTGATAATTGTGAAATTGATTTAACTCACTTATACTCTGGTCTATCTCTGCTGTTCAGTTTCACCTGTTGGGGGATTGCTTTTAGAAAATAATTGACCTTGAATTGACCAGAAGAGCTGCATTCTGCTCAGTGTAGCTCCATGGTCCTGCTGCAGGCACAACACGTATCTATTTCACCAGCAGAGAAAAGCATGCAGGCAAGAACAGGAACAGGTGAATGTCATGTAGAGCACCCTGGGAATGCGGTTTATTGGGGGCAATTATGGATCCCCCTGACATGGTGAGGGCAGAAAATGGCTCACCACAGAGTAAGATGTAGAAGCGCTGACACAGTTTGAACACAGCACACTGAAAACTGTAGTCGTCTTGCACTGTGTATTTCTAATGCAGAAGTAGGAAATGTTCATCACAAGCATCTGAAAATCTGGAACGGGAGATGTTTGGTATTCATAAGTAGTAGTGACTTCATGAAGTCCTGGAAATCTAGAGAGAAGTCAGCTCATATTAAGTTAGACCTCTGAAGTGGAGGACATAAACATGCAAACCTTGGTGGGGAGACCACTGATACACAAATCATCATTAGTGTGAGCTTATGTTTATGTTTATGTTTGTATTTCTGCATGTGTGCAGATTCTGCACATGCAGGCACATTTTCCCTCCCTGAGATCAGTCAGATGGCTTTAAATATTAAAATGTTATATACATATTCTAGCCTGGTGTAGAAATAAGGTCTGCTACTCGTCGATACTGCAGCATCATGGCTTCTAATAAAAGTGTTTACATGAAACATTTCAACCTTCACTCAGACCAATAGGAACAAGAAATGTAAAAATAATTAAGTTGACTTTTTGTGTAAAATGTCTTTCAATAACTGTGGATAAAGGTCCAAATCTTCAGTAATCCAAGACAAGTCTAATATTTTTCAAAGATAGAATTTTGTATTTGTGCACAGTAGAAAACTGCAGTGCAACACCCTACCAATCCAAAATGGGACTGCTGTAATATAAATGTATAATGATAAGTGTCCTTTTACAAAGCATCAAATGAAGAATTAATTTGCAAAAACAGATAACTCAGTTTTTATAAATTTCCAAAAAGCATACTTCTTTTTAATATACATTTTTGAGATACCTCTAATTATGAATGTCATTTTTACTTAGTCAAAGCCACCCAACTTCAGTTGAATGATAATACCTAAAGCTAGTAATAGAAAAAATATGTTTTTTGAAACATTTTCTTATTTTTTTAAAAAGTGAGTCATCTGTTTTTGCAAATGAACTCTTCAAATATTGATATCATGTCAAAAAAGAAGCGTGTTAATACCATGAAACTAGGCAGTTCAGAGAAGGGGGCGGTAGTGGAATTTTCTGTCCATAAAACTGAGAGAAGGCTTTCTGTTTTTATGCCCCTAGGCTGTGGAACTCTTTGCCTCTGGACATGAGAACAGCGAGCTCTCTGGGTGTTTTTAAAAGTAAACTTAAGACTTACCTTTTTAATCTAGCTTTTAATGTGGAGTAATTTATTTTAGCCCTGGACTGCATTATCAGTATCATTATTATTATTATTTTTATTATTATTTCATTATCATTTTTATTATTTTTTACCATTATTATCTAAACCATTGTTTTAACATTTATTTATTTATCTTATTTATTTATTGTGTTCACCTGATCTCGTTAACTCTACCTTATTTTTAACTTTTATTTCCACTCTTACTTATTTTATTAATTTTACTGTGTTGATTTTCTTTTCTTTTTTAAGTATTTCTTATTTTTTCATGCCTTCTATAATTCTACCATCGCTGTTGTTTTCTCACTGTCTGTTACTCTGTGAAGCACTTTGGGCTACATGTTTCTATGTATGAAAGGTGCTATATAAATAAAGTTGAGTTGAGTTGAGAGAAGACGAGGAGCAGAAGAAGACTCAGTTACCAGCTAGCAAGTTAGCCTTTACAACACTGTCAGCCAAGTTAGCCAAGTTAGCCTTTACAACACTGTGTTGATTCTGCTGCAGCACAAATCTTGTCAAAGGAGGTGACAGATGAAGGAGAGGTACTCTACCCACAACCCAAAAAAGTTGTTGTGAGTTATTTGGATTTTGTTAAAAAAAAATGGTGGTTTGTGCACAGTCCACTCTGCAGGAAATGTTAAACAACAGTTGCTGCACACCAGACTGTACCCTCACCTTTGCCTCCATCATCCTGCAGATTTTATCAGAATAGAAAGGGTTAGTTAGTTTTCTCGCTTTGGGACAGGAAATGTAAATTACATTTATATGTTTTATTGTAAAATCCAAGTTATCATAACACTGGATTTGACAGTATTCTTTTCTCCTGGCTGTTTGTGAGACACCGTCCAAGGAGCAAGAGAGAGCCGGATTGAGGTCAGCTGTTCTGTCTGTTCTAAGTTTTCTATAAGAATTGCTGTAACATTGTTATTTTGAATTATTTTGGCCATGATAATCGTGAGGTGATAATCCGATATCATGACATCCCTATTCAAATGTATTCATCTATATCAACCTGCAGAAACAAAACTGGTGCATGTAACGTCAGCCTGCTCAAGGTAACATGTCTACGAATCTGCTGACACTGAAAGAACATGAAAGGAGGTAAAGACCGGCAGACACATGACAAAGGAAAACTTGAGCATTAAGCTCTTAAAAGGGGCGATTATCACTGTGGCTCTAGTGCTCACACTTCACTTAAGCACCAATGGAGATGTTGAGTTAAATGTAAATCATGACAGCTCTTTTTAAGAAACCTTGAAATGTACTATTACTTTAGAAGGAGTTCCAACCATATAATCTTACTCCATCATAAAGTCAGCTGTGATTCAATACATTCATTTCCATGTTTTATATAAAAGTTGGGTGTTATTTCTACAACTCTGCAGCCCTGAAAAAGATAAAGGCTTTTAATTAACGTCTCTCTGGGTGCCTTGGATCATTTGATGAAACATACACTTGGATTTCCACCCTGATTAGCACATTTTCACACCTTTTCAACACCCCTGCAGAGCTCCATGTTCCTGTTTTTCATTTAAACATAACATTATTGCTATACTTGATAAGTAATTTGGTAATAAGATGGAAAATATGTAGTTTTCGACGGCATAGATAAACCCCCATGCAGCAGGTGGAAGCAGGAGCGGAGAGGTCTTGTTTTAATTTGACCCCAACAGCTGGCATTAGTTATTTACATAAAACTGCAGAAGTGCACCACCACGGATGGACAAAAGTCAGACTTGAGCTCCAATGTGATCTTTTACAACAGGTGAGAGGCTACACGTTCAACATTTATCTAAAGTTCTGACACACTGGGGGCCTTATCCCACGCCGGCATCCCTTTCAGAATCATTAAATATTCAACTTTAAGAGACTGAGACACTAATTACGGCAGCACAAGGTGACTCAGTGCATTACAGGAAGCTGAGACTGTGCCGTCTTAAATTCTCTGGGTCCTCCTTAAACAGCAAAATAGTCTCCTCTTCAATCATTCAGCAGCACATTAAAATATTTATGAGGAAATAATGGCCACATTTAATGACAGCTTAGAGTCCCAGCAAGACACAATATCCTGTTTATAAATACAAGAAGAGAAATTAATTTGTGCTGTAAAACATCTATTAAGCCATCAGTGATACCAAATCAGGCTGCTGGGCTTTCTTTATGAGACGTATCAAATAGGAAGAGATGTAGCGGTCGGCTATGGAAAACATGTTGGAGTATTTGTTTGCCAATTTGAGTTGGAGGTGAGTGTTGACATGTCAAATATCACCCTACTGTACAGCATGATTCCAACTAATCCAGTTACAATGGAAGTTTGAGCCGCCTCCAGGGAGCAAACCCTAAACATGGATAATGCTGTCATAGCCGGTGGAGCCGTGGATACACGATTTACATAGTTGATCTAACAATCAGTGTTTCCCAGCCCTGACTCATATGGTGTGGGACTGTCGTGGATTGGATTGGAGCTCTGGGTAAACCTCTTAACCATGCAGATCAAACAGAGGCAGACAGACTGGAGGGCCTCGTGGCTACCCGGCTCTCAGTGTGTTTACTGAATCCAGTCTGCTGTGGCTCCGTCCCAAAGACAACTGCAACGAGCATCGAGCAAATCCTTCAATTCGCCAGCCGCCGTCCCCCAAGCCTCTTAATCAAATAAGGCCATTAGCTCCGTCTCAAGCTCTCTGGGCCTCCAGCACAGACAGGCTGGGGGGTTTTATCTCAGCCAAGTCCAACAATCAGCGCACTAAGAGCACCCTGACACTCTCTGAGATAACAGAGTTTTGGTTTTTTTTACAGGGAGGCTGTGATCCCCTGAAAATTTGCAAAATGATGCCTCGACACCCAGATTAGAGATTTTCTAGGAAAGTGAGGCAGCACTGCTTTGAAGAAATGGGTTCTCTGAAGATTAGAATAAATGCCTTGAAAAGGAAGTGTGTGGTGTAGAAAATGGGGAAATGCACACTTCCAAGTCAACAGACGTGGTTTCAACAAGAAAACACAACTATAACTGAAGTTTAAATCTCTGTATGATATGAGCAGAAACTACAGTATCACAAAGACATTCCAACTCAAGCTTGAGAAACACAATCCTGTCATGATTCAGGATTCCGTTGACATTAAAATGTGACTTTGTTGCTCTCTGGCTCCACATTTTATTTTACTTCTGAATGATGCACAGTGAATATGAAGTCTTTGCTGTGAATCGTTGATCAGTCACTGCAGATATTAGACTGTATTAATTAATGCCTTATGATTTTTTTTTGCTATTGCAAGCATAGATAAGAAAAGATGTATCCCCTTGCATCAGAGTTGCTGTGATATGACTATAGAGGATGCTAAATGGTGATGTATTTATTTGATAATTTTTGGAAGCCTTCTGTTTGTCTTCAGGGTTTTATTTAATCAAGCTAACAGGGAGAGATACAATCTTTAAAGCCCTTTGCTTTAATGATATCCTGGGCTTGCAATAAGTTAAATACATTAACTCCGCATTAGAAATGCCATTTCAACCAAAGGACCCAATGTCTTTAACACTAGAAGGGCCATAATTCAATTCTTACTAGAAAGGCCACAAGAGGTCATTTTGACTGCCAGATTCCAAATTGTATTTTCTATTATGATAAATACCCAATATGGAGAGTGATGTGTTATTGTTTGAGTATATACTGCATATCTATATATATGATTAAACTTCCCAAAATGAGTCACTTTCATTCGCTTCTTATTCAGATAAATCGCCGGTCTGCGCTGTCCCATTCCTACTAAATCTGTCAGTCTTCCTCAGCAGTCATCTCTCTCTTTGAGCTTCTTTTTTTGCCATGATTACCAAAACAGAGTTTTCTAATTTTGTCAGTTTCAATCAAAACCTTTCAAATTGCTCTCTACACTAACTCATGGCCAGTTTCTAAGTTTTATAGAGACAATGCTAGTTGCCAACCAACCAAGAGGCATATGCTGGGAGCAAAAATGTGTCAATCTAATCCCGGCAGTCATTATGACTGCCTGTGGCCGAAGTAGGTAAACATGATTATATAAGTGCCTTTTGTGTAATTTGTAAAAATGACATTTTAAATACGTAAACACACAACTTTAGGAAAAGTCAGGAACGTGCAGCACTGTAATCTTTAGTTAAAAAAAGTTACATTACAGTCATGGCCAAAAGTTTTGAGAATGACACAACTATTAATTTTCACAAAGTCTGCTGTTTCAGTTTTTATAATGGCAATTTGCATATACTCCAGACTGTTATGAGGAGTGATCAGCTCAACTGCAATTAATTGCAAAGTCCCTCTTTGCCTTGAAAATGAACTTTATCACCAAAAACACATTTCCACTGCATTTCAGCCCTGCCACAAAAGGACCAGCTAACATCATTTCAATGACACACAGGTGTCACACACATTAACACAGGTGTGGGTGTTGATGAGGACAAGGCTGGCGATCAATCTGTCATGATTGAGTGACTGGACACTTTAAAAGGAAGATGGTGCATGACACCATTGTTCCTCATCTGACCGTCTCCTGAAGGTGTTACAGCTGCGGGATCGGGCCACCACCAGTGCAGAGCTTGCTCAGGAATGGCAGCAGGCAGGTGTGAGTGCATCTGCACGCACAGTGAGGCGAAGACTTTTGGAGGAAGACCTGGTGTCAAGGAGGGCAGCAAAGAAGCCACTTCTCTCCAGTAAAAACATCAGGGACAGACTGATATTCTGCAGAAGGTACAGGGACTGGACTGCTGAGGACTGGGGTAAAGTCATTTTCTCTGATGAATCCCCTTTCCGATTGTTTGGGGCATCTGGAGGAAGGCTTGTTCGGAGAAGACGAGTTGAGCGCTACCATCAGTCCTGTCTCTTGCCAACAGTGAAGCATCCTGAGACCATTCATGTGTGGGGTTGCTTTTCGGTCAAGGGAGTGGGCTCTCTCACAATCTTGCCTAAAAACACAGCCATGAATAAAGAATGGTACCAGAACATCCTCCGAGAGCAACTTCTCCCAACCATCCAAGGACAGTTTGGTGATGAAGAATGCCTTTTCCAGCAAGATGGAGCACCTTGCCATAAAGCAAAAGTCATAACAAAATGGCTCGGGGAACAAAACATTAAGATTTTGGGCCCTTGGCCAGGAAACTCCCCAGATCTTAATCCCATTGAGAACTTGTGGTCAATCCTGAAGAGGCGGGTGGACAATCAAAAACCCACAAATTCTGACAAACTCCAAGCATTGATTATGCAAGAATGGACTGCCATCAGTCAGGATTTGGTCCAGAAGTTGATTGACAGCATGCCAGTGGAGAATTGCAGAGGTCTTGAAAAAGAAGGGTCAACACTGCAAATATTGACTTATTGCATGAATTCTGTGTAATTCTCAATAAAAGCTTTTGATACTTATGAAATGCTTCTAATTGTATTTCATTATACCATAGAAACATCTGACAAAAACACCTAAAAACCCTGAAGCAGCAGACTTTGGGAAAATGTAATATTTGTGTCGTTCTCAAAACTTTTGGCCATGACTGTACATATAATTGTGAAAACAGTCCAAATGACCCCTACGGCCACTCTAGTGTTAATTAAAAAAGCTTAAACTGAACCTCACTCTGAAGTCTGTCCATCCAAGTTTCACAAAACTGACAAATCAGCACATCAAAGTTAAACAGATATTTCCTCAAAAATCACAAACCCCAGGATTTGTCAGATTCTAACGCCAGAATAAGATTCAAGCTCCAACTGACTCCAGCACTCTTCACTCCACTCAGAGCTGAAGCCATTATCACAAAGTCATTCAATCATTGTGTTAACATCTCATTGCAAACCGCCTTTTGTAGCCCACAGCCTGCTCATATAGCTGCAAAAGAAAGTAATGCAAACCATCACACACACACACACACACACACACACACACAGCTTTTTACATTCACAGGCTGATATATGAGCCCAGTCGAGCCTGAGCCAGCCGAAGTAGAGTCCTACCTTCGCAGTAGGTAGAATCCCCGTGGATGGAGGCGTAGCCGCTCTTGCATTCACACTCCGCTTTAGTATTCCGGTTTTTACACTCAGAGTTTTCTCCACAAATGACTCCCTCTGCGCAGAAATCATAACCTGAAAGAGAGGGACAAAGAAAGCCACAACTTACTTTGGTCTTTAAAAAAAGTTGACTGCAAACAGAGAGAAAAGCAGTACAAACCACAATATGCAACACTGTTTGGCTAATGCACAATAGCAAAGTATATGGCTGCAGTAAAGTTTGTGCAGTAAAAAGTTTTATGTTTCATGAAAGCATGTACAAGCACATGACATAAACACTTAAACATGCTGCTAATGTGAATAGAGCTAAGACGCTGTCATTAAGGTCTGGTCTGCTGCTTTATTGTTTCAGTAAATTGTGCTTTTAGAAACAATGCACAATAACTACTTCAAGAGTTCATGATGGGTTAGGTGTTTCTTTGAAGCCTGTGTGCCATGTTTTGTTGAAATCCTCCAAGCACAGGCATTTAATGCTCAAACAGAAAAAGGAAAGAGATAAATCCAGCATCTGTTTCTGTGACAAATAGAAAAGCGATGCACTGATAGTTAGAAATAAATCAGTAGGTTTGTAGTCTGTTAAATTATGAAAAACTTGGTTGTGCATAAAAACATGCATGCAGATTGCAATGTTTTCCTCATTCTAACGCTCCTGATGAGGAAACATCACTGAGTCACTCTTGTTTTTTTCCTCTCTTTTTCTGGTACTGTTGTGGTCAAAAATAGAGGCGATATGTTGGAATGTATTGTGACAGCCCCTTCCTGTAGGTTGATGTACAGTGGCCTTGGTTATTTCCAGTAGAGTTGAATGGCAGCAGGTGTCACCACATATAAAAGCCAGCTTCCTGCAGCCTCTGTCTTTCTCTCTCTCTGCTTGATCAGCTTCTGCACCATTGTGTTTGAGTTAACTATGTGTACGTGCACTCCTCAGTGTCTCTACTACACCATATTCACACACCGGACATGCATACTGCTGATGCTACATACCTCACATACCTCACAACCATTGCTACCTTTCAGTTTATTTATTTTTCTGGTCTTTTGTCATGGCCCACAAGCAGGGTTATGACAGTGTGTAACCATTGCTGCCTCACAAATACAGCACTAAATATCTCCTTCTGGCTAGGTCTGCAGCAGTCAGCCTTGTAGAGCAGCAAAAGTTAAAGGGTGTGTGACATATTGGACAAATGGATCCAAAAAGGTTTTTGGAGGACATTTAGATTTTATTTTGACCCTTTCTTTGGGCAGTAAATCCACTGTAACTTCTGATTCCAAGCTGGATGCAGAAGAATTACTAGCCTGGCGTCATCCATTCAATTCATTTCCTTTCTCCAGGGGGGCATTAGCAACAGCGGAATAAAGGAGTGCTACTGCAAGTGACTGAACAGACCTAGAAACAGGCAGAGCAATGCAACATGACGTGAGCGTAGAGCAGCAGAATTTTAGTTGATCATTGTTGTCAAGATAATATTTGAAACAGCAGCAATAGTGGAGTCAATAAACCTCCCTGTGGTGGAAGCAGACATTTTTGTTTTTCAATCAATAAAATCATCTTTAAATAATACTTTGTGTCAGATTGTTTAAAGCTGGGGATGGTAGTCAGATTTAGATACGCTTTTTTGTTATACTGGTTAAAGTTATCTTTATGTCCCAATGGCAATCAATACATAATGTGTTCTTAAAGTAAACCTGGGAAAGCACCAACCAATCCCTGCCATCAGGAGCCAAATTATGAAACCAATCAAATCCCGTCCTGCCGTTCTGCCCGCCTCCTGCAAAGCGTACATTTCACGTTTGTTTGTGTTTTTAACTTTCACTATGAGAATGTTTTGGTGTTTTCTTACCGCTGAGTGAGACATGAGTTGACGTAGTGCAAAACACAGACGATGTGCTGAGGACCGGTTTGGAATCAGTCACCATCATATGGTCGCGAATCGGCGGCGCTCATGAATGTGAGTGGGGGCGTCGTTTTGGAGGAGCTCTGATGGAAGGGGGGAGGGGCCAACAGGGGCCAGTGCCCCTGTAAAACCGTGGGGAGTAAAACTGACCTTTGTGTTTATTAAGACAGCCTACAACTAGCATGCCTCCCTCCTAAGCTCCTTGTTAGGAAGGAAGAGTTCAGTATTATTTTATACAGTCTATGGGCTGAACAAGCTCCGAGCTCTGACTTCCTGTTAGAGACCGGATGGCGTTGTGACGTATGAAAAACACTGAAAACTGAAACGGCTCATTTCAGCACACATTTACAGAAAGGTGGAGAAATCAGAACAGGGGCAGAATGGATTTTTTTCATTCTCAGGGGGTTTGTAGACATGCCAGGGAAACATATTTCAGGTAGAGAACCATTAAAAAGTCGATTTTGCATTATATGTAACCTTTAAAACACCCCCAAAAAAGAAAATAAGTAAAACAATAAAACCATTAAAATAAATGATTGTTTAATTATTAAGAACTAGAACTAGTAGTTCCAACCAACCATGTATCATTTAGACAAGATCTCAATGGTTTAGTTACTTTCCACTGTGTTCCTGTTAATGATATACATCACCTCAAATTATTGAAGTATCAAAAGTATCCATATTCGATTTGAGAATCGATTTTAGAGCATAAAGATCTGGTATCCGAAGTATAAATATTTCAGTATCGCCCGCACATCACTAGTGCTGACGACACGCAACTTTACCTCCCCATCAGAGCCAATGACCGGTCAAATATCACAATCCTTCACAAGTGTCTTGAAGAAATAAAATCATGGATGGCAGACAACTTCCTTCAACTCAATGACAATAAATCAGAAATGATTCTAATTGGCCCAGCAGCAAAAATAACCCTAATCAAGACCAATCTAGATCATTTAGCTATCCATGTAAAAACATCAGAAAGGAACCTTGGAGTCATTTTGGACCAGGATTTGAGTTTTGAGCCACAGATGAAGGAAGTATTCGAATCCTGTTTTTATCAGCTCAGAAATATTTCAAAGGTAAAGTCCATTAATTTATCAACCACCGTAGAAAAACTCATGCACGCTTTTATTTCCTCCCATCTTGACTACTGCAACTCACTATACACCCGTCTTAGCATCCCTACATTGCATTGAAGCATTGCAGAGGGAACATTCCAGTCCAATGCCAATCTTTGCCAAATTTGAACCAAACCAGCCAGAAAATGTCTCCTTTCAGAAAAGTGAGAGGACACATAGACCAACGTTTTTGAATCGGTCCGTCAGAAATGGAAGCAGGCAGGTAGAGAGATGAGTCTTCTGCTCTGTAAGTGTGAGCTGATGTAGCCCATCATAGCCTGTAATGAAAGACGGGCCAGCTGCACATAAAAGCCCTGAGAGGCAGAGAGCCTGGGGAGCCATTACTGAGGAAAGAGCTGCCTCTGCATTTTTCTTTCACCATCCACAGCAGCACCATGCAGAGAGCGCTCTGTACGGGTAGAAGGTCTGATTGAGCGAGTTACAACACGTGTGTCCGGGTGTGCTTGTGGAGGAGCAGACCGCAAACACACCTGTGAGGAGAAAAATAAACCATGGCTGGGTTTATTTCTTGCAGAATATTTGACGGATGGAATGCACACTTTGGTTCCTCGCTCTGGAATTCTTCTTCTTTATTTCAGGAAAAGAGAAGTGCATAAACATGCTGTGACAATTGTGTAATTCTCCAAATGAAAGGAGCACTGTGACTTTGAAGGGCTTAACAGTAAGGCACAAGTACATTTCAAAGAAGCAGCAAAGTACAGAGTGGAAACAATAAAGAGGTCTGGAGATTGTTAGACTAGTCGTGTCTGTCACCTCTCTGAGCTTTTATTGTATAAACTCTCCTCTTGACTACACCTCCCCCTGAGCTCCCTCTTTCTTCTTCTACATATTTCTTTTCCTCCCCTTTATCTCTTCCCTCTTGTCTCGTCTGTGCCTTATCTTCCATCCTCGACTGCTGTGATTCCATTTTCACCTGCCTCAGGAATTCCACATTACATCCACAAATGATGAAGAGATGTTTACTAGATATCACCAACACAGCTCGCATCACACATATCTTTGTCTTCCTTACCACCATTAAACTTCAGACTTCATTTCAGGTTGTTTCCACAAACAGCACCCTGACATGATCAGATATTTCTGTTGCACACCAGTAGATCACCTTGCTCAGGGTCTACTTTTTGTCCCCTGTATCTAACTGACAACAAAAGGTAATCTGGCCTCAGAAGCTGTGATGACACCGTGGAAAGCTCTGACTATGTTCTGCTGTGACTGTTGAAAAGTATTTAAAGCTCCTTCCTGGCGCTCCTTAATCTTAACTCTTCATGATTTTATCCTGAACATGTCTTAGTGATTTCTGTTTTTATAAAAAGATCTCATCTTTCTGTCTTTTGAAGGTGAAAAATTGCATTCACTGCAGATATTTGCAGCATAAAATATACTAAAAGGTTGTTTTTGAAGCGTTCAGTTACTCACAGTGTCTGACATCTACGCCCCGGCAGCTATTTTGACTTTAAAAATAACTAAACATAAAGCATAAATCTCCCTCCTGGTGGTCTTGTTTGCTTTTGAAGGCCATAAAGAGGCGTCGGTTTTAATTTCAGTCGGTTTCAAAAGCAGCTAAAACTCCTTGCAGGAGCTTCCTACTAAAATCACTCAGAGAAACTGGAGCTGGAAAGAAGTCCTGGTACGCTTATAAAGTCCCATATGCTAAATTTGAAAGGGGTGTTACAGTGCACTATAGCAGCCCACTTAAATCACTGCATACAGTACATGATATGTGCAGGATGCAATGATGCAAAATGTTACAAGATGTAATAATGATGGCAGAAGTTGCTGCATCAGGTGCCATGCTAAAATGATCCCAGCTCCCACACAATCTGACCATTGATGGACCATACTCATGATATCAGTTCATGTGTTCATCCCATAGACCAAGGGTTCCCAAACTTTTCAGCCCGGGACCCCCACAATATAGGTGCTAAAGATTCACGAACCCCACTGTCCCTCAAAGTGATTTAATGTGGCTTCATTTAGCTGGTCTGGAGAAAATTAGCCTTCCTATGTGAGAATATGTCTGTGTTTTCTGTGCCGTTATGAATTAACCTGCTGCTACTGATGCTTTTGATAATTAAGTGTTCACTAACCCTAAACTTAGGAGTCATCTGACAATAAGAAAGGCAGAAAACTCATTACATTTTCTATTTTCAAGGTTTTATTTCAAATGTAGCTTCTATTTTTGTCTATATTCTTTACATTTTTGACCTGGTAAAATAAAGATAAAATAAAGAAATAAATGTACTATTTTGAGATAACTTAAAAAAAAACAAAAAAAAAACATTCTGGAGGACACCTCACGACCCCCCTTTTGTGTCTTGTGAACCCCCCGACCCACACTTTGGGAACCCCTGCCATAGACTGTATACTTAATTGACGTAGTATTCGTGATGCCACCCATCTGTTCCTGAGCGCATTTTTGAAGCCAAATGTTGACGGGAGCCATATTGGAAATGCTGAGCTCATCCCAACTTAGTGTGAGGTAAAGAGGCGGGGTTTGAGCCTTCTAGCCAACAGCTATGTGTTCCCGCCTGTCAGTGTGTGCCGATAGAGAAATTAACTACGTAGACCAAAGCTGTTTTTTGAACCAGGCTGTAAACATGTTGATTACTGCTGTAAAGATCATCTTCTTTGAATGGGTGTGTATGTGGTTTCTGGTGTTTCTGCAGCCAGCCTCTAGTGGATGCTCGATGAATTGCAGTTTATAACACTTGCATGGGCTTCATATCTTGAGACCGGAGGTTGCTGCTTTGTTCATCCATTGATGTTTGTGACTGTGTTTGGAGGCTTCCTACGTAAAGGTAGCATCTTTCATGCAGCAGTGATGCCTGTTATGAGACGACCGTCTCGTCATGCATTCTATCTTCACTCTGATATCCTGTTGTATGTAGGATGAATGTTGGGAGGATTCTAAGGACACGTCTTACAGGGGCCCTGAAAAGTATCAGAACATTCATGGTTGTGAAGTGGTGGGACCCATTTTGATATTTTACATCAGGGTGGAGCCCCCATCTTCTTCTTCCTCTCATCTCTCCTCCACCCTTCTCATAAAGTCTGAGCCTTATCCTCTCTCTTTCCCTTTCCTTTCATCGTCCTCTCAACTCTTATCTCTTCCTTCCTACTTTACCTTTCCTTTATTTTTAACCCAGCAGGTCTAAGACTATATTCCCTTACTTTTCCCTCAGTCTTCTTCTTCTTCCTGCCTTTCTTCTCACATGTTCCTTCTCCTTTCACTTCCCTCCCCTCGCCTTTTATGTGCTGCTCTTTATCTTTTCTCACATTCCTTTTCTCCCTCTGTTTTCCTCTATTTTTAACATTTCCGACCTGAGACTTTAAATTCCCCCCTCCTCCTCCTCCTCCTCCTCCTCTATTCCCCTTGTTCCCCTCCTCTCCTCTCACGCTGTGCTTTACACTCTCAACCCTCTTCTTCAAACTTTCCTTTTCCTTTCTTTTTAACAGAGCAGTTTTAGAGCCTTAATATTTCCTTCCACCTTCTTTATTGTCCTTTTACACCCTTTACCGTTTTTATCTTGTCGCCCCCCTCTCCTTCTCATTCCTGTGTCCTCCTTTCCTTCTCTATTACCACTGTTCATCTTCCTCTCCTCTGCTGCTTATCTCACCCAAACAAGAGTGCAATTTCCTCCACTCAGAACCTTTCTTGCGTTTCTTTCATTATGGCTCTATAGCTGACAGCCTCCTACAGTTTGTTTATTCAATGTATTTACTGAATTACCGGTGGCTATTTACCCTGTGGTACCTCCCTGCCAAAGCAGCGGGGTACAGGCAAATTGGCATAGCAGGTGCTCAATAGTAGACAGGCCAATCTGCTCTGATAAGTATCTCGGCCAAGAAGCATTCATAGCAGGAGAAACAGGAGAGAAACAGAATTATTGCAGCCTGAATCAGCACCCGGCAGACTGGCTGTGTTTACTCCCTTCGGCAGCAAGGGATCGGCGCGTGCTCGTCCAACAGTGATTCATGCAGCTGAAAAGAGTGCAGGAAGAACAAAGACATACCTCTGCAAACATTGCAGCATCTGCCATCTGGTAGGATCTGATCACTGACAGTGCAGTTGAGCTCCGGACAAGTTTCTGTGACTTTCACCATCAGGCCGTTCTGTGAGGACAGGAGAGAGGGACAATGTTACAACCTCACTGCTGAGGGAAAACATGTGAAAACACTTCATCAGTCATGGGTTACTTTTGCTTTGTATTTTATTTGTCACTTTGATTTCTGGTTTCATTTCATAGTTATCCTTGTGTCTTCCCAGTGTTGTGCTTCAGTGATTCATGTCCTGTGTTTTATTTGTTACCTTTTTTGTCTCCTTGTGTGTTTAGTATTTTTTCATGTCACTCCCTGTGTGATTTCCTCTGGTCTTGAGTTGGTTTTCAGTGTTTTATCCTGTAGACTACTCTGGTATGTTAAGTTTAGTTTCACCTGTGTTTTCCTGCCTTGTGATTGTCTTCACCTGTGTCTTGTTTTCCTCACCTGTGTGTCCTTACTCGTTATCCAGTGTATCTAATTAGTCTCTGTGTTTCTGTGTGTCTGTGTTTGGGGTGGCAGGAGCTTAGTCCATAGGGACTTCACTTAGGAACCAAAGGGTTGCCGGTTCCAGTCCCAGTATGGATGAAGTTTTGCAAGTGGACTGGTGGCTGGAGAGATGCTGGTTCACTTGCCTCGGCACTGCCGATGCATCCTCACTCTGACATCTCTCCCTAAGTGAATGTCCATAGCATGTTTGTGCATAAATTGTATGTATATCAAACTATGTGTGCACTGAATTTCACCCATGGGGATTAATTAAGTACTTTTGTTCTTCTTGTTCTTGTTCTTCTTCTTGTTCTTGTTCTTGTTCTTCTTCTTGTTCTTCTTCTTCTTCTTCTTCTTCTTCTTCTTCTTCTTCTTCTTCTTCTTCTTCTTCTTCTTCTTCTTCTTCTTCTTCTTCTTCTTCTTCTTCTTCTTCTTCTTCTTCTTCTTCTTCTGCATTCTAGTGTGTCCAGTGTTTCCTGAGTTCTTGTTGTTTGCAGTAAGTTTTTGTTTTATCTCAGTTTAGGTTTATTAAAACCTTTTTATTTTGACTCTTCACCTGGGTCCTCCCCATTCTTTCTTCACACGTGACAGAAATCAGTCTCAACCAGAGAATGAAGATCTGACTGGAGGACAAACGGCACGTATCTGATCTATCTAAGCGTTCCCATCAGTTATGAACCCACTTCTTTCATTGCTCTGTTGATTTTAATGAGCATATCTGATAAACAATAACTTCATCACGTACAAACCACACCATCTGATCAAAGGATATTTTTAGAAGCTCAAAAACGAGAGGATATTTTAAGGTTCTCCTGAGTGGATGAGGCTGCCATGACAACAGGGAAGGTGGAACGTAAAGGTTGTACATCCTGCTCGCACCCCCGCAGAGGGCATGAATACAGATAGCAGGTAAGGGACAGATAAGAGCCACCAAAGTAGAATAGACACAAAGGCAGATAGTACTCTTTGTCGTCTTCTCCTGGGCCTTCAGAACAAACAGCACACACACTGCAGCAGCGGCCCGGCTGCTCCCTCAGATCTCGGCGGTCCCAGATGCCTCTCAGGTCTGAAGTATCAGCTCAAACCTCAAAGATCTCTCCTTCACAATTGACTTCAAAGTCGTGTTTTTCTAGGAAAGTATAAACTATCCATGTTTCATCTTTTAATAGTTCAGTCGCTTTGTACTGCCAGACTTTTTTGGCTAAATGATTTACTCATTAAGAACTGTGAACTAAAATTCCTGTCATAAATTAATCTGTCTTATCATCCTGAAAGGCTGTGTCTTCTATCAAAGATGCTGCTTGCAGGGAGGAATCCATAGTTCATTATAAAGACAAATACAAAACAAGCATGAACAGAGTTTTCCTTTTCCCAGCCGCTGTCGGCTCATTATGTCGGTTTGAAGGCCTACAAAGAAAACTCTTATCAATGCAACCATTATCAGCACAAAGACGCTCTATATGACTACAATGCTTCCATAAAGCCACAGTACGCTACGTCTTCAGAACCAAACCACACACAGATAAAGTCAAAACATCCATAAGAACTTAACAAGATAATGATGTGTCAGAAGGATGTTTTTCTTCTTCAAATAACCAATGCATTAAATAATAAATACATAAATAATCTGACATCATTGGTTTCTGTAATTAGTTGGGAAAAGTGTGAATCTCAGTGGCAGCTGTGATAAGCTGAGGCTTTGGATAAAAGCAAAAATACAATGTTGCACATGCTTGCCATTGCTCAACCACATCACTCCATTTATTAGAGGTTTGAATTTAAACTTTCACAGCCTGTTACATCCCAATTTACACTACCAGTCAACCTTCTCATGCAATGTTTTTTATTTATTTTAAGTATTTTCCACACTGTAGATTAATACTGAAGACATCAAAACTATGAATGAACATATATGGAATTATTTAATGAACAAAAAAGTGTTAAAGGTGACATATCATGCAAAATGGACTTTTTAATGGTTCTCTACCTGAAATATGTTTCCCTGGCATGTCTACAAACCCCCCGAGAATGAAAAGAATCCATTCTGCCCATGTTCTGATTTCTCCACCTTTCTGTAAATGTGTGTGAAAGGAGCCGTTTCAGACTTCCGTGTTTTTGTTACGTAACAACAATATCCGGTCTGTCACGGAGTCAGAGCTCGGAGCTTGTTCAGCCCACAGACTGTATAAAATAATACTGAATCCCTCCTCTGTTTTTCATTCCCTGCACAAATGTGTGCTAACAAGGAGCTTAGGAGGGAGGCATGCTAGTTGTAGGCTGTCTTACTGGTCGGTTTTACTCCCCACGTCTGCAGATTTGAAGATCTAGTGGATGATTTTTATTTATCATGGATAAGTGCTAGCACTAGTTAGCATAGCCACATAGCTACATGTTCATAGCTGTAGCTGTAGCTGTGTACCAAGACACACGTCGACATACTGACAAATAAAACAACAAGAAACACTAAATCTGTGACCAATCCTTCAGAAAGGTCCTGCTACAGGCGCCTCTCCGTCAGGATCAGATTCTGGATCAGACTCAGAGGGTTGAAGTAACAGCAGCCGTGTATATTCAGCCAACATGTAAACATTAGATCAACGTGCTGGACAGCCGAGGCACATCCACTTCCTGAGGGGGCGTGGTCAGAGAGAAAACAGAGTGTTCTGAGAAGGACTGGAGAAGAGGGCTTTTCAGGCAGACCAAAATCTGATTTTAAAGTGTTTTTTTGAGCATAAACTTTAAAGACATGTTTTGGGGACCTCTTAGACCAATATATATTGATGAAAAAAGCGTGATATGTCACCTTTAAACAAAGCAGAATATGTTTTATATTTTAGATTCTGTAAAGTAGCCCCCTTTTTCCTTCATGACAGCTTTGAGAACACACTCTTGGTATTCTCTCAGTCTGCTTCATGAAGTGGTCTCCTGGAATGGTTTCAAATGAACATGAGCCTTGTCAAGAGTTCATTTGTAGAATGACTTGCCTTCTTAATGTGTTTGAGACCATCAGTTGTGTTGATCAGAGGTAGGGTTAGTACACAATGGATAGCCCTATTTAACTACTGTTGTAATCCAGATTATGGCAAAACCAGATTATTTCATAGTTTTGATGTCTGCAGTATTAATCTACAATGTTGAAAATATTTAAAATAAATAAAAAACATTGAATGAGAAGGTGTGGGCAAACTTTTGACTGGTAGTAGTGTAGGCAGGAAGAAGCTTAGTTTTACTTGAGGACAACTTGGGCTTTAAAATGTAAAACAAGCCAACAAAACTTTGAGGACTTTCACAGCTTGCAGCGGGTCAAACATTTAACATTCTCTCGCACTAATTAAAAGGCTGACTCATTTAGGAGGGAGACTTGCGTTGACTCATGCATCAGTTCCTGGTGGCAGTTATGATGAATTTCTGAGTGCTATCTATCTGAAGAATTGGCACCCAATGAAAAGCCAATATGGACTTTTAAAGCACCACTGATGGTTAAAGCCGAGGACGAAAACAAACTGTTCCATTTCACAAATCATATAAACAACTTCATGTTCCCTCTCTCTCGTCTCACTCTATTCGTCTCTGCTTCATTTCTCTCTCCATATGTTAATGCATATATTCACACTTTGCTTCTCCCACTTTACCCCTCTCCCTCTGTGACAGAGAGATGGATGAGGGAATCACTCCACAGTCACAGTCTCAGCATGCAGCAACCACCAAAAACAAAACACCCAGTCAAGTCGATGTGCGTGGACACCAGCGCTAGGTTGGACCAGCTCTTTGCAAGTTAAAATTTCAGGGTTTGGACATAATTTCTAGTTTAGGATTCAAAGGGTTGCACCAGCTGAGAAAGTTCCAACATATGGCATAAGATACAACTTAAGGGCCTGTATTCAATAACACAATTTTGTGTTGGCAGCACCTCTTTTCTAGACAAAACCAAGGCAGTTCAGGGTTTCTGGCACTCAGTATCCAAAGCTCAAAGGGCCCTCGGCATCAGCTGTTGTTGTTCCTGTGATCTCAGTTGAAAAGAGTTTAACTGTTGGAACACAACCACCCGGCAACGTCACGACTCCATCACAGACCAATCAAAATCAAAAAGAGGCGGGACTTTTGATATCAACATTGTCAACAAATGGCGGAGACCCACAAAGGAGGAGCTAACTAACTTGTATTTCTAGGTCAAGAGCTGCTGCTAATGCTACAATACAAGACTTGAAACTACCAGTTCAAGATCAAGAGTCTTTGAGTATTAAATCACCTGAAATGTATTTTTTTAAGTCACATATTTGGTCCATTTTGAGGGGAATGACATGCAGCAAAGGGTCAAAGCCAGGAGTCGAACCCATGACTACTGCAACCAGGTCTATAGGCGGCAGTAGCTCAGTCCATAGGGTCTTGGCTTGGGAACCGAAGGGTCGCCGTTTCGAGTCCCAGCATGGACGAAGTTTGGCAAGTGGCTGGAGAGGTGCTGGTTCACTTGCCTGGGCACTGCTGAGGTGCCCTTGAGCAAGGCACCGAACCCCCAACTGCTCTGGGTGCGCTGGTTGACAGCAGTATCCTCACTCTGACATCTCTCCCTAAGCATGTTCACTGCATGTGTGTGCATTTGTATGTACATACCCAAAAAAACTGTATGTGTAGCATGTCCAAATATAGCATGAGTGAAAAAATTGAATTTCCCCCCTGGGGATTAATAAAGTACCTTTCTTCTTCTTCTTTCTATAGCCTCTGTTCCTGGAGCGTGTGCTTGAACCACTGAGCTAAACCTCTGCACAGAAATCACCTGGCTTATAACTTGTTCATAGATTTATATACAATTCAACCTCTTCTTGCAACCACTGGAGACCCCTGCTGGCCACCAGGAACACAGCTAAACCCCACCACCTCCGTGCTCCCTTTCTTGTGCCATCAAAAAACCACTTTGTGCAATCTTTTTAGGATACTCAACATTTCCACAAACGACCCCTGAAATCCTCATTTGAAAACATTTTACAACAAGAGAAATTTGTCCACAAATTGGTCCTTTTTAGCTGTGCTCATTTCAGAGAGTAAAGGATTGTCTGTAATTGCTTGTAACAAAGCTTACAAACAGTATAATAATGTTTAGAGGTGCCCGAGGGCTCCTAATGAGTCCAGGAATCCACTGTGTAGCTCTTTGTAGGCAATTACATGCATAAAGCACTAATTTTCTTCTTAAAATAGGCCTTTTAAGATGAATGGCTTTGCTGTGAAGAAAGCTCACCTTTATTCTATGCTGAACTGGAATAATGAGTTTAATTATAATCCGTGCAGTGATGAAGCCCACATTCAAAACGGGCCTTTGTGTTGCAGCGTTCATAAGTTATTCTAATTACCTGGCTATCTCACGATCAGAGAGAGAGGGAAAAAAGGCAGATTGAACAGATAGGAGGGAAGGAGGGAGGGGAAACTAATAAGGCCTGCTGGCTAATTGAATAACACACAGAGCGGACCACCACACACAATCATTACACATTTTAACTAAGAGAGAAGCCCTGCATGGTGGTGTAATTGCAGGGTAGAGTCTAAATGTCAGAGAAGGTAAAAGTTACCTTGCATTCCCTGCAGCTCCGGGATAGAAAGCGCTGGCCTTCAGAAAAGGTACGGCCCAAGTAGGTACATTTTGCTGTGGGCAGAGAAATAGAACACTTCAATAACACTATTAAGTACAGTTACTATGAAGAAACAGAAATAGAATATTCCCTCAGCTAATATCAGCTCCAGTGGCTATTTTAACAATAAGAAAAATGCTTTTGAAATTGCCTGCGAAGGGAAAAAAAGTTTCCTGCCTCGAGTTCTACATATTTAATTCCGTTGGAAACAAAGTTGTTCTAGGGTAGTGTGCATAAGCGGAGAGAGAGTGTAACAGCGCATTAAGAATACAACAGAGGAGAGACCCTTCTGCATATTCCTCTGGCAATAACAGAAATAGAAAATGAAGCATATGATATGAAGTCCTGCTTTTCTCCTCTCCAGGGGGCAGGGCTTGCCGAGCGCTCAGTCGCAGCTCTGGAGCATCGCTGTGGAGCGCGGCGCCCGCGTCTTTCTGTGCCAGACCTCTGATGTTCACAGGGGAGGAAGAGGAGGAAGGAGGAGTGAGCAGAGGGATGGAGGGGAGGCAGAGGAGGACTTGGAATTATTCAAAGTTAAACTATACTTCAGGGATTCAGTGTTTTTTGCGGTATAGAAATACAGACTCAGTTGTCCGTTGGTCTGTGAGCAGTTACAAGACCCCGGTGTGCTTAATAATAGAGATAGAGCTTCCACTTCTGCTTCCATGGAAATCAAAAGACTGTGATCCTTGCTCTCACAGAGAATCTTACTGCGGTTTCATGGTGCAACAAGGATACCAGCACTGTTGTTTGTAACTACACTGAACCTGTGGAGGAGTAGCTCCATCAGAGGCATGAAGGGGATGTGTCCACTGACGCTGTTTTTATGCTCACAATGGCCATGACCTGAATCTCATCTACACAAAGTGTTGCTAGGTTACAAAAGTTGTCCCATGGGAGTTCTGCAAAACTATACCTTGAAAAAAACAGCGTGGTTAGTTTGTCTTCTATACAGACGGCCGCCATTGTTGTTGGCGTAGTTGATTTGACGTTACGCCCCATCTTGATTTTGATTGATTGAACTGAATTTGAGAAAACCCCAAGAGCCTAGATTTTTTTCTCCAATTCTTGTAACAATTTGAATCATATCTGGAGCATATATGGAGATTCATTGATATGAATGATATGATATTATACTTTGATTTCTGGTGCAATACCTAAATAACCATGTGCAATATTGTAAATCATTCCATAGCATATTTTATTATTATATTCATCTACTACATGTGCACTCTGGCTTAGGCTAATTTAACTTATTACATGTCTTTAAAAGCACTTCTTTACCTTTCTTTGTACAGATAGTATTTTTATTTTTATTTAGAATTTTTGGATTCATGTTTAGGTTTATATATGTATTGTCCTTACTGTTAATCTGCAGCCCACTGACTGCCCAGCTGATGATTATATGAACATTGAGCCCCAAACTACCAAACACAAAATGCCCCGCGACCAGTATTATTGGCTGAAAAAGGATTTCATTAGTCCCAATACTGATTTCTCTGGTCCAGACATCACCAATAATGTAATTTCTCTCAATGCACCACTAGAGTACTTCAAGAAGTTTGTGTCCGATTATGTAGAATAGAAATACCCACACCCTACGCAGCAAGTGTGATGTTCGTCTTTGCTTTCAGAGGAAAAGAACTGTTTCTGGGACTTACGCTGCAAATGAACAAAGCTGAACACTGGGACACTTGGACTTTGAATGCTCAGAAGGGATTTTGTAAATACAGTATTATCTTGTTTTTTTTTTAATTATTAAATGACTTCATAAAAAAATATGATTGTTTTATGATTATTATCCATGACATAAGCTGTTATGAAGCAACATTAGCACTCAACGCTGCAAAGGAAACCTAAGTTGTTTAGCATATTTGTCCAAACAAGGTGAGGTATAAATACAGAACTAGGCCCAACGTTTCAATATTACAACATATCCCTAAAATCTTACTAAAACATCAAAATTTTAAAAACCCTTTAATTTCTGTATCTGAGTCCCCCTTCAAAAACATATGGTGGTGAAACATTTTTTTTCTCAAGTATTCTATATCTGGGTCTTACAGGGTTAAGTACCAGTGTTCCAATCACCACGTCAAATTCCTTGTGTGTGTGAGCTCACTTGTCAATAAAGCTTTTTTGAATCTTGAATAAGGACAAACACTGTGCATAAATCCCTCATATAATGTGCCCAGATATGTCAGATGTTACATACACAGTACATAAAATATGTAAATATGCCCCCCAATGTCATATCTTGAATATATGGACTCAGTATTTGGCTGGAGTGTTACCAAATCTGTGGTATACCATCTATCTTTGCCATTGAAGCATCAAGATACTGAGCTGGCATCAGCAAAGCAACTTGTGTGGCATTCAAACTACAGCATCAGTCATGTTGGAGATATATCTGAACTCCATATTCTGATATTATCAAAGTGATCTCATATCAAGATCAGACACATCCAGATATGGCATTTCACTGTGCCATGGTTGGACAATTTTCCAGTATGGATTCACAATATATGGGTCAGACTTTCAATATCTAGGCCAGGGGTTCCCAAGCTTTTCATCCCCCGACCCCAAAATACAAGTGCCAAAGACTTGTGACCCCCACTGTCTCTCAAAGTGTTTCAATGTGGCTTCGTTTAGCTGGTCTGCAGAAAATTAACCTATCTATATGAGAATTTCAGATAGGTACATTTATTGCCAGATGACTGTGATATATAGAATGGCAGAAAACTCATCACATTTTCAATTTTCAAGGTTTTATTTCAAGGTTAGCTACTATTTTTTTTTCATATTTTTTTACCATAATGGGTTAAATGTACTATTTTAGATAACTTAAAGAAAAAACATTCTAGAAGACATCTCTCAAGACCCCCCATTTGTGTCTTGCGACCCCCACTTTGGGAACCCCTGATCTAGGCAGCAGTATCTCAGGACTCTGAGGTATTTTGAGCAGTGGGGAATTGATGAGCATGACCTTGCTCCTAATTGAAATAGGTAATTGTGGACACAACCCCTGACACTTCTACGGCCTATAATAAGTTGGCTTGGCTTTATGGTTGTACAATTATGTACCGTCTTCCTCTACCAATGCAGAACAGTGGGGCTGGAGTCGTTAAGATACTGGCATCAGTGTTGTTAAAAGTGTCCTGATATCCCATGAAGTGCTGGATCGGTATCATCTAATGGGCCAGTCTGCGCTCTAATCTGATAACGTGATTTATCAGCCTCAAAAGTTGTGTTTCATCAGATATCTGCTCGTCTTTACTGCTCTACAGCAGCAGAATATGAAGCAAGTTGTGCTGTTATTGCAGTATGCAAGTCTTAAACTCTGAGAGGATGATGGCACTGGAGCTGGTTCGGTAATTGGTGTAGGAGGGAACAAAGTTTAAAGCGTCTAAATTAGTATTAAAAAAAAAAAAAAAAACAGCTTTTTTGACTGTCAATTTAACAACAGCCTATTTGTGTGGTGTGAACTTTCACAGGTTTGGTGGTGATAATTTCTTCTTCTTCCTGCTGGATCTAAATGTGTACAGCTGATACTTACGTCTGCATTTCTTGCAGCAGGTCCCGTCAACATGAACAGGCAGCGAGTCTTCAGAGCAGTTTGCCGGAGGACAGAAGATCCTGCGGCACTCCACCACACCGTTCTGGAAGAGAGGAGTTTTCTTTTATGTATTTCAGTTACCAAGAAACATGTAAACATCAGAGGCACTTACTGTGAATGTACAGTATTTGCCCTTGGTGCTGCTTTAAAATTAAACTGAAGACACATTTGTAAAAATATTATGTATATCTGAAGAAATCAACAACCTATTCACACATAGTAAACATATTTAACACTTGCAGATGTCTTTCATCGCAAGTAGATTACACTACAGCCAAACATGGTATTTGCACCGTGCAAATTAGCCTCAAACTGTGCAGAAACCCACCCTCAGAAAAGCAATCTGAAACTGAAAGCCATCATATTTACGGTTGAAATAGAAACAAATTATAATGAGCTCTGAGATAATAGATTCATCACGAGCCCTGATGGCAGATAGGGAAACTGAGTGGCCTGCTGATAGCAGGTAGTTACCCAGGCCCTGAAGGACTGCTTTCATTTTTGAGGCTGATATCTCTCTCAGTGTGCGTCTCTTCATTTCATGAGTCATCGGAAAAGATTCCCCCAGGACGCCGTGGTTATCAGTTAATGGCATGTCCGCGGGAGGAAATCAGACCGACTAAACTCCACCCTGTGCTTGATGTGCAATGATGCAGCAAGTCTAATTCCCCGCGGCCCCGCGCTGGCCTGATTCAACAAATTTCAAAGTCTAGTTCATATGTATGAGTGCAGGCAGGGGGGCTTATTAAGGGGGCTTATTAGGGGGAGCTTATTAGGGGGCGGGAAGGAAGCACGGGGGGCGACGCAGGGGCTGGAAGAGAGGGAGGTCTGATGGGAAGGCAAGTTAAAGTAGCTAAGTGTTGAGGGGAGAGTGGAGGAAATATGTGCTTTAATGACTTTCTATTAAAGAAGAAGTACACTCCCACACCCCGCTGTGATGTTATTTATTAATAGCCTGTGATTCTGAAGTGTTATCTTAAATTGTCATTTTACTTTTGAACAAACTTTTACTTGAATGTTTTCTCTCTGATGTTGGACCAGCCTTCAAAGTTCAACTCATTACACATTTTGAAAACATCTACATTCAGTGAGGTGATTTCATGCTGTTTTATATAGAAATAAACTTGTTACAGAGCATTTAGTCCTACATCTGAATATTTCCCTCAGTGTTAACACAGAATAGATTTGAATAAAATGCTGACAAAGAGCATGAAACTGTTGGCGCTCTCCGACCATGACCTCCACCATCCCTGGTTCAAGTCTGTCTGTGAATGTCATTCAGCATCCAGAAAGAAATAATGGAAAAAATCCTTCATATCTGAGTAAATCCAGTTCATACACAGCTAATACTGCTAAGCATTTCTCAACACAGTATGGGCATGGCTGATGGAAATCTAATTTACATCTGTCTGGCTCTCCAAAGGCACCATAATCCAAATCTTGCTCACAGCATCTTCAAATACTCGTTATGAAGGAGATTTAGTTTTCACTGAGATACCTGAAAGCCGTTTTCTCACTCTGACTGTGAGGGTGATGGTGACATTTACCTTACACGCACAGTTCCTGCAGTTCTCAGGCTCCACCCACAGCTCTTTATCCCTGTAGACCAGGCCGTTGGCGTTGCAGGTCCTCTCGCAGTGACATCCCTCCAGCTGGGTCAGCCTGGACTCTGCGTAGTTCAGCTGCACAGAACAGAATCACCAGAGTCACAAAACTGAATCAAAAGTCTAAATGAAGACACAGGTGAACCCTCATCCAGTCCCCCCATGGCCCCCCTCGCCCTCTGGCGCGCCCTGGCTGGCTGCTCCGCTGGGAGACACTCATTAGAGGGGCACATAGAATATGAAGAGATCATCATTCAGCTCAGGCTCCAGACCTCAGGCTATAATCTACTGAGAAATGACAGACAGGCTTGACAGCCTCGATCCCACCTCACCCCCTCTTTTATCCCGGCACTCAGATCACCTCTTCTTCTTCTGCAGCTTATTTCATGCTCTACACTCTCCACGGCTGTCAGGAGTGATGCATCTTTGCCTGACTACACGAGGCAGAGTCACACTGAGGGTCACAGAGAGCTGGTTCTCTAGATTAGGATTCACTCTCAACCAGGGTTCATCAGCTCTGTGTTTGTTCAGACTACTGTTTCTACATCGTGTAAAAAAACAAGAAACACATTCTTTATCAGGGTTAAAGGTGATACCTTTATTTCTTCTGAAATCTACTTGATACATGTTTCAAAAATTAACATTCTCAACTATCTTTCTCAATGTATTTTCTTTTTGGTGTAATGATCAAGCTGCAACCTCCGGTCTAAAAATATGAGTCCAATGCAGAAGTGCTCTGTTGTTCCACATATAAAAAGCCTTGTTAAAACCTGTTCGACTTGGTTGATACAAACTAACATCAGAATTTCACAGACAATTGAGAAAATATTAAAAGCTTAAGACACAGAGTGGATGAATGAGTCAGCCCCTGTAGAAAACTAAAGAAAGGACTTCAGAGTCAGTTTAATGGTGCGTCTTTATTTTTCAGAGGGAATCAGTCCGTCGAGAAGAGGAACACTGATGATTAATCCTGTCTACTATTCTACATTTTGTACAGGAAGTAAGTAAGTAAGTATAGTAAGTAAGTAAGTAAGTAGTAAGTAATAAATAAGTAAATAAGTAAGTAAGTAAGTAAGTAAGTAAATAAGTAAGTAAGTAAGTAAGTAAGTAAGTAAGTAAATAAGTAAGTAAGTAAGTAAGTAAGTAAGTAAATAAGTAGTAAGTAAGTAAGTAGTAAGTAAATAGTAAGTAAGTAAGTAAGTAAGTAAGTAAATAAGTAAATAGTAAGTAAGTAGTAAATAAGTAAGTAAGTAAGTAAGTAAGTAAGTAAGTAAGTAAGTAAGTAAGTAGTAAGTAAGTAAGTAAGTAAGTAAATAAGTAAGTAAGTAAGTAAGTAAATAAGTAAGTAAGTAAGTAATAGTAAAGTAATATAAGTAAATAATTAAGTAAGTGAGTAAGTAAATAAGTAAGTGAGTAGTAAATAAGTAAGTGAAGTAAATAAGTAAGTAATAATTAAGTAAGTGAGTAAGTAAAAGTAAGTAAGTGAAGTAATAAGTAAGTAGTAGTAAATAAGTAATAAGTGGTAAGTAAATAAGTAAGTGAGTAAGTAAATAATAAGTAAGTAATAGTAAGTGATTAAGTAAATAAGTAAGTAAGTGAGTAAGTAAAGTAAGTAAGTAAGTAAGTAAGTAAGTAAGTAAGTAAGTAAGTAAGTAATAAGTAAGTAAATAAGTAGTAAGTAAGTAAGTAAGTAGTAAATAAGTAAGTAAGTAAGTAAGTAAATAAGTAAGTAATAAGTAAGTAATAAGTAAAAAATAAGTAATAAGTAGTAAGTAAGTAATAAGTAATAGTAAGTAAGTAATAATAGTAAATAATTAAGTAAATGAGTAAGTAAATAAGTAAGTGATGAGTAAGTAAATAAGTAAGTAGTAAATAAGTAAGTGATTAAGTAATATAAGTAAGTGAGTAAGTAAATAAGTAAGTAAGTAAGTAAGTAATAGTAAGTAAGTAAGTAAGTAAGAGTAAGTAAGTAGTAAATAAGTAAGTTAAGTAAGTTAAATAGTAAGTAGTAAATAAGTAAGTAAATAATTAAGTAAGTGAGTAAGTAAATTAGTAATATGAGTTAAGTAAAGAAGTAAGTAAGGAAATAAGGAAGTAAATATGAAGTAAGTGAGTAATAAATAAGGAAGAAAGTGAGTAAGTAAATAAGTAAGGTAAGGGAGTAAGTAAAGAAGTAAGTAAGTGAGTAAGTAATAAGTGAAGTAAATAAGTAAGTAAGTAAATAATTAAGTAAATGAGTAAGTAATAAGGTAAGTGAGGTGGTAGGAATATAAGTAAGTAAGTAAATAAGTAAGTGATGAAGTAAAGAAGTAAGTAATGAGGAAGTAAAATAAGTAAGTAAGTAAATAATTAAGTAAGTGAGTAAGTAAATAAGTAAGTAAGTGAGTAAGTAAATAAGTAAGTAAGTGAGTAAGTAAATAAGTAAGTGAGTAAGTAAATAAGTAAGTGATTAAGTAAATAAGTAAGTAAGTGAGTAAGTAAATAAGTAAGTGAGTAAGTAAATAAGTAAGTGATTAAGTAAATAAGTAAGTAAGTGAGTAAGTAAGTTAGTAAGTAAATAAATAAGTAAGTAAGTTAGTAAGTACATTTTATTTAATATGCCACCTTTCATAGAATAAAATCACAAAGTGCTTCACAAAAAAAATATTAAAGGAAACAGACAATAGTATAATTAAAACATCTGTACAAGGTGAGTCGAAGGCCTGTTTAAATAAATGTGTCTTTACAAGTTTTTTAAAGGCGACAACAGAGACAGCTGAACGAATATTTACAAGAAGAGTGTTCCACAATGTTGGTGCCCCCACTTCAAAAACACGGTAACCTTTTGTCCTTAGACAAGCTCGAGGGACAACCAGCAAGCCCTGGTCAGAAGACCTGAGTGACCTACTGGTGAGGTATGGGTTGAGCAGTTCAGCGGTATATATTGGAGCCTGACCACGCAGAGCTCTATACACAAAAACAAAAACCTTAAATTAATCCTTAATTTAACTGGAAGCCAATGTAGGGAAGATAGAATCGGAGTGATGTGGGTTGTCCGGCTGGACTTGGTCAACAGCCTTGCAGCAGCGTTCTGGACTAATTGAAAACGATGGAGGGACGATTTACTGAGGCAGATGAAAAGTGAATTACAATAGTCCAGTCTGGATGACACAAAAGCATGAAAGCTAAAGAAGACAGATAAGACATTGGTCATAGCATTTTAAATCAGTAGTCAAACAGTGAACAAAGACTATAGTGCACCAAAAAAGGAGTTCTGGCCCTGATACAGCAGGTTCTGAAAATGCACTGAAATGTAGAAGCATTATTTACAGCACTCCACTTACATTATCTGACACATGTGGTTAAATAGTTTAAATGATTTCACTCAAAGTTACCACATACAAACCTTTCAAGTTGCTCACTGTTATACTGAATGTGTCACCTATTGAAAATCAGCAGCCATAAAGTTCAGTTGGTAATTACCTACAATCTTTTCTGTTTGAAGAGGTTTCTTAAACAGTGCTTTGTATCCACTGAGGCTGTAATGGCTGTATATAGGAGCCGGCAGGTCACACACAAACAGAAATTCACTTATTACTTCATATATCTGAAAAACAACTTCAGCCTGACCCACATAAGAGCAATCAGAGCCCTGTTATAAAGGTGGGAGAAATCCAAAAGGTCCAATTGAACCGAGCATCGCAGGTCAGCTCTGAAATTGTAGCTCCACTTAAGACGTTCCAGGCTGCTCTGCTGCTCTGCCTCGACCCCCTGTGCTCCTCTGAGACCTGCCCCTGCCTTCGGTGTCAGAAAACAAGAAGTCTAAAGTGGAATGATAGAGGCTTCTCAGTGAACACGAAAAGAAAAAAAAAATGCTGCATGTCACCGAGGCTTTTTGCTTCATTTAAAGGAGTCCCGGCTGGGTGCTGGAAAGCTGTGAGCACTGTGAGCGCTAAAGATGTGTCCTGTCAAAGCCCAAAACAAAATGTTTGAAATACAGTTTCAAAGGCTGCGAGGCTGCCTGCAGGCACCACAGTGGAATACTTCTCCAGTACAACGTAAGCATCAAATGTGCACAAAGGAGTCAGAGGCTAATAGGCATGTCGCTCCTATGGCTGATACATGAGGCGCAGAGATACGACTGGAATCATAATCTAGCAGCTGAGGACAAAGTGCATTTATTAACTTTAATCTTTGTCTTTGCTGTCACATTCATGGAATACATCAAACATGTACGACTGAACTTAATTGGGATTCTAGAGACCAATCAGTCTTGGGTAATGAGCAGTGAATCAGACTTTGTTTGTAATCCAGATCTGGGATCTTTGCCATTGACTTATTATCATATTTTATCCGTAACAATGGAGCAAAAACTCATAAAGACTCTGAAAGTTATGGAGGCTTAACGGATCAGTGCTTCTTTGAATGTAAATGATGCTTTTGAGGAGTGAGGAGTGGATACTTCTCTGCAAACCTTCCAGAGCCAGCCTAAATATTTTGAAATAAATGGGATGAAGGAGAAGTGAGAAACCAGATTGTCATGGGCGAAAAAAAAAGAAAACCTTTGCAGCAACCGAAAAAGAGAGGAAGAAACATGGGGACAAACCTCTTTTAAAAGCTAAGAAACATGGATGCTGCTCTTCAGACACATCAGCAGGAATAAATGTATGCCTTCCACAGGGGTTCAACTGCAGTATCAGTGTATATTTTCTTTAACTTTACATTTACTTTCAGAGAAATATCCCCATTGGGACACTAGATCTCTTTTAAATGGGCTCTGGCTTCTAAAACCAAAAAACAACAAATGTGCATGGGTCTTAAAAACAAGACTGAAGCAAATCCCATATCTCCACCAAGCAGCAACCTCCGGTCTACAAATATGAGTCCACTGCAGAAGTGTTAAAAACTGCAGTTCATTGAGTATCCACTTGAGGCTGGTTCTGGAAGTACTGGAAACCACATACACACCAATTCAAAGATGCCGATCTTTACAGCAGAAATAAACATGTTTACAGCCTGGTAGTCTGGATAGCTCATTTCTCAATGGACACACACTGTATGGGGGTGAATTTTTTCATAACACAGTAACTTCAAAGATATTGAGATTTCAAGTCTTCCAATGAGAGGCACAGCTGACTTGATTGACAGGCGGGAACACTGTAGCTGTTGGCTAGGAGGCTCAAAGCCCGCCCCTTTACCTCACACCGGCTCAACAGCAGCAATATGGCTGCTGCCAACGATTGGCCTCAAAACAGCGTTCAGAAACAGATGGGTGACGTCACGGATACTACGTCCATATTTTATACAGTCTATGATCTCCACACATACTATGAAAAACAGTATTTGATGCTGTGAGTAGGAATTCTAACATCTTTAATACTCTCCATTCTAATTGCATGCATGTATTTCTCACCATGAGAGGAAACATGTCTTTGACGAGAGGTTAAACTTGGAGCTGAAGTAAAGGTTGATTTATACTTCTGCATCAAATTGATGGAGTAGCCTACGCCGGAGGTCCGCGTAGCTTCTGCACTAGGGATGTACATTTTAAGTATTTTCCGTGATTGATTTTTGGAAATGTTAACCATCAATTATCGATTAATTGATAAAATAAACATTATTATTCTTACGTCAAAAACAATGCCAAATACGTTGTTTTCCCCCTAAATTTTATTTTCTACAGCAACAAAATGCATATCACTGACGGGATTGAATACGGGCACACGTTTGACACGCAGAATATCAACCATCAAGCTCATTAAAATATTCTCTGCGGACATAATCTTATTAAGTGAAGGCTCATAATACTAACAGAAAAGTACTTCAGACTCACAGTGTCCATTTTTCTGTCTACTCGTTCTTATTGAGAAAAATAAACATGTGTATTCGGTCAGGTGTCAGCCGGGAGTGCAACCGGGTCATAATTAGTCCCGCTGGAGAAAAGCCCAGACGGCTCTGATGTTGCTGATCTGTAAACGTAGCGTACCTGAATTTCCCACCTGTCTGTTGCCTTTGTATCCAAAGGTGGGAAATATCCTGTTTAAAGCTGTCAACCTTTGTGTCCGTGTCGTTGTTGGCAGCAGTTTTGCATTGATCCTCTTTTAAAAAGCGCACGTGGAGACCTGACGCACAACCGCAGCCGCCAGCTGAGCGTCTCCGCTGTGCGCAACACCTTTAACAGCTGATTCACATCGAAACATGCTTTAAACTTAAAACACCTTCCTGATAGATGAGTGTAATATAAGACCACATGATGTTTGTTCCACGTGACGGAAAATTGATAACAAAAATGTGTGTTTCCAGTAATTTCTTAACAATCAATTAATCGATAATCGATTCATTGTGGTCATCCCTATTCTGCACCTATGCAGAGGCCTATGCACGTAGCTGACTTGCACCTCCTCCAAAATGTAACTACATGTTGAATCATTGCGGGCCTTAAGCCCTGTGATTGGTCCGCTCGGCATTTACAGCACTTCCAGGATCACCACACCATGGGCGTAAATATCATCTCCTCCTCTCTATTCTTCATGTAATCATGTCTGTATGATAAACAGCAACATGTATCAGCTGTAGATTAACATAACACGCTCTGAATCTCTGTGGAAAAGTAAACAGGGATCGTAGCGGGGCCGGAAGCAGGCGACCGGCTATCAGAGAGACCACACTGACCTCAAGCGTTTCGGCAGAGAATAGTTGCGCAACACGGACACCTTGACGCACAAGTATGTGGTGCTCATGTCCGAAGTATAAATCAGCCTTAAAGGATTTCCTCCCTGAGCATACTTTGACCTAATAAATCAAACTTTCTCTTTACAGTAAGCTAATCCCATTTCCATCTTAAGGAGTGTGGGTGTTACCTCCTCAACAGTAAATAAGAAGAGCCGTTTGTCACTGTCATGTCATTGTCAGCACAATACGTCCTGAATGGTCCAGTTGTAATTAACAATGATGTGGTCGTCAATAAACCCTCAGATAATTCCAGTCTGCCTCTCGGTGACTGATAGCATGAGATGTTTTCCTCTGTTGGTCAATCAATGCACAGAGTATTTATTTGTGTAGTGTCGGTTTTAACTCCACACCTTCAGATTTGGGTTGCAGAGCGCAGAGTAACGTTCTTCTGATTCAGCCTTTCCCAAATACTTTAACTCAAGTCATCTGAGTCTCCTTAAACTTTTTTGACTGACAGCCCCAGTTATCATTCACACTTACACAAACATAAACAAAAATCAAACAACACCTCTGGCTGTGGATGTTAATATGCAGCACAACGCTCCGGCGCTTATACCGCGAAGACTGATCAATCAAATATGTCTGAGGATGCTTGTGGTGGTGTTTGTGTGTCTCATGAAGCTCCGGTGAAAGTTCAGGGAGGAAGATTCTGCATGCTGATGTTGTATTCACTGGCTTGCTCATAGTCAATTCACACACAGGCAGGGTATCCTTAATCATCTGGTCTAGGAACACCAAGTGTTAGACCAGCTTTAAATTCATATTGCCAATATTACATGCTCAGAAAAGGTTTCATCAGTGACATAGTGAGACATACAGGAAATACAGAGTTTTCCACGCAGGCTGCATGCTGAGGTCAACAAACTGACTGAATGAAACAGGACTTTCTTAGAGGACACTGAGGTTCAAGTGACATATGAAACTAAATGCAATCGGTATCTTTCTGTGGAACCCGCCACAAGATGTTGCCTTCTCCAGCTCTTACTTAACAGACCATTAGATGTCAATTGTGTACTAGACAGGACAAAAAACCATGCTACTAATAACATCTACTATCTCACCCCCTTATCAGTTATTTTAACTCTACCTGTCCCATTGAAAGTTACTAACCATAGACCTTTCTGGAGTCCCTGAGCTCCCTTGTCTCGTAGGTTCCTCTGAGTCGCTGCCACAGACGTCCTCCTGCTGCGGACGTTCTGGACTCCAGCTGATACGGACGTGCTGGACTCCAGCGGCAACAGCTACTACTACTCGTCTCATCACTATCATCGCTCCCTCTCTCTCTCATTCTCCTCTATCCCTCTTTCCAGACCCAACTTGGTCGAGGCAGATGGCTGTCTAACATGAGTAAATGGTAAATGGACTTGTACTTATATAGCGCTTTTCTAGTCTTTCTTACCACTCAAGCCCTGAAAGCAGGGAGCAATTTGGGGTTCAGTGTCTTGCACTTCGGCATGTGACTGCCGGAGCTGGGATCGAACCGCCAACCTTCCGATTGATAGACGACCGACTATACCCACTGAGCCACAGTGAGTCTGGTCCTGCTTGAGGTTTCTGCCTGTTAAAAGGACGTTTTTCCTCGCCACTGTAACTAGCTAAATTCTGCAGGGTTGAAATGCTCATGGTGGATCAAGGTGGGGTCAGACTTAGTCTTATCCTGCCTTGGCGTTGGGTCTGTTCATAATTTGACATAGAGTGGTCTAGACCTGCTCTGTTTGTTAAAGTGTCTTGAGATAACATTTGTTGTGATTTGGCGCTATACAAATAAAGATTGATGGATGGATGGATGGATGGATGGATGGATGGATGGATGGATGGATGGATGGATGGATGGATGGATGGATGGATGGATGGCTGCATGGATGGATGGATGGATGGATGGATGGATGGATGGATGGATATATGGATGGATGGATGGATGGATGCATGCATGGATGGATGCATGGATGGATGGATGGATGGATGGATGGATATATGGATGGATGGATGGATGGATGGATGGATGGATGGATGGATGGATGGATGGATATATGGATGGATGGATGGATGGATGGATATATGGATGGATGGATGGATGGATGGATGGATATATGGATGGATGGATGGATGGATGGATGGATGGATGGATGGATGGATGGATGGATGGATTGATTGATTGATTGATTGATTGATTGATTGATTGATTGATTGATTGATTGATTGATTGATTGATTGCAGTATTGTGGGAAACATAAGTACGTCCTGTGTCTGACACTGCAAAAAAAAAACATACTGAGGGTATTCAAAATGTCTTCTTACACTTGATATGACCTGACAAGTCCTGATATGAATGTTATTTTGAAGGTATAACAAGGCCAAAATGAGGACTTCATTGTTCCCAGTGAGTAGAAATATCTCTTAACGCAGCGAGTAAAACTTTTCTTGTTAAGTAAAACATCTTGTTTCAAGATCATTTTTGCAAGATTTGAAATTTACACTGGAGACACCAAAGAGACTTCGCACAGGGTTGGTATTTGATGACTTGGGATAAAAGCACATTGGCCCAACACCACTTTTGTTTCTGAGATTTGAAAAACATCTTTTCAAAAAGAAAAGCAGGAACAGAAAGAGCGATGCAAGCCTTGGAAAGCTTGTCTCTAACTCCAACCCAAAGTTATCAAATAAATGATCCCCTTGTAACAGCTTTCTTATAAGTGTAAAAGCAGCTCATTTAGAGGAAACTTGCAGAATCAACCCTCTACCATGAGATGATAATAAATATTTGCACAGCTGACGCCAGGACCCCGAGTCCTCTGTTAAGATTACTGCATAGACTCAAAGCAGCTTTAAAGGCTTACCCACAAAGGAATATTCTGCAGCAGCAATGGAGGAGAATATTCAAGGAGTAAAGCATTCTTTATTCAGTGAGCTATCCTAAGCAAAGTGTACATTAAAAGCTTACTTAAAGAGAGAGCGCCATGCATTTCCAAATACCAACCCTCCATTAACCCAGAGGACGGCCCTTGAGTTTTTTCGCTTCTGCTTTAATGCAGTGGGATTCTTTTAGTCTGATTCAGAAAGAGAGAGGGAAGAAAATACTCTACAGACATGCAGTCTTCAGACAATGAGGGGGGTGGGAGCATGCAAGGGAATTTAAGTCTGAAGGAGCTGTTTCTGCAAGACCCAGAGGAGTTTATCTGAGGAATGAAAACTTAGAGACTCTAGACATGGATATACAACTTCAAAGTGATGACCTACACGCATAAATTGGTTGGTTTAGCATAAATGCAAACCTGATTCTGTCAGTTTCTAGCCATGCAGATGAGTCAGATTTCACCTTCAGAGGTTAGTTACACAGGAACCATTTATCAGCTTCCTTCTCACTGTATTAAGCTGGACTTAATGCAATGGTGGCCCTCATGGTGGTGTGCAAGTTGGTACAGATAAAATGAAGACCTCACTGTGAGGAGATGTCTTAAAGCTAGGGTTGGTAGTCATGGGAAACTAGCATGAATTTGAATGTAGTATTTCCTCGGGACTTCGTCTAACCCCTCCCCTGCTCGGAGCTCCTCCAAAACTACGCCCTTGCTCACATGCATGAGCGCTGCTGATTCACGACCATATGATTTGTGACTGGACTGGTGACAATCAGACCAAAGGTGACTGGACTCCAGTCAAATTGGCCAACATGTATCTTATTTTCTCTCATTAATCAGGTGAAAAACCTTAAAATAAAGGTAAAAAAAATGACTGCATCAAACACATGCAAATGCAACATAAGCACAGAGCAAGAAACCCACAAAGCAGCATCCAATTCAATCTAACTTAAACAACTGCCTATCATTGCTTTTTTTACTACAATTAATATAATTGATAAATCAATTCAACTATCAGGAGATCTGTCAAAAATGAAGTTACTTAAATAAATATATTTTAGATACTTATTTTTGTAAACTCACCTAGGATAAAGTTGTAGATAGTAATTGTAATATAGTAAAGCCTAGTTAATTATGATTAGACTTATTCTAAACACCAAAACATTCTCATAGTGAAAGTTAAAATCATAAACAAACATGAAATGTGCACTTTGCAGGAGGCGGGCAGAACGGCAGGACGGGATTTGATTGGTCTCATAATTTGGCTCCTGATGGCAGGGATTGGTTGGTGTTTTCCCAGGTTTACTCCGGCTGTAGATAGCAGCTTTTTTTAACCTCTTTTTAAAGAACACATTATGTATTGATCATCGGGACATACAGATCATTTTAACAAGTATAATAAAAAGTGGATCTAAATCTGACTATCAACCCCAGCTTTAATGCAATGGTGGCCCCAGTGGCGTAGAATTGTGTATGGACCATAAGGACGTGTTCCTACCAATCTCAAACAATGGCTGAAATATCCCAATCAATATTAAGGTTGAAGGGGGAAAAAATGTGCTTCATGCAACACGTAAAGGGTTAAATCCTTTCCCACTTCGGCATGTCTTTGAGACCATTCTGTTTTTTGGTTGGCTAGCTCCCTGTGGGCCAGTACTTCCTAAACTGTGGGGCAGCACAAAGGTACGACACTTCAGGAGGGCAGAGCCAAGCTCATCAAACAGAAGCAGAACTCTGCAGCTCAGCTGCAGATATTTTCAACTGTTACCACAGTTCTACCTGCTTCAAAGCGTGTTAACACTCGGATTTCTAAAGTCCGAAACGTGTAGGATAGATGCCTGTAGCTGTGACTTGAGGCAAGATGAAGAAGTGTAAGTAATATAATCCTGAAGGCCACTGCTAATTGAAGTTAAGGTACTTCAATTATTAACATCTAATTTACAAATGTCTACTTGGCTTGATCCCAATGTATTTATGTGTTTATCTTCAGATATCAGGAAGTCACTATGCCTTGCGCTCCTGCGACACCTTGCGGATGTGTGTTCCCCGTGTTCGGACAGAGTTTGGTAAGAGAGCGTTCAGTTTTACTGCTCCTACTGCTTGGAATAAACTCCAGAAGGACTTGAATCTGTCGGATCTCATCTCTCTGGACACCTTTAAGTCTATCTTAAATGAAAGAAAGACCCCAGAGCAGTGCTTGTGTTTTTAAAATGCTGTTTTATATTCACAAACTGCACTTTACTTGAAAATAAGTTGCACTTTTTAAATTATTATTGTTTGCTTCTACACACTGTCTGCATATATGTTCCATGTTGTTGAGTTGTGCCATTTATTCTGACGTGTGCTGCTGACCTCTTGGCCAGGTCGCCCTTGAAAATGAGGTCTTGATCTCAATGGGACTTATCTGGTTAAATAAAGGTTAAATAAAAAAAAATAAAAAAAACCATTTCATTTCAGAAAAATATTTCACAATAAAAGTCCACTCATGTTACGTATTCCCAAAAACTTTACTTTGAAATGGCTGTAACAGGAAGCAGCATGTTGTCAGGTGTAGTAACCGTTTTATACAGTCTATGGCAGTAACTTGACGCTTTGAATAAACTACCTGTAGATGTCTAAATTAAGTTGCACTTCAGACTTGTTTGATGGGGCTCACAGTAAGTGAACATGTAAAAATTAAACCTATGACCTTGGGTGGCCCTCATGGTGGTGTGCAAGTTATCATGATAAAAGTCCTTCTATAGGGTACAGATAAAATGAAGACCTCACTGTGAGGGGATGTCTTAAGCATCCTTCCAGTGGAGGAGCTAAAAACTGGGAAAGAGATTAAATTCAGTTTTGCATATTTCATATATTTCTATTAAGAAATGATTATTTAAATATATGTGACTGCTAAGTGATTATTATCCATGAAATACTGTAAACATGGTGCAAATAAGCTGACAAAGCCGCAAATGAACGCTCAGTTGTTCTGCGCATTGTTTCAGATATTCTCCCACCACTAAGGCCGACATTACAATGTGTTTTATGATAACCACATTGTTCTTCCTCTCACATACACAGGTATAATACATGCAAATTGCTGCCAAGCTAATCCACACACACAGCTGAGCTTTTTGTCATTTCACCTCGCCTTGACTCTCCGGCAGGACCGGGCGATTATTCACCTCATGCTGAATTCCTCTATTTTCTGCAGCCTAAAAAACAGAGAGGCCATTTAGCGTGGGAGATGACTGCATCCTCCCTGCTGAGACTCGTTTGAGGAATGAGGTCAAGTGTCGATAGGTGGAGGTGTGTTCATGTGAGAGAGGAGGCGGTGACACAGCGGTAGGGTAATGTTCTTCATTTCACCCTTATTTACACTGAAAATTATTCCATAGCTCTCCTGCCCGCTGAGATGTCCTTGCTTCATTCACTCCCACCTAATAGCACTCACTCATGCACACAAAGCACACACACACACACTCCATCACACTCCATCACACTCCCCCTCTCTCACACACACAGTTATGCAGATGTTGAGTCTTATGAATAGTTCAAGTCTCCCACATGGCTCCAGGGCAGAATGCACAGCGCCTGTTAGCCTCCTGTTGTCACAACTCAGTCGCTATTTCCTGACACCTCTCTGAACCCTGAATGTGGCAGCATCCTGTGCATGAGGGTGTCTGTGTGCTATACATGAAACTTCACCAGGGGGGCAGGAAAATAATGATTTGAAATGAATCTAGTTATCAGCGTTTGTATCACACCTTGTCTCCCTCTGCATGTGGTGAAGATGATGGAGCTTGAAGTATTGAGGTAAGGGATGAGCATCTCGAGCCAAAATACTATTCGATAATCCTTGGCATCTCTGGTCCTCTATCTCTCTTCTCCTCCTCAGCTGACGAAAGTGAAGCAGTATCTTTGTGTTGAGCTGCTTTTTAAAAACTATAGTCAAAATCAAAGCTACATTTGAACTTATTGTGTGGTCTTCCATGTTGTAACCGAAAATGAAAGAAGCAGGAACTGGAGTCTGTTTTCTTCCGGTAAACGTAAATACGTCACACCCGCCCCTGTCCAATCAGAACCCTTCCCAACCCCCAGACGTTAAGAGGAATTGAATAAAAACAATTAAACGTGTTCTCCATGTAAACCTCAATTCGGAATTACTATTTCCATGTAAACACGAAGGAGAAAACATTAATTCCGAATTATTTAATTCGGAATTATTAATTCAGACTTAAAAAACATCATGTAACCGTGCCCACTGTGCTCATTACAAGAACATTCTTGTTTCTCTTTGGGGCAGTATGAAACAACTGTTGCTTTCTCAGTGAAAACAAATTTTGATGTTGATGATCGCTGCATTCCTTGGTTTTCATCTGATGGAGAGACAACGGCAGACTCGTCCTCTGAATCCTCCTCATCGTAGGAAAATTGACAATCTGGATCATCAATAACACTGTCCTCAGTCTCTGAAAGATCCTCTGTCTCTGAAATCTCTTCCTCTGTATCACTATCCCAGTTCAAAATCTGTGATAAAGCTTCTTCAGCTGTAATCCTTCTGGAGCTCATTTTTGGTGTGTTTGTCAAAGAGATGACATGAGAACAGTGAAAAGGACAAGGGAGAGAAAGTTCCTCCTCTACACACACCTGGGTCTCTGGGTCTGAATGGCTATTCAAAGGCACTCAAAAAAAATACACAAAAGAGACATGTATATTTGATCTGAACAGCTAATTACCCACATTAAAGCATCTGGGTCAAAATGACCCTTAACATCATCTTTGTATACAAACTCTGCACAGACATTCCACTACACATCAAAGTGTCCAGATTTTACACACCAGTTCATGACCCTAGATGAGGAAAAGTCACAAAATTTCATGAAGAAAAAGAAAGAATAACCAGAACTTTGGTCAAAACAAAAACTGAAAAGGGTCAAATTGACCCTTAACATAATATAAGGGTTAATAAAAATAATAATAATAATAATAATAATTCAGAAGCGGAGAAAATCGCCACAACTGTCACTTATGTTTTCTTCTTTGTTTGCCATTTAATGCAGTTAGCATTATTCTTCTTCTGTTACTTAATACGGTTAGCAAACAGCTTCAAGACGCTCTGTAGCCCCAATTAGGCAGGAATACCGTATTACAACCAGGCACCAGTGAAAATGATGAAAACTGTACTTTTAAAATGAGAAATTATTTGAAGTAACTCTCCGTATATTCTAATATTTGCCCATCCCTAATTGAGGTAGGATAATAATGAAGCTTCTTTTGATTTAAAATCCAATAAAGTTTGTTGATCTTTAACAAAACAGCCAATCAAAAAACACCCTCTTCAACAGCGTTCCCTCAGATTCCACGCCAAAACTCATGACCAAGCTTTGCCAGAGAAAAGACTCATACACGACAACACTGAAGAACCCGGAGCATCTGCTGCATGAGAGTAAGTAAGCCCTAACAGAAGAAGCAGCTTTCGTTGGTACCATGTTGAACATCTGTTCTTTGTCTATGAGGAAATTAAGAAGGGAGTGAAGCAGCCAGTGTGCAAACACTACCTGTTGCTATTTGGCTAGAATCTCTCTGTGTGGCTCGATCTTAGTCCAAGTGTTTGTTCTTAAAGAGGGAGGGATGTTACAAAACCAGATTTGAACTGAAGAGATAGAGAACATTGAGAAGGTATTTGATGAATCAGCTAAAAGGCGTATGGGAATAAATTCCACTTTCTTAACCCTCCTGTTATGTTGCGGGTCAAATTGACCCTTTTAAAAGTCTATTTTAGGCAATATATGCCTCCAAACCAGCTAAATGCAGCATAAAAATCTGGGCAGCATGTGACAGAAGAGGAGTCGTGTTAATTTATCAACATCACTTCATAAAAATAAAATGATTTAAAATAAAATCAAGAAAAATCTAAGTCGTGTAAAACTATTTTAATTATTTTTAGGGCTTTCCAGTGTACATTAAAAAAGTTTTAACATTAATTGTAATGAAAAATGAGTGAGTTATCCTCATTGAACCATGATCTGTGAGAATTAAAGAACACCAATGGACCAAATATTGATTTAAATGGTTAGTAATGGAGTTAAAAAATTAGATTAAAAAAAAAAAAAATGTATTGGGATATTTGGGGTTCTGACACTGTTGGATAATTGAATATGCCCTGGGTCAAATTGACCCAGGAACATTAGTGCTGTTCCAGAGAAACGAACATAACAGGAGGGTTAAGTTACACTATTCAATGAGTCAAATCTCTCTGTCCAAACATCCCTAATCAAAGAGAGAAGAGCGGCCAGTGACACCACAAAGATGGTCAACACGTCTCTTCCCCTTTACCTCCTGTTGCTCAAACGTGAAGCCAAGATCACTGCTCTGGTGATATGTGGGGGGGCAAGAGTCTGAGCAGTCGGGATCAGCTAGTCAAGCTGTAGTATTGATGTCTGCCCTTTTCACAGAAACATACATTTTAGTCTGTCATCTCACGATGCACCGGTCAAGACTTCATTGCAGCAGCAGCAGAAGATCCTTCTTAGTATTTCTAAGCTCCAAGCCTCATCGCTCTTTGATGATTAACTTTACAAGAAGTTTAACAAACCAAGTACAACAAACACTGATCAATCTAAAGACACACAATACAACAAATTATAAATCCTCCAGAGGGAAACATCTCTGTTTTAATGAGACAACATTTATCTGATGCCTGGAGTCGGCTCACTCGTCACTTTGATGATTTAAATAAAATGACAGAAGCTAATTTGATTCTTTTACACTGTCTTTCCATTCACTCATTTTTGAAACAGAAAAATAGCCACACTCGAGGTTATGGTCGAATCAAGCCCTCTTTTTGACAACACAGCCAAAGCTTAAAGAACATTTCTGCTACAGCTCCATGGCAACTGAGCATAGTAATTTAATAAGGATGATATAGTAAGGTCAAAAGCTCCAAACCAAGTGAGTAGGTGGAGTAGATTTTTTTTAATACGCTATTCAAACTTTGTTTTCTAACTGTCAGTGTACTCAATAATTAACTACTTTGCATTCCAAGATTGTTTCCTGCATGCACTCACATTATCCTTCATTATTGTAAAGAACATAGATATACAAATAGAAGATTACTTCACTGCTTCATCACATTAATCCTGAGGAAACTGCAAAAACAAGCCCATAAAAAATATGAGACTCCAGGAACCAAGCAATTACTTGTTTGTGCATTCTTCTTACATGCACATCAGAATCTTCTGTGGGTTTAAATCTTCTAAAACCTTTTTTTAATCCACGCTTAATATGAACTGACTGAATATTTTGTTCTTCTAAAGACAGATTAAGGTGCATGTTAATTTTGTTTTTGTTTCACGACAATTACTTCTATCTTTTTTTTTTTAAGGGTGCCTGCTTGTTAGAATTAATCCAAAATGAGATACTGACTTCAGAGGAGCAGAACAATGAAGCTTCACTGAAGGCAGAAACAAATCAAAGGATTCTGCAGTCTCTGGCAGTACTGGAGAAAGAAGTTAATTATTCATTCTAATTTATTTTATTTATTTTTTGCTGGGAAACTGGGAAAAGTACGAGTGGATCATTAAAGGTTGTTTTCAGACTTTTATTCTGAAAGTTGAAACATTTTTTGTTTTGTTTTCAGTGTTTGTCTTCGTCTGAAAAGTCTCCTGAACTTTCAGTTTTGGAGCAAACTATAAATTATCCTACTTTTTAATATAGTGTGAGGTTACGGTGTTGGATTAGAGCTTTTCCCTTGTTCCTACCTTTAGGGTCATCTTTGCAAGCAGCTCCTGAAGGTCCATGATGCCTTGCACCAGGCTCAGGAAATCGCTGCAGGTCGGACAGGCTCAATGGAGGAAAAGGAAGCACCAAAGAGAAAGGAAAAAAGAAACAGAGAGGAAGAGAGGAGTGTTTAGATAAGAGATAAGCAGAGAGAAAAAAATAGTGGTGGGATTATTTGGACATGGCTCATGGCGGCGGACTACAAACGAAAGACAAGCCTCATGCGTCTGTTGACTTTTTGTCTTGAGCTGGTAGCTGGTGGCTGGTGTTAGTATCAATAATAAAGCTACAAGGTGTGATTACATGCCTTATTGATCAAAGGCAGAGACAGCGGCACAGCTGTGGCCTTATATCTTAATCTGTGTGACAGTAAACAGATACAGACACGAGGCAGGGAGAGAGGAGGCTGTGCTGAATCTGAATGAAAGCAAAAGGAGGAATACTTGAGTGGAGGAAGAAGAAACAGAGGAGGGAGGCTTTGTTTGTGATCAGCAGGAGAGGTCACCAGCAGCTCACGCACAGTTTATTAAACAGATTTCTTCCATTGTTACTCTCTGAGAATGTAAAGGACTCTTAAGATGACTTTGTCATTGATACTTACTGCGGTTCAGGTTAGGGCACTGCGTGATGTAGCCATTGGGGGCGAAAATCAACTTCACATCCTGGATAACTCCCTGAAACGGAGGAAGGGGAGGGGGGAAACAAAGATGCACATTGGTTAGCAATGGCAGATATTTAGGGTATGTCCTAGAACAACATGTAAGAAGATGAAGTGAAAGGTATGTGTTGATTCAAATGGATTCACAGTGATGTTTTTGTAGAAAATGTCTTTGAAAATGATGCACTTAATAATGTCTGAGAGCAGTGATTTAAAAAAATACATGTTCATTTAAATGTAAAAGAAAACACTTTAGATTTGATTCATTTTTCACATGTTGAAGCACAAATAACAATCCATCAAATACAAGCATATTCAATCAGAGACGTACAAAAAGAGACACTCTGGACAAACATCCAGAAGCTTTGAGAAGAGGATCTAGACGTAGACAAAATAATAGAGCACAACAGCTTTACATTACAAAACTTAAGATATACACTACTGTTGTAGAATTTTCATAGTCTTATATATATGTATCTAAGAATGTTTAACTATTGTATTCTTTCAGTCTAAATGTCATGTTTAGAGTAACTTGTTTCCTATGTCGTCTGTGACGGGCGAGATAGTGTCAGGGTAGTAGTCAAGGTCTCTCCCCCTGCTCCTGTCTTTATCTATCTGTTATGGCGGACTTACTGTCTCCAGAACTAGAGCACAGGTCTTCTTCCCACTTGTTGTGTTCCTAGTTTCCAAACATGGTTATCTAACTTTAGTGTCGTCTTCAGAGGGAATAAATACCATGCCAAGGGTTTTGTCTGTCAGAACTGACTTGGCATTGCACTGCACTCTCCTGCCTGTGTACTGTTATGTTATTTCTCCTTGGCCAAGTTCTACATAAACTATTTCAACGTAAGCCGTCAGAGTCTCCTGAGTCTTCTGTGTCCAGTGTCCAGTTTGTTGCTGAATTCCATCACAACTACCAGTCAAAAGTTTGGAAACACCTTCTCATTCAAGGGTTTGTATTTATTTTAATTATTTGAAACACTGCAGATTAATACTGAAGACATCAAAACTACAAAAGAACATATATGGAATTATTTATTTTTTAAATTTAGAGGTGTTGTTATTTTCAGGTGTTGTGATTTTACTGGTCCGGCCCACTTCAGATCAACTCAGGCTGTATGTGGCCCCTGAACTGAAATGAGTTTGACACCTATGGTGTAGACCAAGGGTGTCAAACTCATTTCAGTTCAGGGGCCACACACAGCCCAAGTTGATCTGAAGTGGGCCGGACCAGTAAAATCATAACATAATAACCTATAAATAACGACAACTTTACATTTTTCCCTTTGTTTTAGTGCAAAGTAGTACAAGTATGTGCTGAAAATGTAATCAACTATCTTTCTACAAAAACAGTTCTCCATGATGAGTCTCATAGTGGGGCAGAACATTTTACTCTTTAAGCACTGAAACCTGCTGCAAACACACCAAACAAGTTATCAATTCACCTGACACAGAGTGTCATTTTTACTGCAAAAGAACAGAGAGATTATAATAACGAAGAAGGTAAAGTTGGCTATCCTGGACCCCTCAGCTCCAAAAGGAACTGTTTGCTTGCTGGACAGTGTTGTATGCAGGGGTGTTGTGCTAGTGTTAGTAGTTAGTGGATCATCTTAATAGTGCTCTAAAAAGACTTAATGAATCTCAACCGGATTATGCAAACAGCAAGTAATCTATTTTCTCACTTTGAGAAAAAAGTCCCAGGAAAAAGTGCTGTTCAGGTGCGCTCCATCAGCACTATGATTGTATGCAACCCTCAGAGGACAAATTCAAAATAGTAGTTACTTTTATTGAAAATTTGCAGTTTATGTCTAATCTGTAATTTTTTCACTTTGCAAAGTCGTTCCGTGGGCCGGATTGCAACCTCTGGCGGGACGTTTTGGTCCGCGGGCCGCATGTTTGACACCCCTGGTGTAGACCATGCTTCACATAAGCCTGTTGAATGATTTTATACCAGCATTAAACCAGAAAGCAATCTTTATTCATATATCTGTCATGGCCAGTGTTTAGGAGGTTCATGCTATAAATCAGAGAGCTCAAAGTTCAGTTCACACAGATAAAAAACAAACCAGTCTGTATTTATTTATTTTAGCTGTACTAAAATCATCTATTTCATTAAAGCTTCCTCTGCTTCAATCCCCAGCCCTCAATCACTGACCTACCTTAACCCCACAAAAATACTATAGCCTGTTCTACTGTAGAATCATTGACAAATATCAAGTTTAAAAGCTATTAAAACCCCATGTAAGTAAACGTTTTAACACATAAACAATGTGCTGTAAAGCCAGACAGCTAAAAACACCAAAGTTGTCTTTTTTGAATAATGTGAATGAATCATGTGAAAAGCTCTAAGAACTCAGAACATAGCATTTAACCCATTACCCACTGGACTTCTGTAAACCAACCGTATTTCATAGTTGTGTTTTAGCTGTAGAAGTCTGAGACTTTATTCAAAACTTCACAGTACAATAATCAGCAAACATATTTTACATCTTCTCCAATAAACTGTTCAAAGTAGAATAAAAAGTGAGTAAAAAATGAATATATTTATGAAGGTTCAGTTTGATTTCCTGCCTCCTTCACCTGTCAGCTGCACAGAGGAAACAAATCTGCAGCTCTGAAAACTTAGAAACACACATTTAACTGTGTTTGTGGCTGAATATTTGACTAAAGACTCTGACTCTGATACCAAAACAGCAGATAACTCTGCCTCTTAAAAAGAGAGACTGAACTAACAAAGACAAAAAGTAAGCTATACTGTTTTTATCTCTCTAAATCCATGCTAGGTTTGGCCTTTTGGACTCTATATATCTGAATTCTACATCTGAATTGCTTGCACGTAAACCTTGCTGAATGGATGCCAGGTGCAGTAAATCTGGCTTCAGCTGAAACATCGTGCTCTGTTACTCTCCCTCGATCCCTCTCAGATCCTCTCAGAATGGAAGCAGCACTTCATCATCTCCAGAGCGAACTACACTCACGTCCTCGTTCATCAGTTGCAAATCGAGCCAATTAGTTCATCGTTCACCAAAATTTGAGCATGTTCAATGAACTTGCTTTTTTTAGTGCGTTCATGCACAACACTGGTGACAGCTGCACTGTTTTTAATAAGTACTTCATAACTATTTCAACTGGAATGATTTTGTTTTATCTGCATCAGAACCCCCCAGAAAACAAATACAGTCCGCTATGAAAAGAAACCTTTAAAAAACCTGCATCAAAATCTGAGCCACATAAACTGACAGGCAGCAACGTGACAAAACAAAACAATACATCTACTGCATGAACCTTTTCAAAGTTTCTCTGAGGACATCCATGAAGCTTGATCTTGAGACACGCTTGTGTTTGAGAAACTGTGAAAATCCACCACAGCAGCTGTTAAAGAAGGAGTAAACCTTTCACTGAACTCTGCATACAGCATCCACTCCGAGCTGCAGTGGAGCAAAACCACCTCATGCATAGGCAGACGTAGATTTTTCTATAACCAAAAGTCCTCTCTCCTACAACACACTGTCTGTCAATCACCATGAATGACAGGCTATCTCCAGAGGTGCAGGGCTGGTAAATAGAGGCTCCATCATGACCACAGAGAACAATCTTGTAAAAAAAAAAAACGCAGCCTCTCTAATGGAAAAAACAAACTTGTAAAACACTGGGGTGCCCACGCACACACACATACACACACATCAGCACACATACACACACAAGCACACACAGGGGTAATATAATTTCAGCATTCCTTCAAAGTGGCTCCTGAAAACAAGCTGGAAGGACATTAGAATTCACCACCTCAAGCTCAGTTGGCTCCAGTTCCTCTCTGCCTTATGTGTAGGAGAAATCCATTTACAGTACATTTGGCGAGCCTGGATGCAAGCAACACCTGCCTCCATTTCAAACAGAGACACTCAGAATGAGGGGGGAACCTTGAGGCAAACAGGCTTGCAGCACAGATTGAGAACAAACACACTTACTCACAGTCATGCGTGCACACGCGCACACACATATGCACACACACTCTCAGGCTGTGCGAGCAGGGGATGGTGAAGCAGAGATTGTCAGTGTCACTCAGAATGAAAATGAAGGTGTAGATCACAGATGTCTATCCCAGTGGAGTAATATAGGGGTCCTGACCGCACATCACTGTCAGTGATCAGCGGGTAATTCCAACCGAAGTCATAAAATCTCTCCCCCTCTCTCTTTCTCTCTGTATATCTCTATCTCTCTCTCAAACACACACATGAGCGCATGCAAGCAGGAACGTGCAAACACATGTTTCACCCCTCTGCTGTGCCTACAGATGGAGTGTAAGGATAGACTATTTAAGAGTAATGGCTGTGTTGCTGTGGCAATACCAGTTCTATTACACAGCTGCATTCCGGGTCATACACTGAGAACAGGGACAGTTTTATTGGTGCTGTCGTTGTGTGCTGACTTTAAGCCCTGAGGATTTACTAATGTTTATTTTAATGTAAAAAATAAATCACTTGCACAGGACATAATTCAATATGGTGATCTTTTACCTCATATGGCTCAGGCACTGTGCGTTTGTTGTGAGGGGATAGGATAGTGGATAGAGAAGGAAACTGGGAGAGAGAGTAGTGAGTGGCATACTGGGAAATGCGCACAGGCTGGAATTGAACACAAGCCACCTGCTGGAGGCTAAAGGTCTCCAGCAGGTGGCATGCATCTGGGGCATGCAACTTAACCACTGTAGGCTAAATTGGTGCCCCATAACTTAATCTACAAACCAACTACATTCATATGAAAATGCTTTAACACTTTCAAGGCAAATACAAGGCTCAGAGCAACAGACGGTGATGCTGTAGTTAACTTACATTTATTTTGTAGGTATTGCAACGAAGCACAAAAAAGTCATTCAATCATCTGAAGTTGTTTGACACCTTTTCTAACAATTAACATTTCTAACCAAGGAGTAACCTCCAGCTGTAAGACATGAATTTCACGTTGACATGCTGAAAACTGCACTTCCTCAAGTGTCCACTTGAGGCTGGCTGTAGAAGCACTGGAGACCCCATACACACCCATTCAGAAAAGCTGATCTTTACAGCAAGAATGAAGATGTTTACAGCCTGGTACGAAAATGATTTGGGTCTGAAGAGCTCATTTCGTTTTGAAAATATTAAGTTTACAAATTTTGCAGGATTTGAGGTTAACCGAAAGTTGCATTGAGTTAGCATTTCCAACATGGCGTCCACCGTCAATAGTCTTCAAAACTGCTCTTCAGAAACCAACGGTTGACATGACTGAGGCTATGTCCATGCATTATACTGGCTATGGTTCTAACGAATAGTCAAGGCAACAACAGGCATGTCGGACCAGTGTTCATGTTGGTAGCTGTTTTTAATTTAGTCTCAGTCTTTGTTATTATTTATTATTTATGAAGTATTCTTAGTTCTTCATCTTCTGGTTTTGGTTGTGGAAAAAAAAGTCATTGATTAACATCAGAATTTTTGTCACAGAATTAAGTGTCTGACTTAAGGTTTGCTGTTGTTTCCAAAGTGCTTGGTTTTCCCATGCCAGAGTTTAAAAGCTGAGGAGGAAGTAAATGGAGGAGATCGTCTCCTCAGAAAGTGTTTACAAAGCCCTCAGTTTTTGTGCCCTTCAACTCTGTCTTCATTTCAACAAGAGACAAAATATAGAGCAAATTATTTGTTTCCAAAAATATCTGCTCAGGAAACTGTTTCCAGACTACCTGCTCTCACAAAAACCTGCTGTATCTATCACAAATGCTACAAATGTTAAGACCACAGATTTTACAATAGAGTGAAGCCACTGGCAACATGGCCACTCCAGGTGAAAGCTCTCACTGTGTGCCCACACCAACAATAACTGGGAGACAGACAGTCAGTTACTAGCTGGATGAACCAGCAGCCAAAAACTTGGGGATTGGTGGGGACCAAATTGGAGCAAAAAGAGAGTGGATACTGTATTTTATTAATAAAAAAACACTTTATAATAACTGCTATGTTGTTCATTGTCTCCTATGTTCAATTTTGCATTCCTTCAAAGTGAGAAATTACAATGAAATGAGTTGATGAACTGTATGTGGGGTTAATGAACATCTCAGTGAGTGAAGTAGTTTGAAAGTGTTTACATGCACATTGTGCGTGACTAAAAGCCTTCTGTTGTCACATCAGCTAACTTTAGACCACGGTTGTCAAACATACGGCCCGCGGGCCAAAACAGGCCCCCCAGAGGTTCCAATCCGGCCCGAGGATGACTTCTCAAAATGCAAAAATTACAAAGAAGACATGAACTGTAATTTTTCAATGAAAGTAACTGCTATATCAGATTTTCTCTCTGGGGGTTGCATACAATCATTGTGCTGATGGAGCGCAGGTGAATAGGTAACCTGTGTGCTTGGTGTGTTCGCAGCAGGTTTCAGGGCTTTAAAAATATAGTATTTGGCCCCTCTGTGAGACTCACCATGGCGATAAGTACGATAGCTGTTTTAGTAAAACTGTAGTTCATTAAATGTGAACATTTTCAGGATGTACTTGTACATTTTTTGCATTAAAACTAAGGGAAAAATTTGGAGTTCTCCTTCTTTATAGGTTAATATGTTGTGATCTTACTTGTCCGGCCCACTTAAGATCAAATTGGGCTGTATGTGGCCCCTGAACTGAAATTAGTTTGACACCCCTGCTTTAGACACACAGAGAAGACAACAAAAGAGGCTTTATAGCCAGTTTAGCATGTTAGACTGTCTAATCAGTCAAATTACTTCAGTTCAGGTGATTGTATGTTTCATCCAAACATAGAAATGTCTTGAAACAGGGGAATTAAATCAGGCTGCAGATGGTGCACTGTTACTATGCGGTGGAAACACTGAAAGTTGAAGTTAAAGTCAGCTCTTTAGCATAAAACAAACAAAAAAATAGCATGCTTTTGTTTTTATGTGTTTCTACGAGGAGCAGTTTTCCTAATCCTGTTTAAAAAAACGTTTCTTCTAGTAATGGGACTGTTTTAGGGTTTCGTTGTGACTCACCCATGGAAAGAAGAAATGAATGCATGCAGCCAATGAGGACTCACACAGGTACTGTAAATACGTGTGGGTGTGTGCCGTGCGTGCTTATGTGCTGTTTATGCATCATTTGTGTCTTTGCGTCCCCAAACGATCACAAGTTCACTCACATTATTGCTGATAAAATTACCTCCACTTCAACTGTGTGCACAATTTTGCAGCCATAATTCCCAGTTAGCTTGTTTATTATAGCAATAATAGGCCGGGAATGTTTGGCCAGCACTTTGCCCTCAGGCAACATTGACAGAGGGTTATTATCCTGGGTAAAGCTCTATCCTGTGATTCTGTTTTCTCATTTATATCATGCACAACATGACCTTCCGTGTTCCGGCAGGTTCTGAAGACTTAACCTCCACCTGCAGTTCATCTCCCCGGACTAAGTCAGCATCAACAATGCTAATTAACAAGTGCTAAAGGGGAGAGACAAAAGGCAGATTGACAGAGAAAGAAATAAAGGAGATAATATCACAAAATCCCCAATAGATTTAGATGATTTGCATGTTACGACGGAGGTGAAGTAAGGCCACCACATGCAGCATCTTCTGGACTGTTAGAGTATAAGGTCAGCTTGTGCAACACTTTTAAAGCTGTGTTACTTATACATTTCCAAAATAAACTGAGTGCACATATAGTCCAATTCTGTGCATTATGCATCAAAGCATGCTAAAATAGAAATACTTCTAAATTATATTACACAAATAAAGCATTTGTCTCTTTCAAGCCAACATTAATAATGCATGCTCAGCTTTTGAAGGCCCAGCTCTGCAAATATAATTTACAGACAGTGCCCGTTGACATCGCGGCAAATGTTTGGGATAATAGCTATCAAATTGCTCACAAAACTTTTGTGTACATGTTGTTCATTGTGTGGCTTCTGCACAAAAACCCGAGGGGAGGCAACAGAGGCATGCACCACTGCACAAGAGTCCCTGATAAACAGTTAGTAACATAACAAGGAGATAAACTTGAAATTAAACACGGGCACTGTGGAATGTTGTCTCGCCAGTGCAGAATTTTATCCCATGAACCTCTTTAGAAACAAAGAGCAGCTTATTCATCAACTCTCAGAGGAAGAAGATCAAGAAATAATAAACATGCATAAATAAATATATTGGACACAGATAGAAAATTTGAATATAAAATAAGCCCCAGTAGTTAAGCCTGTGACCTATGTCAGAAGAACTAGTTTATTCAGGAGTTAATGCAGCCAATTACTCAAGTTCTTCTGCAAATTATGAGTCCCACAGCATCTGTAAAGTTTTTGGAGTTTCTACAACACTCATCTAGCTACCATATGAATTATACAGTATTTTAATTGGCCAGCACTCAAAACACTCCTCTACTGTTGCAATGCTCCAAAGTTGTTGTCGTTGAGTGTAGCAATGTTTCTCTATGTAAAGTGACAGATTATAAAGTATGGACTCTGAAGTTTGGAGAGGTAACAACAAGAAAATCCCAAACAACAAAGAACAGAGCAGGACATTTCAGTTCGGTAAGTATTAAATTTATGTTGCTCTTTATAAGGAGCTTCAACAATTAGTGACATCACAAATTGAGCAAGTCTCATGTCCCTCTCATGAAGTCCTCGTGTGACCTTTTGAACATGCAGTTCAGAGAACCCTGCGGTCTCATCTTGGGATTACTCCAACACACGTTTACCTCATAATTAGACACTTTGTCCTTGTTTTGTATCAACATCTAAGATTATGACTTATTTAACTTATGCACTACCAGTGAAAAGTTTGGACACACCTTCTCATTCAAGGGTTTGTATTTATTTTAATTATTTGAAACATTGTAGATTAATAGTGAAGACATCAAAACTATGAAAGAACATATGTGGAATTATATAATGAACAAAAAAGTGTTAAACAAAGCAGAATATGTTTTATATTTTAGATTCTGTAAAGTAGCCCCCTTTTTCCTTCATGACAGCTTTGCACACTCTTGGTATTCTCTCAGTCTGCTTCATGAAGTGGTCTCCTGGAATGGTTTCTAATGAACATGAGCCTTGTCAAGAGTTCATTTGTAGAATGACTTGCCTTCTTAATGTGTTTGAGACCATCAGTTGTGTTGTTCAGAGGTAGGGTTAGTACACAATGGATAGCCCTATTTGACGACTGTTGTAATCCAGATTATGGCAAAACCAGATTATTTCATAGTTTTGATGTCTTCAGTATTAATCTACAATATTGAGAATAATTAAGATAAATAAAAAACATTGCATGAGAAGGTGTGTCTGAACTTTTGACTAGTTGTGTATGCTTCATAAAGGATCAAAAACTCCTCACAGGGGCTTTAGAGTTTAGATTCAGCCATGTCACATCTTCTCATTCAAGGGTCTGTATTTATTTTAATTATTGTAAACACTGTAGATTAATACTGAAGACATCAAAACTATGAAAAAACATACATGGAATTATTTAATGAACAAAAAAGTGTTAAACAAAGCAGAATATGTTTTATATTTTAGATTCTGTAAAGTAGCCCCCTTTTTTCCTTCATGACAGCTTTGCACACTTTTGGTATTCTCTCAGTCTGCTTCATGAAGTGGTCTCCTGGAATGGTTTCTAATGAACATGAGCCTTGTCAAGAGTTCATTTGTAGAATGACTTGCCTTCTTAATGTGTTTGAGACCATCCATTGTGTTGTTCAGAGGTAGGGTTAGTACACAATGGATAGCCCTATTGTAATCCAGATTATGGCAAAACCAGATTATTTCATAGTTTTGATGTCTTCAGTATTAATCTACAACGTTGAAAATAATTAGAATAAATAAAAACCATTGAATGAGAAGGTGTGTCCAAACTTTTGACTGGAAGTGTATATTTATAAGTTGTTTTTATAAGTACATTTCAAATTAGCACACTGTGTCAAAAAGGAATAAAGCCTGAGGTGTGATCAAAAAGACAGGTGCAGTGGCATGAACACAGAAAAAGACAGGTGCTGTAGCATGAACACAGAAAGAGAGACAGGTGCAGTTGCCCAGCGTAGACACACAGAGAGAGAGACTGCCACAGGTGAGAGGCTGTGAGCCCACTGACCGCTGGATGCCTCTGATAAGGAGCCAGTTGAGGCTGGATGCTGTTTTTCCTGAAACTTGCTTTCTGGACGAGACAACAGGGACATACTGGGGAGAACTGGAGGGGGTGGTGACAGGTTCTTGATGACATTCATAGGATATTGATTGGTTTTTTTTGATGATGAAATGGTCAAATTTGATGAATTCCTTCTATCACAACAACTATGGGAGGAATAATTTACAGTATATAAAGTTAAACTCTGGTCATTTTGAGTTTCCCTTTGTCCTTAATACTTGAAGAAGTAGGAGAAACAAGGCTGGACAGAGTGAGCACACCAGGTGTGGAGCAGGGGTGTGGCCAGAGGGGAGACCAGGGGTGCCTTCACTTGTGACTTTGGCTATATGAACACACGCTTGGTCACCCCTGCCTGTGTCAGTGCCCCAGTTGGGCCACCCAGTCAAAAATGCACATTCCCCTGGTATGGAGGTGAGCGCTTTCTGTAAATGGTACACGAAAGATTGAATAAATATGAGAAAGGCACGAACAAAGCATAAGGAACCATTCTAACAAAGCAGGTAACAAAGACAACACAAGACAGACTGATTGAAAGATATGAGCTCTACATCCCTCACATCCAGGTTGGGCTCTTCCGTCATCGTGCTGTCTGATTCAACCTGTTCAAGCTTTCCATCACTGTCCGCGTTAGATTCATTACTGACCTGAGTTGCATAAACCACCACACATTTCACCAAAGCACTGTTCCAAACGAGCCTGCAGTGTCCCTGAGGACTCGGCATCCTCGGTACAATAGATTGCAGATAAACATTATTTATTACAGTTGCTCTTTCAGCTGAAGAGACTCCTGGGAGGAGGCGGCACAGGACGAGGAGTGCCTCTCGCCACTGTGAGGGCTCACTATGTTTTATTTAAAGGCCTAGTTAGCTTGTGTTATCATTATCCAGCCCCTGAGCCTGAATGGGATAGATTACAGCTGCTGCATTATTTCACCTCCTATCTCCATCTGCAGTGTTACTTCTAGCTGTGGGCTGTTTTCCCCTTATTCTTCACCGCTGCTTCTTTATTCTTTCCTCATCTCACCAACAAGCTCCCCACCCTCCTTCACTTTTGAAAGTAAAGAAGAAAATAAGTATGCTGTGTTTATCGGCTCCTCTTTAGCAGGTTAAAGTGGGGAGCAGGTGAGGCGATGTGAAAGGAATTGAAAAGAAGTAGAGAGGAGAAGCTGGACAAAACGTTTTTCCTCTGTTAATATTATGCAGGCCTTAAACCGAAGGTCTTCTCCTGGGACTTATCAGGAGACTTTCAAAAGGATTTCACCAAAGGAAAAGACATGACAAAAAAAGCATAAATTAATTAAAGAAAGTGGGAAGCAAAGGAGACAAAAGACAGGCTGATTGAACAATCAATCGTCTAAATCCACTGCATACAGTTTCCTAATAATGGAACAAATCCAATAGAGTTTTGCTTTAGCTGTGTCAAGGTCCCATCACCTCGACAAACAACATAAGGTGGTTAAAAAAACAGTTACAGCTGTCTCAAGTCAAAAATGAAAACATTTTTCAGTCTTTGGTTTGGTTCTGGTCTTGGCTCGAGGTAATAGTGAAGTTCAATACCATGAGCATCATCAAGTCCTAGAAGCAGGGCTTGGTCTTGAACCAAACAGGAAGCAGCAAATTAGCTTTGTAACAATTGGCTCAGGTGGACCAGTTTAGGGAAGATTGAGAAAGGAAAGCCACAAGAGAGATCTACGAGCTCCTGATGCTAACCCAGCGAACGTTAAAGCCTCATCCAACACATGAGGGGCCGATGTGGACAAAACCTGCTTCTGATTGTGTTCTTTATCTAGAAGCGGGACAGGGAACCATCTCAAAAAGAACATAGCTGTAGTCCTATAAAGAGTGACCTCATGTTTCTAAAATATTGTAGTATGTGACTGAAACATCTTGAGAAATGAGAGGGCATCAGATAGTAATGTGGACCTTCAATTGGTATGTACATTGATACCATTATGGGGCCTCCTTAATGATTTGAGCCTTGTTTGGTTGTACTTTATTTCATTACTCAAGACACATTTTTACAGGAAAGCTTTTATTGTGTGATTTTATTTAATTTTAGCTCTTTAAGGGTCTGTGTTATAAGTTTGTAGGGTTTTTAAGCTTTTATTTCATTTTATTTTTAATTGCTTAATTTTACTTTGCACTTCTTGTTTTTATTGCCCACTGTAAAGCACTTTGTTACTTGTATTGAAAAGTGCAATATAAATAAAGTATTATTATTACTGTTATTATTTGGTAGAAAAATGATCTGACAACGACTTTTTAACAGAACTGGTATTCTTTAATTGATAACTTTTTGAATATTCTGGCCGTTGGGCCATTTGTTATGTTGGACCAAGTTTGTGTGTGATCACCAAGGCTGTTTTGAGTGGAAGAGGATGGCTAGATCTTTTACCCAAAGACAGTCAAAGGTACTGAATTTGGCTTTAATTTTGATGCAAAGTGTCGATGTGCTTGGTAATGGAGGTCATGTCCTTCCCTCTAGCAAGAAATTATTTTGCAATACAAACTGCATTTTGCTTCCACCTTATCTTTTGCTTTGTTAAAATGTAGCCGGACTTTAGAGCTCTTTGCAGGCTCAGCCTTCCTCGCAAATAACTGACCACCAGAATTATTCCATTTTTTGTTGAACACTTGTGACTGGCTCACAGGGTTTTTCAGACAACCAATGTAGGTTTGATTTAAATGTCTTGAATTGACTCAAAATACAACTTTACAGGACCAACAAGACTCAACAGCAAATATGGTTACCTGCAAACAAGTCCTTAATAGAGCCAAGTTTGGATCTCCATCCCTGGAGTCAGATTTTACAAAGACTTTTCAGAGCTGGTAGGTCTGCATTGGCTTGTTTTTTCTGTTTGTGCATGCATATTGGTGTTTGGGTCTCTCTCTCTCTCTCTCTCTCTCTCTCTCTCTCTCTCTCTCTCTCTCCTCTCTCTCTCTCTCTCTCTCTCTCTCTCTATCTCTCTCTCTGTGTGTTGTAAGGTCTTTGCACGGCATGCCTTGCGCCACTTGCCAAGAAGTAGTTACAGTACCTTAATTTGTATAAAAACAAACAGAGTTGTGTCATAAATATGCATAAACTGGAGTAGATAATCAGGATAACAGAGCTCAAAATGGCTCTTCTAAAACTCTGAGCAACAGGTCCTTGATTCAAGGTGTTACAAGTGCACCTGTCAGATAACATGCCAGCTCATCCCGGTGTAAACCTATAGGGAGAATCTCCTCATCTCCTCTGTCACTTCACACAGGCCTGTGAGCCTCCACACCATCTGTCTCTGCTGCTGACAAACACTTTTAAGCACTCTGTGCACACGGAGGGAAGACAGACTCGACTGCCGATTGGAAAACTGGATGACAGAGCTGCTTCTTTCAAGACCAGAGCTTTCACTCCAGAAGAAGGAGCTCCTTGATGCCGCGATGCAAGAGGGGATGAAGGGGGAGGAAGGAGGAGTGGAGGGCTTGGTTGCAGCAGCGATTGTGTCAAAGCACAAGGAGGAGAAATAGTACACACCACAGGAGGGTCTGGATGCTAATCAATATGTGACGAAGAAAAAAAAACAAAAGCACCCATTGATTGAATGGCGGGAGGGCAGCAGAGGTGGGAGTATCAAGAACATGTGCATGTCTTGGTGACACTCAAAAGTGTACTCGCCCTGCTGTGAGAGCATGCAGGAGTCTGAGAAAATGAGCAGTGATTAAAAATCGACAGCGTTTTAATGGGCTCGGGAATAAGCATTTCAGAGAAAATGCTGAGCTTTTCGCTGCTCCTCTGTACACCAGCAGCACGTCCTTTCTTGAATCTCCTGCTAAGCTTTCTTCCCACTCACAGTCTACTGCAAATATGGCCAATTATACCAGTTCAAGCCAAGTCAAGTAAAGTCTGTGTCATTCAGACTTTTATTCTGACGTGTGAAGCACATATGGGTGCATTTAAGTTCAGCACAGACCCTGGACAATTACAGTTAATCTGCAATAAACCCTAAAAACTGTGTTCTGAGACTTCAAGTGTGACAAGGTCAAGATCTTATTTCAAAAAATAATATTAGATTTTTTCATATCTAATATGATAAATCCTTTCCTTCTGCGTTCATTGTTGTTCCAAATGACATTAGAGCAGGCCTGTCTCCTTGTTTAAAGACAACAACAAGGAGATATTCATCAGATTAGCATTTTCATTCCACAAAATATCTCCTGCTATTAGATTCTAAACTGAGAAAAGGATTTCTTGTTTCGTCCTGTAAATGAAATAATTCATTTGTAAATCATGAGGTCCCGGAGCACCGAGAAAGTGCTGTTCCAGAGGATCACGAGGGGCATAAATATCACAAAATACATAAAAAATGCACAATGCCTGTGTCACGCTGGATTATTCACATTAATCACTCAAAGTCAACCAGAGAAAAGTGATTAGAATCAGTGCATCTCTTTCTCTGCGGGACATGCTGTCAATCTGCTCTACTTCAGCACTATGGACAGCGCCACATTCACTCACTTCCATATTTGCAGCACAAACAACAATTTCCCCTTTCACATCCCATTTACTTACCTGTACCCCACAAGTCTTACAATATTTAGACTCTAAATGCATTAAAAGACTTCCATACAACACCTCTGCCTATATGGGAGGCATGCACTCCTCCATTTTATTGGTTTGATGCATTAACCAACATCTCACTCTTCTAACTAATTAGAAACACAACACAGCAGCACAGCAGAGAACTACAGTAAAAAAAAAGAGTGCTACCCATTCATTTGGCCACAAAACAACCTCCCCTACTGATCCCTTGTCCTCCTGTTCCCTCGTTCGCATTTTGTTTCACATTCATGTTTACTTGCGGCAGGTGCCACTGCACAATCACCACTGCTGCAGCCTGCCTGCTGCTGTATTGCTGCTGCTGTTAATGTTATCACCGACATACCTTGTCGAAATGATGTTGACCTGCTTTGGGTCTGACTGACCCACTTGTTCAAAAAGACCCAAACTTTAAAGTCTTTTATACATTTTCAGGGTTCCCACTCTTTTCCAGAGATCATTTTCCAGAGATCATTTTCCAGGACATTTTCATTGATGATCAAGCTGGTCTACATTGAAAGACGTGCAGTCTATGGCTATCCATGAAATCATCTCTTACATATTTAAAAATGATGGCAAATTGATAATAGAATAATGCAACCACAGATGTACAGCACTTCACTTTATTAGTGCAACCAAGTAACAATGATGGGCAACTCTCATCTCAGCTTTCTCTTTTCTCAAAAAATCGGGAGTTTGCACTCCTGCTAGCTAGAGGAGGGGTTCTCAAACTTTTTGGAGCCAGGGACCCCTTACAGGTGAGAAAATTGTCCATGGCCCTCTCATAATTGTAACACAGATTAAGCACATTAGTGATGTGTCATCATCCAAAGCTGCAGCTCTGAGAGTCGATGCTTTATAGTGAATCAGAAGAGCCGGCTCGCATCAAGAGAGAGCCGGCTCCCAGTTTTTTCCTTTGCTGCTTAGCTCTCAGCCCCAGCTCTGCTCACAGCAGAACTTTGTTTTGATTGGTCAGCATGGCGGCCATGCGGCCAATCATATGTGAGGATATAGGATACAGGTGATGGAGGGGAGGCTGTGTATCCTGGCTTTATCTGTTCCTTCAGAGAGTCTTCTTAAAGACCGGGCAAATACTCACTGAGGAGAAATCAGATCAGCCCATCCAAGCTGAGGCAACTGATTTTACTCAATGCCAACCTGAGGACATTAATAATGTTTGCTTGAGTTTGGTTCTGGTTCTGTTTGCTTGAGTTTGGTTCTGGTTCTGGTTCTGTTTGCTTGAGTTTGGTTCTGGTTCTGGTTCTGTTTGCTCGAGTTTGGTTCTGGTTCGGTTTACCTGAGTTAGTTCTGGTTCTGTTTGCTTGAGTTTGGTTCTGGTTCGGTTCTTGTTCTGTTCTGGTAAGGTTCTGGTTCAGTTCGGTTCTGGTTCGATTCTGGTTCACGTCTGGTACGGTTCTGGTTCAGTTCTGATTCGGTTCTGATTCGGTTCTGGTATGGTTCTAGTTCGGTTCCGGTTCGGTTCTGGTTCAGTTCTGGTACGGTTCTGATTCGGTTCTGGTTCGGGTCTGGTTCTGTTCTGGTTCAAATCAGGTACGGTTCTGGTACGGTTCTGGTACGGTTCTGGTTAGGTTCGTTTCTGGTTCGGTTCGTTTCTGGTTCGGTTCGGTTCCGGTTCGGTTCTGGTTCAGTTCTGGTACGGTTCTGGTTCGGTTCTGGTTCGGTTCTGGTTCGGTTCTGGTATGGTTCTGGTACGGTTCTGGTTCAGTTCGTTTCTGGTTCGGTTCTGGTTCGGTTCTGGTTCGGTTCTGGTATGGTTCTGGTACGGTTCTGGTTCGGTTCGTTTCTGGTTCGGTTCTGGTTCGGTTCTGGTTCGGTTCTGGTATGGTTCTGGTACGGTTCTGGTATGGTTCTGGTTCGGTTCTGGTTCGGTTCTGGTATGGTTCTGGTACGGTTCTGGTTCACGTCTGGTTTGGTTCTAGTATGGTTCTGGTTTGGTTCTGGTTTGGTTCTGGTTTGGTTCTGGTTTGGTTCTGGTTTGGTTCGGTTCAGTTCCGGTTCGGTTCGGTTTTGGTTCGGGTCTGATTCGGTTCTAGTTAGGTTCTAGTTCAGTTCTGGTACGGTTCTGGTTCTGGTCCGGGTCTGGTTCGGTTCTGGTTTGGTTCTGGTTTGGTTGTGGTTTGGTTGTGGTTTGGTTCTGGTTGAGTTTGATTCTGGTTTTGTTTGCATGAGTTTGGTTCTGGTTCTTAATGCTTAAGTTTAGTTCTGGTTCTAAACCTAACCCTGATCCTAACCCTAACCCTAATCATAACCCTAACCCTGACCCTAATCACAACCCTAACCCTAACCCTAACCCTAATCACAACCCTAACCCTAATCACAACCCTAACCCTAACCACAACCCTAACCCTAATCACAACCCTAACCCTAACCACAACCCTAACCCTAACCACAACCCTAACCCTAACCCTAATCACAACCCTAACCCTAACCCTAATCACAACCCTAACCCTAACCCTAATCACAACCCTAACCCTAATCATAACCCTAACCCTAACCCTAATCACAACCCTAATCATAACCCTAACCCTAATCACAACCCTAACCCTAATCATAACCCTAACCCTAATCATAACCCTAACCCTAATCATAACCCTAACCCTAATCACAACCCTAACCCTAACCCTAATCACAACCCTAACCCTAACCCTAATCACAACCCTAACCCTAACCCTAATCACAACCCTAACCCTAATCATAACCCTAACCCTAATCATAACCCTAACCCTAATCATAACCCTAACCCTAACCCTAATCACAACCCTAACCCTAATCACAACCCTAACCCTAACCCTGAACCCTAATCATAACCCTAACCCTAATCACAACCCTAACCCTAATCACAACCCTAACCCTAATCACAACCCTAACCCTAACCCTAATCACAACCCTAACCCTAACCCTAATCATAACCCTAACCCTAATCACAACCCTAACCCTAATCACAACCCTAACCCTAACCCTAATCATAACCCTAACCCTAATCACAACCCTAACCCTAACCCTAATCACAACCCTAACCCTAATCACAACCCTAACCCTAACCCTAATCATAACCCTAACCCTAATCACAACCCTAACCCTAATCACAACCCTAACCCTAATCATAACCCTAACCCTAACCCTAATCACAACCCTAACCCTAACCCTAATCATAACCCTAACCCTAACCCTAATCACAACCCTAACCCTAACCCTAATCATAACCCTAACCCTAATCATAACCCTAACCCTAATCATAACCCTAACCCTAATCATAACCCTAACCCTAACCCTAATCACAACCCTAACCCTAACCCTAATCACAACCCTAACCCTAATCATAACCCTAACCCTAACCCTAATCACAACCCTAACCCTAACCCTAACCCTAATCATAACCCTAACCCTAATCACAACCCTAACCCTAATCATAACCCTAACCCTAACCCTAACCCTAATCACAACCCTAACCCTAACCCTAACCCTAATCATAACCCTAACCCTAATCATAACCCTAACCCTAATGTTAACCCTAACCCTAACCCTAACCCTAATCACAACCCTAACCCTAACCCCAATCATAACCCTAACCCTAACCCTAATCACAACCCTAACCCTAATCATAACCCTAACCCTAACCTTAATCATAACCCTAACCCTAATCACAACCCTAACCCTAACCCTAACGCTAACCCTAATCATAACCCTAACCCTAATCATAACCCTAACCCTAATCACAACCCTATTTTGGTTTCCCTGTGAAATACAGTGAATGCTGAATGTGCTTGAGCCACGTTATGAAATTCTGTTGCGCACCCACTAGACCAGAGGCCGTCAATACGCGGCCGTCTATTTGTGGCCCCCGAACTGTTATTCCTTCACTCTGTGTTTTGGTTAGGTCACCTTGTGTTTACCGAGACTTGTCTCCATGTCAACGATACGTAGACAGCCTGTTAATGGGTCTCTTAGAGTTCAATGCTGCGAGTGAAATCTTTAACTTTCACTTTCGTTTATGGAGCAGTTCACATATTGGCACTTTGCCAGCTGTAGGACCCTAGAATGCACCAAAACTGTGTGTTCCAAGTTTGCAGCTCAAAGAAAAGTGGACGGTGAAAATCAACGATTGAAAGAAGAATGGAGTGAAACTTTTGAAGTTCCTCTGCTCCTTCACTTGCCATGCCATGAAATGCAGTGAATGAGGCAGGACTGGGCCCACAGATAGGGTGCTTTGCACAAGCAGTACATTTTGAGTTGAATCTTGTTTTTATTTTATTGGCAAAAGTTTAAAAGTCTTTTACAAAATAAATGGAGGGACAAAGTTATATTTGTCTTTTTTTTTTTTTTTTGCTGATCCGAAAAATGATCCAATCCGTGACTCAAAACCGTGATCCGATCCGAACCGTGAGTTTTTTGATCCGTTGCACCCCTAAAGATAACTATACCATTATTGACACAACTTATAATTTCTATCTCATAATTGTCAATGCCTGAAACTACAGCCTTAGGGTTGGAAAGTGAGTATGGACGCTGCCAAAAGAGCAATTTCTTCAAACTCCAACAGCAAAGATTTACAGTGAATTATATTTTTTGACTGTTTACAGACATAAGGATGATATTTTTCCACAAAAGACGCCACTTCCACAAGTGCAGGACAAGATCAGCAAAGGGAAGATGCAACACTTTGTCCACAAGGGGCACCAAAATCAGCAGAGACAGGAGCTTTAAAGACTAATTTACAGTTTCTGTTAACAAGTAACTTGAATGAATGAAAGAGTGTTGCAATGGATGCAACAGCTCTGACAAAAGTTGCTTGTCTGATTAATTGATGGCATCAGACATAAGTAGAGTACTTGTCCATTAATAAACACAGCATGATGAGAATGCATGAACATAGCTGTGATATTTTTAAAGGAACAAGAGATACACAGCATCACACTTCTTTCAATATCCTGAGAGATTTAATCATATTGCAGAAACATCCAAAGGGTTTTATGATCATGAAGTGTGTATTGTGTGAGTGTGTGTTTCATCTGCAGAGGCTTACCTTAAAGAGGCCGTGTTTGTGACTGTGCTGGCCCAGCCACACTCCGCTGCCTGGGGTGAGCTCCATCTGAGGTGGGTCTATGACCCGCTCGTAAATCCTGCCAACAACAAACCAGAGGAGAACGGTTGGTTATAATAACAACACACATATAAACATACTGACACAGACACACACACACACACATAGAGGTTTCTATTTTAGCTCTGGTCTGGCAGAAACACTGATCCAATACAGCTGAGTATCAGAGTAAATCCAGCCAACCATGTGCACGTCCCCTTCTCTCCCACGCTTCTTCTTTTCCCTCGCTCTTCACGAGAAGCAGAGAATGACAAGCGTGCTGCACTCCTCAAGCATGACAGCCTGTCTCGCCCCACGGCTCTCTAACACGCCATTGATATCTGGACGTCGGATGTAGGCTGGATTAACTGCCCGTCGCCTGACGCAGACACAAACAGGCTTTGGCATTATCAAGGCAAACATACTCAGCGTCGTTCAGCACCATTTTTCCTGCACCGAGGTGGGCTTAACCATGCAGACCAGCTCTGACCGGCCTCTGTGAGGATGTGAGGGAACAATTTGTCAGGTTTTTTTTCTCGTCCTCACACCATGAGTTCATGCAGAGAGACACACACACAGAGCAGCAGGCTGAATCCTCTCTTGTTCTCAACTTCTACATGTACTTTTCACCACTGAGAGGAAGAATCCCATAGGAAAATAATTTTAGAGAGGAGATCTCAAAAGTGTTTCATTTATGTCTCCTAGACAACAATGAGATCTGTTTGAAAGCAAAATGAGACGATAGCTTATGTCTCCTGTTTCTCATTCTTGCCTCCAGAAAAAAGTTGCAAAAAGTCTCAGCTTAGTCTCCCTTTTAGTTCAAAAGGCGATCTCATCAACATCTGAAATGATTCTCAGGTATTTCTCAAGTGTTGTGACTCCTTTTGAGCTCAGGTGGAGAAATCAGGGAGCTCTCTCAATTGTCTCAATCAAACCTCATCCATTTGTTTTTGTCAGACTCAGTTTTTGTGTCTCAAGTTGAGCTCTGATGGAGCAAAGAAAGAGCCTGAGCTCATCTTTTCATCAACATTTATAGTGCCCTGCAAAATTAAGATTTCAATGTAATTGTCTACAAACTTACAATTCTCATTAAAACATTTGAACCACTTCAAGATCAGCTATTTAGATGTCAAATGATCTCTTCTTTGACTTCACAATATGGTCCTTCCTTTACAAGTCTGTTTGGAACAAAACAACTTCACAAAGATTTAGTGGATTTGAGAGAAACTGCTAAAGATAGAGATTTCATACCAGGTATGACAGATGATTTATTTAAAATATGGGCTGCAAAAGGGCTGACCAGATTTAGCCAGATTATTACAATTAAAGGGGTGGATTCTGTTGCGCGTTGGTGGCCTAGCGGTCTAAGCGCCCCACATACAGAGGCTACAGTCCTTGTCGCAGGGGTCGCTGGTTCGATTCCCAGCCAGTTGACCATTTCCTGCATGTCGTCCCCCACTCTCTACTCCCCACATTTCCTGTCTCTCTTCAGCGGTCCTGGCAAAAAGCCCAAAAATATATTTAAAAAAAGAGAAGAAAATGAGCCATTAATGAGATCTCTCATTTAAGTCTCAAATAAGACTCATGTCATGGTCTCAACTATTTCTCCTAGTGAATTTTAGGAGAAACTAACGAGAACAATTTGAAACTTGATTGAGGCTGAAATGAGAATCTCAATTTTGTCTCCCGAGACTTAGAAGAGAAATCCTTGAGCAGTAAAATTTTCCTCTGGACTTCAACTTAATATGCTTTGCTGTACTTCAAAAGGTTTTGGTGAATATCTTAAATAATCATCGAAGTGAGGAGGAAGTGAATCACCAGTTTTTGAAAAACAAAGTTAAAGACAGACACTACTTTTTGAGCAGATGAACCGTTAAACAACTATACAGCATACGGTCTAAACAAAAACCTCTACAAAGTATTCATCACATTTATTTTCATGCCTCTGTATCAAACTTACAGCTTCATTACATTTCATTTTTGTTCCAAACAATGAGGAAAACTACTTCCTGTAAAAGACTACCTCGTGCGGCTAATCCCTGCTGCTTTCACAGGGCTGGCCAGCTTTTGGCTTTGAGTCGCCAGAACAGTGTTGGTTTGTCTCCAAACAAACCCCCATAGAGCTGTGGCCTGCACGCACATGCACAAGCTAAAGCACTGTGAAAGTATTGCTCTCAAGAGAAATGGGCTTAAATCATGCCCATAGTACCTGAATATGATATAATGATGCATAATATACCATCAACATCAGACAGGTGGCAAGTATATGGGCTCCTTTGGGGATGGCTTGGAGCCAATGCTTGATAATATGTTTTATATTTAAACAATGAAGCCGATTGAGATAGTTTCTTGCTTCAAGTTCTTATTCAACATGTTTCTTTGTCATATAAATGTTTCATGTTTGTCATTTTAACATTAATGTTCTGCAATAATTTAAGAGAAGAATATATAAGTAAGATTAATTCAGTGGTTAATTGTGGAAATACAACATCAAGGAGGAAGGCTTTTTAATGACCTGCCATTGCAAAAACGTAAATAACATACTAAATAAAACAGGTGCTACACAAAGTAGATTTATTCAAACGCATTTCAGAATGCCGTCGTTTGGATTTTGTGGAGCAATTTAGTGGGCAGTTAAAGTAATGCAGTCATGATTTGCCTTGGAAGCCTGCAGGATATGAACATATCTCACTGTTGTATCAGAATTTAAGGCTGTGGCTGTTAATGCATAAAACAACAATGCAATAAAAGTCTGAAATTAACTGGTTTTGGGTTTTTTTAATCACATGCTATTTTGTCCCTTGATGCACGCCATGTTGGAGAAGCTGCAGTGTCTTCCTGCTTCCTGCTTCCTGCTGCTGCCATGATTCAAAATAAGAACACCACTCAAGGCCATCGAATGACAGAGAGATTCCAACCTGCAACTGCTTTATTGAATGTTTTTACAAGTTATGATCACTGGGTTCATTTATTTTGAAATAAGGAAAACTCTTCAGTGGCCGTGGCTCCGTGGTAGAGTCAGTTGTCTCTCGATCAGAAAGGAAACTGGTCCCACTGTCAGTGTACTGAAGAGTCCTTGGGCACGACATTGGGCACGGTTACATGATGTTTTTTAATTCTGAATTAATAATTCCGAATTAAATCATTCCAAATTATTGTTTTCTCCTTCGTGTTTACATGGAAATAGTAATTCCGAATTGAGGTTTACATGGAGAACATGTTTAATTGTTTTTATTCAATTCCTCTTAACGTCTGGGGGTTGGGAAGGGTTCTGATTGGACAGGGGCGGGCGTGACGTATTTACGTTTACCGGAAGAAAACAGCCTCCACTTCCTGCTTCTTTCATTTTTGGTTACAACATGGAAGACCACACAATAAGTTCAAATGTCGCTTTGATTTTGACTATAGTTTTTAAAAAGCAGCTCGACACAAAGATGCTGCTTCACTTTCATCAGCTGAGGAGGAGAAGAGAGATAGAGGACCGGAGAAGGGCGGCGGAAGACCGTACTGTGGCGATTCGAAGCCGGTTAGTGCAACGGCTGCTCTACCTCAGCCTGAAATATGTGCCCGCCAGCGCGGAGTATGTGCGTCATCGCGACAGGACAAGGGGAACGAGCATGCGAAGAACGACCGGAATTAATTTAAAGCGGAATGAACGTATACATGATAGAGGAATTATTCAATTCGGATTTAAAATCAGAATAAACCAGACACTTACTTCGGATTTAAGTTTAATTCGGAATTATCATTTTCATTCGGAATTAGGTGTTTACATGGTCATTTTTAATCTTTTTAAAGAGGATTTAATCTTAATTCGGAATTAAAAGTTTCATGTAAACGTAGCCATTGAACCCTGAAACCCCTTGTGTGTGAAGGGGATTAGTTAAAACTGATGGGTGTCTGTGAAGGTTCTCAGTCAAAACTGATGGGTGTTTCCAATAGCAGCCACTGCCATCAGTTTGTAAATGTGGCAGAATAGGTGAATGTGACATGTAATGTAAAAGTCCTTTCAGTGGTCAGAAGACTACAGACAGCGCTAAATAAATACAGTCCTTTTAACACTTGCAGATAATACAGCTCTTTGTAAGAACATTATGAACACAGCCGTCTTAATGCATGAAACAACGATGCAGTAAAAGTCTGAAATCAACTTTTTTTTGTTTTTTAATCACATGCTACTTAGTCCCTTCATGCACGCCATGGTAGAGAAGCTGCAGCATCTTCCTGCTTCCTGCTTTGATAGAAAATAACCACACCACTTAAAGCTGCTGTTGGTAGTCCTGGAATAAACATCAGTTCAGGGAGAGATTTTGAATGTCAACAATACCCCTCCACACCAGATTCTCCTCTCGCTACACCCCATCTCTGCTCCTGTATGCCCCGCCCACAAACAGATCGTAGCGCACACTCAATCAGGACGATGTAGGAGGACCAATCAGGAGAGTGGCTCTGATTGGTCAGAGCTGAAGGGAGTGATTGGAACTTTTAGATTGCTGAATAAAGAGGCAGAGGAAAACACAGAGATCTCGCCATCATCTCAAAATACTTCATTTTTTGATGGCTGTTGATGAGTGTTATTACTTTTTTGCCAAACACAGCAGAAAATAAGTACCCTTGTTTTACCCCAATCCTACCAACTGCAGCTTTAAGGTCGTTAAACACCTGAGATTTTCTGCAACTGCTTTATTTAATATTTTTCAAAAGTTATAATCACTGATTTAATATATTTTGGAAGAAGAAAAGCTGGCTGAGGCTCAGTGGTAGAGTGAGTTGTCTCTCAATCAAAAGGTCAAGGATTTAATCCTTTATCCTGCTGTGCATGAGCAAAACTGTCATTGGGCAAGACACTTGACTCCAAAACTGACCCCGGTGTGTGAATTGGATTAGTTAATACAGATAGGCACTAAACATAGCAGCCTTGCCGCTGCCATTTCATCTATGACTTTGTTGTGAATGGCTGAATGTGACATGTAAAAACATCATGAACACTAAACATCTTGGAATAATGTTGAGATTACTTGCAAACTTTCTAACCTGACTGTTGCTTCTGCATTGCTCCGCCTAAAGTCATGAGGCTAAAATAAAAGTGCAGTTAGTTGACTGCCTTTGATGACAAACAAAATCAACTGATGATTTGAATACTTAACTCTCAGGGAGCAGCTGTGTTGTGCTTTCTGGTGCTCCTCTGCCAATGCTGCTGGGCTTCAATGCCGTTTAGGCTGCTGCCTGCTGAGTGAGCTGTCACTGCGGTATACAGCGCGCAGAGATCATGTGATTTTACCCCCGCTCTGTGTCCCTCGACCTCTGAGTATTTGTTTCCCTGACGTTACCCACTTGTCAGCAGCTCAGCAGTGTAAAAAGGGAGTATTTCACAGGATGAACACTAGAAAGACGCAGTGCCAATCAGAAAATGGATGTGCTCTGAGGCATATTTGCATGGTTTGACAACACGGGCTGCAGCCATCATCAGCTAATTATAGAGGACATACATAAGTCAACACGCTGTACTGTTTAATTAATGGCACCAGCCTATCACCGTACTGCAGGAGTCAATGAGTTATTGCTACAGTTAACAACTGCATGAAGAAATTAAAAATAAAATGTGTAGAGAACATTTTCTTTTTCAATTTTTTCTTACAAATCACTGTGGTAAGGATATCTCCAAAAGCAGATAGATTTCAATAATACATAAATGGTTTGCATTTTTCAACGGCTTTTCAATTTCAGTTATTACGGTTAAGTAGTTTTCCCAGTCTACCATGCCTGGGCTGCATTCAAATCGCTAAGCTATGCATAAAAAGGTTACACAAACTGAACATTTCCTGCTGCTGCAAGTTCACATTAATAGCACTCAAGCAGTAAAATCAATTTATCATGGAGCAGAAACCGGAACCTCAATATATCTGTCATTTAAATGAGTGTTGACAGGAATCATCCATCAGTCAGTCTTTCTGGCATTTTTGGACAGCTGGCCGGTTCCAAACACATGCAGGAAGCAACAAAATAACAGCTTGACATGTTATAAGTCATCTGAACCAGAAAAAGAGGATGCAAAAAGCCTTGGATGTCTGAAAATATTCATTTTAATTGCTGAAAAGTGAGTCTTTGCAGTTAGTGTTAACAAGCAAGGTTAGCTCTCTTATTGCTCAAAAGTATGAATGCAATGTCTAAATCTGGCTCTAGCATGTGAGTGAGTGTTGTACTTTTGTGGAGTAACACTCCCTGCAGAGATGCTCCACACCCCCAACAAATAAAGATCTACTGCCACAACTGGAGCCAACATTAAGCGAGGTACACCCTATAGGATAACCTGCTGATTTTGGGTCTGATTTCCTCTTTCCAAGAAAAGTCAGTAAAGGCCAATTTTCTGTTAATGAAAGATTATCTTGTCTGATTGTTTGGTGGTGTGAGGTTCACTATGAGTGATTTTGTTCTTCTAAATCTGCTCTTATGACGATCAAGGCCGCTCCAATTTGAAAGAGTAAATATGAAATATGTTCAATATATACAGATATCCTTTTTGTGTGAGGCGAACTCCAAGGGTAGCCAGGCATGAACTCTATGGATTGGCATTTGGAATAGAACAACAGCAAATTGGGATGCAAGCTGACTGAAGAAGGAAGCCCAGCAAACACAGCCAAGGCAACAATAGCAAATGCAAAGCATAATCTGAAATAGACAAGGAACAGAGGACCAGCTTGTTTATATGTTGCAACAACACGTGTCCCTGAAGCTTTACCACACGCTGGACTTCCTCTTTTTAGATTACTTTGGGGCTTTGCATGACTTTATTCACAGGACAGGACAGAGGGTAGAGAGGGGAACTGGGAAGAGAGAGGAGAAAGTGACGTTCAGGGGCAGAGGCCTCAGTGTCAGATTAGAACCCATTCAGTCCACTCTTTACATGGTACAATCTTAAATTTTACACCACACAGGCCACTTCAGGGAGGAGGATCCTTTGGTTTTTATGTTCAGTGGTTCTTGTATCTGTCTGTTTTCTCTGATTCAGCAACCATGTGTCCTCTTTAGTATCATGGGCAGGGTTTTAGAGGGAAATATACTGAGGGAATCAACAATCATGTTTATGAGTGTGATGACTGCAATCCAAACCATTCGATTAAACCTTTTTTTAATTTAAATTCTCTGCCAGTTTAGAGACAAGTAATTGGCTGGCTGCTCTGCACAAAGGCAACAATCACTCCTTTGTTATATTTCTGAGAAAAAGCTGCTTAGAAGTGTTTCCTCTATCCTGTCGTATTAAACAATGTCCAGTAAACAGTGACTCACTGGATCAACCGACTGAAATCTGAAGTGTTGTGAGTTTGAAGTGGAATAAGCAGTGGTACTCGGCTTTTGCCAAATCCTTCAGCATCAACCAAAGGGAGAAGGAACTACTTATCAAAAAATGTACTATGTACCGGTTTCACTTACAGTGCTTTGAAATGTCAGGAGGAGGTTCAAGTGTTATTCATGCTTTAAAGAGACGCAAGAATTTAAGTCAAAAAGCCAACTCATTTTTTTCCACCTTGTTTTGAAATCAGAAGGGAGAGATACATTTTTCTTCATCATTTATCATTCTGTGCTGTACTTTTTTATTACTTTGTTATTTATGTTTCAAAAGGTATAAAAACTTAAATTTTTAAAGAAGGGAATTGTCATTTTATATATTAGTAAGGCTGTAAATTAATGAATGCATAACATCATGATGATTATGAAACCGTGATTATTCCTCAGACTATCATCATACCATCAAATGATCTAACTGTTGGATCCCTAGCAAGCAGCAAACTGCAGTTCATCAGGGATCCTCTTGAGGCTGGCTACAGAAGTACTTGAAACCACATACACACCAATTCAAAAAAGCCAATCCTTGCAGCAGAAATAAACATGTTTACAGCCTGGTACAAAAGACGAGTGTAGTCTGGATAGCTCATTTCTCAATTGGCACACACTGTACGGGGGGTTAATCTTTTCATAACACTGTCATTTCAAAGATATTGAGATTACGAGTCTTCCAATGAGAGGCACAGCTGACTTGATTGACAGGCGGGAACACTGTAGCTGTTGGCTAGGAGGCTCAAACCCCGCCTCTTTACGTCACACTCTCTCGACAGCAGCAATATGGCTGCCGCCGCCGATTGCCCTCAAAACAGTGCTTCAGAAACAGATGAGTGACGTCGTGGATACTGCGTCCATTATTTATAGTCTATGATCCCTGTGTGAGGTGGCTTACTAGGAATTCATGCAGAGGAGCCAGATGAACCAGACCTATCACTTCATCAATAGCCAGTAAAATAGGCCAGTGCTGCCCCACTTTCACACAGTTTCTCTTAACCTTTATGTCTGTGTGGATGTGTGTGTGTGTGTGTGTGTGAGAGAGAGAACGAGAGAGAGAGAGATCCACATCTCGATATAGGAGAAAGAATCAGGCAGGTGTGAAGAGACTCAAACCATCATTCATCGGAACGGCGGGGCTGAAGCAAAGAGAAAACCCAGAGATGTGCAAAGTGCTGCATTATGGCCGGCTTGAGCTGCGGAAGCACTGTAATCCAGGGACTTCATAAATCCACATCTTAGTGCATCACACATATTTTGTTGACAGTCCACTTCAATAAGCTGCCAGGCCACCTCGTTTCCACCGATTTACCGACTGTATTGAATAAACTACATTTAATCTTGGGCAGTCAGGATGTGAGCTACACCGGCCGCCTGTTTCCTGCATTTTTCCTTAAGCCACTGATAAGAGCAAATACATTAATAGGCCTCACTAACCACTAAAAAGAAGTGACAAACACTATCAAAAGCTGTGTCCGTCTAACTTTAGGATTACATGTCACAAAATTCCTCAACCAACAGCTTTCATCTTCAAGAGTGAGTCCCAATATTTTGGTCTTTGGTGGCCGCCATGGCTCCCTTACAAAAGAACAATCTCAATCTCAGCCTTCGTTATTTGCTCTGCCAATATGTGTTGGACACACCAAAAACTCCAGACAACTTCCAATTTTCCACTCGTTGAATTTGAGACACTTTCTGTCATGTTTGTGTCTTTCTACTGCGAGAGGGACAGAAGTCGGAAATTGAGAGTCAAAGTCTGGTTTGGTCAGGAAGCTAAAAATAAAAGAAGAGTGTCCAGCATTCCGTTCCGTGTAGAAAGTTTCTGCAACTACGCTTAAGATTTGCCATCGACTGTGAAATGCAGATTTAAGTTTTGTACACTTTTGAGGCAGCTTTATCTTCGGTGAAAATTTTGGTTTAAGAACTTCATGAAGTTGTAAATGACATCAGAAGACCAGCTAAACCTCAAGTTGACCCCAGATTAAATTCAATATTTACTTGGTGACTATATACCTATGTGAATGTTATTTAGGTCAGTCTGTCAATCATGCAGGCAGCTATGGAGGGGCGATAGGTGTATAGGTGAGTGGTAGGTAGGAAGGTACGTGGGTAGGTAGCTAGAAAATGGAAGGAAAGAAGTCAGGTGGGTAGGTAGGTCACTAGAAAGGAAGGTAGGTGGGTAGGTACTAGAAATTGAATTAAGGTAGGTGGGTAGGTGACTAGAAGAGGAAGGAAGGTAGCTGGGTAGGTAGTTAGTAAGGGAAGGCACGTACGTGGGTAGGTAGCTAGAAAGGGAAAAGGGTAGGCAGGTGAGGTGGTAGGAAACTAGAAGAGGAAGGAAGGAAGGTGGGTAGGTAGCTAGAAGGGAAGGAGGTAGGCAGGTAGGTGTGTAGGTAGGTCACTAGAAAGGAAAGGAAGGTAGGTGGGTAGGTAACAAAAAATGGAATTAAAGGTAGGTGGGTATATAGGTAATTATAAGAGGAAGGAAGGTGGGTAGGTAGCTAGAAGGGAAGGAGGTAGGCAGGTAGATGTGTAGGTAGGTCACTAGAAAGGAAAGGAAGGTAGGTGGGTAGGTAACTAGAAATGGAATTAAGGTAGGTGGGTGTATAGGTAATTATAAGAGGAAGGAAGGTAGGTGAGTAGGTAACTAGAAAGGGAAGGAGGTTGGGTGGGTGGGTAACGAGAAAGGGAAGGAAGGTAGGCAAGTAGGTGGGTTGGTGGGTAGGTAGGTAAGTAGCTAGAAAGGAAAGGTAGGTAAGAAGGTAGATGGGTGGGTAAATAGAGAAGGAGGGAAATTAAGACGATAGGTAGGTGGGTGGGATGCTAAAGAGGGAAGGAAGGTAGGCAGGTAGGTCAATAGGCAGGTAGCTAAAAAGGGAGGGAAGGTGAGAAGGAAGGAAGGTAGGCAGGGGTATTAGTACATAGAAAGGAAAGAAAGGTTGGAGGGTAGGTGTGTAGGCATGTGTAGGGGTACTTGGCTAGAGAGGGAAGGTTGGTAGATATCTATATAAAGCAGCTTTTGCTACCCTGGTGTCTCAAGCAGACTGGTCCTAATTTATAAAGATGTCAGGCTGATTCGCCCCTTACTCCTCGTTACACACTTTATGTCAGTAGGACTTATCATGAGTCATTAAGCTGCCTCTCCTGGCCTCCTGATGCCTCATGCTGCAGCTCAATCAGACCGTTTAGAAAACTATTCATTCTAGATTCCTTCATTATTTGTCATTTCTCTGTTTTTTCATTTCTGTGTCAATAAATATCATCATGACCACATTTCTGCTGTTCCTTTGTCTGTTACTTGTATTGATTCATTTACATTTTTATCATGCAATCATATTTTCAATTTCCCTTTGAAACCTGGCAGTCGTCTATCATTTTTAATACTCTATAAATTATCCCTCTTTCCTGCTAGACTACAATCTGAGTGATTTACCTCTCTCCCAACAGCTAGTATTGCACCCATCAATCTGCCATCAAACCTGGTCTCCTAGAAAATTATGTTCATCCTCTGCGGGTGAGCAACAGTGATAAGGATGTGAAAAAAATGTAATGCCTTAAAGACTTCACCTGCCGAGTCATTAAATGTTCATACTAAAACATAACTTTCACTGAGGATATGTATTTACCTTGGATTAGCAACATCGGGGGAAAGGCAAAGGATCTATTATCTACACAAAGTTTGAAGGTAAGAATGGGGGGAGAAAAGGTCAATAGATTGAGTGAAGACCAGTTGCATTATGTACATCATCATTCCAGCCCACCTAAAAATCCTGTACTGTACATGAATATAGCATTTGTGGATGTAATATGTTAAAGAATCACGCTTCCTCCAAAAAACCTATTAAAGAGAAACCGTTTAAGCAGTGTACAAACATTTCCAAGACATGACCTTGCTCGGATTTACTCTTTAAAAGCTTCTCTTTTCTTCCTTCTGTCTTTTTTGTTTTAGGAGGATTTTGTTTTTGTCTTCTTTAAGATCTCAAGCTGCGTCAGAAACCGTTGAGGGCCCATTGAAACGCTGCATGTGATATCAGAGTGTGAACACAAACCTCCCGTGACATTGCTTCAGTCTCAGTATCCGCAGTAAACGGCTGCATCATGGGGTCTTACCACTGTGCCAGCCGAGCTGCACATTCATCATGATACCACTAGGGGTGCAACAGTCAGGGACTTTGGTGGTACGATTATAGTTTGAGTAATAATCACAATTATCACAGTTAATATGCATTCATTAATTTCACATTTACAGGGGGTCATAGTGTAGAAAAATGTGAGTGCCAAACACATTGTTTGCATTCTGGTTTGTTTTAATGCACCAATTTATCAGGAAACAGTGTTTTTAAAGGGGAACTTATTTAATTTAAATGATAAATGTGTGATACTGAATGTATGAATGTCAAAGTTCCCATTCTATGATTCAAAGTGTCATCATTCATGTTATGATGTTTATAAAAGAAAAGGGGAAGTTAACTTGTTCATATAAGATGTCCTCTCATTGTATAGAACTTTGAATAATCCAGATTTTAACATATCTCTACTGCAGTTAGAAACATATTTCATTACATGACTTCATCCACTATAAACATATCCCTTTTACAATGTCATTCCCAGGTCTGGAATACAGTTATTGATATGTCAAGCTGTTTAAATGACCTGACTGTAGCCTGTTAGGCAGTTATGAACTCTTGATTATGTCTCTCTCTGCCTCAGTGACTGATGGTGGGCCGGCAATGGGATTATACTTTGTCTTTATCAATAATAATAATAATAATAATAATAATGATAATAATAATAATAATAATAATAATAATAATAATAATAATAATAATAATAATAATAATAATAATAATGATGATGATGATAATATAAATAATAATAATAATAATAATAATAATAATAATAATAACAATAATAACAATAATGATTAAAAATAAAAATAATAATAATAATAATAGTAATAATGATAATAATAACAATAATAATGATAATGATAATAATAATAATAATAATAATAATAATAATAATAATAAAAATAATAATAATAATAATAATGGTTATTATTATTATTATTATTATTATTATTATTATTATTATTATTATTATTATTATTATTATTATTATTATAATACATTTTATTTATAGGTGGTTTTCTGGATACTAAAGGTCACCTTAAAACATACCAATACTAAAAACTACACTCAACAAATAAATACAACAAAATAACAATATAATACTAATACAATAAAAGGGGAGGGGAAGTCATTCCAGTCCCATAAAGACAGATTAAACTGAGTATGCTTGGTGGACAAGGTGTGTTTTGAGGCGGGATTTGAAGGTGGTGGGGGAGTTGGAACTTAGTACGTCCTGGGGGAGAGAGTTCCAGAGGCAGAAGCCGAGCGGCTGAAGGCTCTCGACCCCATGGTGGTGGGAGGGTGAGTTGGGTGGAACAGGAGGACCTGAGACTACGGTAGGGTGGGTATTTTTGTATGGAGGAGCTCAATGAGGTACTGAAGAGCTAGGTTGTTGATGTCCTTGAAAGTGAGAAACAGAATCTTAAAAATGATGCTGTATTTAATGGGAAGCCAGTGGAGTTGCTGCAGGTCAGGTGTGATTTTTATCCTCTCATTATCAATATATATTCATCTAGACTACTTATGCATGGCAGAGCTTTTTAATAGCATGCCAACACACTGTGGCCAAAACATGCATTCAGAGATCAGTGTGTTCATTTCCAAATTTTGGATAAAACTGTCCATAGAAAAACCCTCGCTTGTAGTGCCTTAACAAGACACGCTGCACACATTTGTCCCTCTTTGGCAGTTATGGCAGCATCTTTTCCACAGGGCTGCGACTACGTCCATGCACTTCCTGCCGTAATTGCAGTTCATGGAAGCACCACAAAAATCTGATGGGGGCTGGGAGCGGTACAGAAATTGGGCGGAGTCAGCTGCCTCATAGTTTAACATGCAGGAAAATCAATGCAAAGGTGTCATGTGCACCTGTCTGTGCAGGTGGTGCAAAACATAATTCACTGGCCCCTTATTGAGAGTGAACAGAAACACTTGTGTAGCAGTATGCATTTAAACTTTTGTTTAATAGTGAAACAGGTTTAATCCCTGCATCCCTAGAGTGAAGCTGTAATGTGAACACAATATACACAAGAATTACCCTTAGACAACACATCCTTTGTGCATACACATTACACCAAATTCTAATATGATGATAATTATGTAGCCTATTCTCAGTTACAGTCCATTTACTGAGATTGGATATAAATTCTGGCTCATTTTCACTTTCAGTTTCTATCCTGCTGTACAGAGAAACTTACTGATCAGCACTTTCCTCAGGCTAATGTACTGTATATACTGTTTTTATGCCTACATAAGGTTAAACTAACACCAGCAAACCTGAATCATCTGCATAATAATGGTATATCCAAGCTTGGGGAAAAGTGCAACCAGGGAGTGCTAAGAAAAGGCTTCATCCAATTACTATTCAAAAAGCCAACACTCCTTTACTGTCATTCAAAGAGCAGACAGGGAGAGAGAGAGTTAAAAGACCAGGCATCACAGGGGAGTGTGTGCATAATGAAATCCCTCAGAAACACCTCTCAGACTGAGGTGTCATAAGTTTCATGAAGTATGAAGCTCCTGATAAGCATCACACCCATTCACAGTAAGTAAGTGGAGCTCAAGAGTTAGGCTGAATGCTGAGACTATACCATTGTTAGAGCCTGAGTGCTGGAAGAAGTAGGCACAGTCAGAAGTCTGGGAGTGACAGGGGGGTGTATTTGAAAGATTAAAGAGTACAATGATTGGTCATATAGAACCAATGAAACCGCCAAATTCAAACTGCGGCTTTTAATAATGGTAATCAGAATGTCATGCTCAGTCGGTAGAGCCTGGGCCTCATACAAAGGCTGAATCCTGGCAGCACATGCCCAAGGTTCAACTAATTTCATGCCATTTTAGTGCCTGTCATCCCCACTTTCATTTCCTCATATCACCTGTCCATCTTCCACCGTTAATATCAACCAAAGTCGCACAAAAGCAAAAAGCATATGCCGCGAAATAATGTGAAAAACAAGGAAGATTAAATGGATGTGCACACCTCCTGTCGATCTCCTTTGACATCATAAAACCTATGACACACAATAAATACAGCAAGCACAAAAAGCATCCTCATTCTTAACGTGTGTCAGTGCTTTTGCTGCACCAATCCCCACCAGGGTTACATCATTATACAATTTGGCATCCCAATGGAAACAGGAAAACAAAAACACTAGCACTGCACTTCCAGCAGATCTGTGTCCTGTCTATCTCTGCTCTGTTGCAGTTTGGCTCTGTGCTTCTGTTGTCCATCAACACCCACCGTCTGCATTTTCAGAGCGTATAGCAGGGAGCAGCACCCCCAGATAGTCACAAGAGCAAGCATTTCCTGCGTTAATTACAGAATCAATGGTGTTCTGCCTCCATGATGAGCTACTCCTCATCTATGTTGTCCTCAATGGCCTGTGAAAACCTCTGACCTGTGACTCCAGGCCCGGCTGCTCTCATCATGACGGTTTGTTGTTGTAGTTAAGTCAAATACGATCTGGTGCCAACACAGCGTGTTATTCTTAAAATTAACCGGATGTTTTTAATGTTGTTTCGGTGCCTGACTTCCTGTTAGGGTTGGGAATTGACAAGGTTTTATCAATGTCAATGCCATTATCAATTCTGCTTATCAATCCAATACCTTATCAATTCTCCTAACCATTCCTGAGTATTTTTTTGAGGAGAAAAAAAGCAGTTCTACACAGTCTTCTGCACCAAAAGGAACCATTTTATTTCTCCAAAATAATGTCTGCACAAGACTGAACATGAACATATTCAACTTGAACATATTGAACAATAGGTTGACCTCATTCTCGGCTGCATGAGTCCGGACGTGGCCCCTCAAGCCTGGATGAAAAGACTTTGAATTTGGAGAGGAAAAACGCTTTTCCTCCGGGGGTCATCGCAGAGGTATTTTACCCGCTCTCGGTGCCTCATTTTCAGCCGCGTGAGTCTGGATGTGGCCCCTGGAGCCTGAAGGAAAAGACGCTGAATTTGGAGAGGAAAAACGCTTTTCCTCCGGGGGTCATCGCAAAGGTGTTTTACCCGTACTCGGTGCCTCATTCTTGGCCACGTGAGTCTGGACGTGGCCCCTCTAGACTAGATGAAAAGACTTTGATTTGGAGAGGAAAAACGCTTTTCCTCCGGGGGTCATCGCAGAGGTATTTTACCCGCTCTCGGTGCCTCATTTTCAGCCGCGTGAGTCTGGATGTGGCCCCTGGAGCCTGAAGGAAAAGACGCTGAATTTGGAGAGGAAAAACGCTTTTCCTCCGGGGGTCATCGCAAAGGTATTTTACCCGTACTCGGTGCCTCATTCTTGGCCACGTGAGTCTGGACGTGGCCCCTCTAGACTGGATGATAAGACTTTGGTTTGGAGAGGAAGAATGCTTTCCTCCGGGGGTCATCGCAGAGGTATTTTACCCACTCTCGGTGCCTCATTTTCGGCCGCGTGAGTCTGGATGTGGCCCCTGGTGCCTGGAGGAAAAGACTCTGAATTTGGAGAGGAAAAACGTTTTTCCTCCGGGGGTCATCGCAAAGGTATTTTACCCACTCTCGGTGCCTCATTCTTGGCCACGTGAGTCCGGACGTGGCCCCTCTAGACTGGATAGAAAGACTTTGGTTTGGAGAGGAAGAATGCTTTCCTCCGGGGGTCATCACAGAGGTATTTTACCCGCTCTCGGTGCCTCATTTTCAACCGCATGAGTCTGGATGTGGCCCTTGGAGCCTGGAGGAAAAGACTCTGAATTTGGAGAGGAAAAACGCTTTTCCTCCGGGGGTCATGGAGGAGGTATTTTACCCGCTCTCAGTGCCTCATTTTCGGCTTGAGTCTGGACGTGTGCCCTGGACGTCCTGGAGCCTGGAGGAAAATATTTTGACTTTGGAGAGGAAAAATGCTTTTCCTCTCCATGTTTTCTAATTGTTGAAGGGGTTCTGCATCGCAGTGTGTAACATAATGCAATTAATGCAACGTACCGGGACGTGACGTGACGTCGTGCTGGGAAATGAATCGTTAAGAAGAATCGATAACATTTGAGGTGTACAATTTGATTCCCACACCTACTTTCTGTCCTTCTCAATCTGCTGTCAATGTTTCCAGCTTTAGTTTTGGTTCTTAAAAATGCTTCATAATAAAGTATTTGACTGAAACTGTGATCAACATTCACACCATTTTGCAGACAATGTTGTGTTTAATTATCCTTCCACTGTTGCTGCAGCCGTTCTCCTCAGTGGTGTGAGGATAATTGTGGCTAGGAAAGTAAAACACTGTGCTGGTGTGCTTTCCAGCCATCATCTTGTCTCGACTCCAGATGAAGCACTACTGTAACCCACATTCAGGGAGCTGTCATTGCAGCTCTGCAGCATCTACTTCTAAAAAGGGCATCTGTCAGTCTGCCTCATGCTTCTTAAGTGCTGAGAACGAATCGAACTGCACCAGCTCCACTCAAACTGGAGCTCTACCACCCACAGTGGTTGAAAGACGCCAACATTTTGCTCTGAGATGGCAGAGCTAAGACTTGAGTCAATACTCCTATTCATTGCTGAATCCAGTCTAAGTTGTCTTCCAGTAGAAATGAAACACTTAGAAATCCCTAATGGATTAAATATGGGATTTTTTTCAGAACGTGTGTTCAGTTTTAACACACTAGCAGAGCAAGATGCAGAGGATTTGAAAAAGCAGAAAAGAAATGCACGGATAAGAACCAGAGCATCATGAGCACAAAAACTAGAGCACATTGAAAAAGAAGGCAGATATATCATATTTAATGGATAAAGTGACCTAAATTCCTTTCCCCCAGCTTGTTGCAGGTGATAGGACCGGTGTTACCTACACTATGTAGATGGAGATAGAGTCTAATCTGGCTTTGTCACCTAATTCCCAAAGGAACTGTACGTCTGCTTCCTCTCTTGTCTCTGATATCTGTAATTACTTCACCTCAACAATGACCTTATCTGTTGGTAGAAGCTCCTGTTCTTTTCTGATAACACATGTCTACTGTAGCTGCAGAAATATTCAAGAAAGAGAGGAAAAAACAGGAGATGGAGAGGCTGGTGAGATTGTGTGAGTGCCCTTGTGTCTGCATGTGTGTGTCCCCTGGGTCTCCTTGTCGCAGGAAGCTCCTCCTGTCCTCCTCCTCCGCCTCACTGCCATCTGGGGTGCCTGCCCGCATGGCGGTGGGTGGGACCCCGCTGAGCTCGGTGCAGGGAGGCTACAGTAATGACACACTCCATCACACCTTACACAAGGCAGCAGTGAACCCCAGACACAGGGGGGCTATTGCGGAGGACTAACAGCCTCAGATCTGCTCCTGAAAACTAAAGTCAAATACTTGAACAGCAGGATGATGGAGGCTCGCAGAGAGCTAATGACTGCAGAAGGCTGACAGTGTTTGTATCACAAATCACGAGCCAGGTATGAATTCATCCCATGACAATATGTTAGAGCAACTGTTGCAGACTGCCAGGTACAGCGCTAATGACTTGCTTATGCAGAGCTCGGATATGAAAAAGCAACTGGAAAGCTGCTGAAATAATATGTGTCCTGTTTCCATCATGCTTCATCACTGGCATATCCTTGTTTGAATCCAAGGTGTGATTTCGGATTGCTGCCACTGATAGCACCAAGAACTGCACATAATTAGCCTCACTATCTGCTCAGTCAAGGTCTCTTCTCAAAGCATTTTGCAGTGATGACTTTCAAGATGAGTTGTCAGCATCTTCACTCTCAACTATTAAGAGCTTTATCCTGAGGAAGCTCACATCTGTCCACATACAGATGACAAGCTGAATATTGTGAAGTTGATTTATGACAGATGTGATAAAAAATGTCACTGCTTCCTCCCTGAAGCCATCGAGAGCAGCTCATCCAGATAGGAAGCACTCTCATACCATCTCTGTGTAACAACTCCAGCCCATCTCCATACGTGCAGTGTACTGTGCCCAGCATATATAACATATATGCTGGCATTGAGCCCCATCCTCAAGCTGATTTAACCTCTGATTGTGATGATAGTAGTAATACAAAAGTAATATTAACAGACTTTATATTCTGATATATTATTTTAAAGTCATCTTTAGGTGGAACTGTCGTCATGATTACAGGATTGTTTAAACATAACATCTCTTATAGCCAGTGGCGGAGCCAGGGGGTGGCCATGGCCACCTCTGAAAACTGATTGGCCACCCTGAAATTCTTAAACATGATTGGCTATTTGCCTTTCAGAGGCCATTACTTATATTTTGGAGTCAGCTATTTTGTTGTTGTGTTTCAACAAGCTGCAGAGACAGTAGTTTCTTTGCATTTGAATATTGTTTTTGTTGATGCTTTGACTTTGGACAATCATCTTCATTTGGGTCCTTAAAGAGTTCAGTTCAGCAGATTTAAATGTTGACACTGTCGAGCTAAATTTTTTAAGCGTAAAGCTGCTGTGAGGAACTTTTGTTTTGTATCGATTCTGGTGCCCCCTTGTGGACAAAGTGATACCTCTTATCTTTTGTCCTATACATGCAAAATTAGTGTTTTCAACAAAAACCTCATCCTGTTGTCTTTTAACAGTCAACATTATCAAGGAATGTTATTATTTTCCATGAAAACAGTCAAATTAAGGCTGTTTCTGAAGCAAGATGTCCATCATCTGGTCTGGCACCTACCCCCTCAAGGCGGTTTCAGGCTCTCAAAATGACAACAGAGAAAGTGTCAGTGTTGTTGCTGATGGTCTTGTTTGCTATTGAAGGTCATAAAGAGGCATCTGTATCATTTTGAGTCTGTTTCTCAGCCAGTTCAAAACTCCTCACAGGGCCTTTAACGTTAGAAATCTACAAAATTGTAACATTTTTAAAATGATTTTATAAAAAGAAGTTAAAGTCGATGTGATTATTGGAGGTAACCCTCCTAGGTTTGGGGAAAGCCCCAAATGTTTTCCACGCCTGGCCACCCTTTCAACAGTCAGTGCCCCCGTTTGGCCACCAAGGTCAAAACTGCCTCCCTCCTCCACTGCTTATAGCTGCAGTGCAGTCACCAACTTGACAGTGATAGTTTCATTCTATCTGTGCATGGCTATTAGGGCTGATGTTGGTGTGTTGGATGTTTTTCACAATATGCCCAAAATGAATGCATAACAGCTGACTTCAAAATGTGACAGCAGCAAGGATGCACAGAGACACTAATGCTCTGCAGTGCAGTCTGAGCAGTTTTTCCCTCATTGCGTGTGCTTTGTGAACTAGAAGCTGTCTCATTTTCAAAGGTTCAGTGTGTGCAAACGCAGCACAACCCTTTTGTGAGCAGGAACCACTACTAACACACCCACCAGTCGAGTATTATTCCATGCAAGTTTCACATTCATGTCGTTCTGAATCCTTTTTCCCTCACAGTCTCCCCCATAATGAGCCTCTTTCGCTCATGCTTGGTTTTGACAGGTTGCTGCACTCTAGTTCAAGGTTCAGATTATAATGTCTGCTTTCTGTCTTCTTCCAGAAGCAGGATGAAACAAGTTTATTCAAACTGGTAATGTATGGCGAGCATCATGTCTTCTTATGCTACAACCCAATAAAGCTCACTCTGAGATATTTTACAGTTTTAATGCGTGTTGGAATTGGAGCAATAATTGGACATGGTTAAATTTGTGGAACTGCACTTCTGTTATATTACAGCACCAATCAAACAGGGTTTTTTTTAATGTTATGTTCTTATGTGTTCCTTAAACTAAAAGAGAAGTCAGCTCTGCAAATGAAGACAGTAACTATTGGTTTTACGCAGGAATTCGGCCCCTTGGTCTTGTTGCATGTGTCACCGAACTTCAATGGAACATAACAACAATAGGCTTAACCCTCCTCTTATGTTCGTTTCTTAGGGACAGCAATAATGTTCCTGGGTCAACTTGACCTGGGGCATATTTAATGATTCAAAAGTGTCAGAACCCCAAACAAATCCCAATTTACATTTTTTTTAAATGTCATTATTAACTCCATTACTAACCATTTAAATCAACATTTAGAGATGGGGTGAAATATGTATCACAGTTGCAAAGAAACATTTAGTATTTGACATTTCTGACCCTTTTTAGCCTCCACTTTGACTGCTGGGTCAAATTGACCCACGAACAGTACCTATGTAATATAAACATGCAGGGGGGGGGGGTTTGCAAATGTGTGAAATAAACCATTTTCATTTTATATGTTGTCTTCACTTATTAAGCCAAGCAGAAGAAGTTTCATAGCAAAAAAATACTTTTAACATTTTTTAAAATGGGTCAATTTAACCCGCAACATAACAGGGGGGTTAAGGCCTACACCCAGCAATGACATAAGAGGTGTATCTGAAGCATTTAGACCAAGCAGCCATGATCGATGAGTTGGAAGTGAGAGTGAGGCTGGTATTTTGCAGAAGAACACTAAGGAAAGGTATCAAGGAAAGGTACTCTATTAGTGTAAATAACCTGTCACAAACTGGCACTGGACATTCAATGAGATAATGAGCTTAATGTAAAGCTGATCCAGTACTAAGACTCCATCATGTTAGAGCTGTATCCAGTCTCTCTCCATGTTTCCTCTCAGTCTTTTGTGTGCTTTCAATCGAAGGCAAAGAGCAAAATATTTAATCAAACTGCAAAACTAAATTGTATTGATGTAAAAAAAAAAATCTGTTGAAGAATGTGAAAAATTCTGACTGCTTAGCACTACATTCATTCACATATTTGTAAGTAATTTACCAGATCTGGCCTCAAATCAATGTTAGGTGATAAGTGCAGCCTGATTGTAAATAATGAAAGTTAACAGTTGCATCATGGGAGTAGTAGACCTGTAACCCTGACTGAAAAAACCCACTCAAATGCCAGAGGTTTGTCTGCACAGCCTGACTCACATGAGGAGCACATTACAGAAAATCAATTGAAAGAAAATACTTTCCAGCACCACTCATTGACATTTAAAAATTCCCTTCATTAGGCGGGCAAGGGCAGGAGCAGTAATTACTCGCAGAGGTCTGTATGTGCTGCTGCACAGGAACTTCAGCCACCCATTGATCTAAATGGGTTATTCTGCTGGAGTTACCTCATTGATTAGAGACCCAAGGACCACATATAATTTCCTCTGTGCTTTCAGTGTACGTCTTGTGGAGTGCATCTGTGACAACGTACACACCGAGTGAAACAAAGGAGCTTTAGGGTCAGAGATACAACGTGTGTTTGAAATCCAAAAAGATGGCCAAGGACAAGGTCGAAGAAGCCAAGGTGACAGACTGCATCATGTGGCATTATTAACCTGATTTTGACTCATTGTTATTCTTGGTGTTTCAGCCTCCCTTAGCTTGAGCGTCAATGATCAGGTAATGAAGTAATGAATACTTGCTGCTCTGTTGAGCAGAGCTGGCACTGCCCTTCACAGGAAATTAAAATGTTACACCTGAACTGCTCATATGGAGTAAGATTTTTTCAGCTTTGTGAGTGGCTTTACTATGACTAAAAGCCATTTGGAAAAGAAGATTTAAATCATGAAACTGTATATTTGATATAAGAGCTGGTCATCTTAGGATCTACAAAAATCTGAACGGAAGAAGAACTTGCAAAAAACAGCTCATTTTACCGTGAAGACCACATTTTAATTGACATTTGGCTCATCCACACAGAAAAGGCACAGAGGAAAATCAGCAGAGTGCATCCACAAACAGAATGTTTGGGTTGTCTGAGCGTAATTCAGAGGGTGAAGACCTGCCAACAGGGTGTATTTATTCTCCTTTGTCACAAAATGCTTTGATATACATATCAGCATTCGCAGTTAGCATACGCTTGAAACATGAGCTTAGATGCCAGTTGTTTTCAAACTCTGAATGTAGGACTAAATAACAGCTTTGTAGCTTGTTATCTGGTGCTGATAGAGATATTGAGACTTTTATACATAAACTAAAACGTATTTATTCAATCAATCAATCAATCTTATTTGTATAGCGCCAAATCACAACAAACGTTATCTCAAGAAGCTTTTACAAACATAGGATTGTCTAGACCACTCTATGTCATATTATGTACAGAGACCCAACACCAAGACAGGGTAAGACTCAGCCTGACCCCATCCTAATCCATCATGAGCATTGCACATCGCAGTATTTAGCTAGTTACAGCAGCAAGGACAAACTTCCTTTTAACAGGCAGAAACCTCGAGCATGACCAGACTCATGTTAGACAGCCATCATGCCTCGACCGAGTTGGGTCTTGAAAGACAGATAGAGGGGAGTAAGAGAGAGAAGTGATAGTGATGAGATGAGTAGTAGAAGCTGTTGCCGCTGGAGTCCAGCACGTGAGCATCAGCTGCAGTCCAGATCGTCCACAGCAGGAGGACGTCTACGTCTGCTCAGGGAGCTCAGGGACTCAGTCTGGCTTTTATGTAATGTTTAACAATTGTATTACTTACTTTTTTACTGTTATATTGATTCAAATGCTGCTTTATTATTTTACTAATTTTAACTGTTTACCTTATTTTATTTATTTATTCATTCATTCATTTATTTAGTTTTATTTATTTATTCATTCATTCATTTATTTTTATTTATTTATTCATTCATTCATTTATTTTAATTTATCTATTCAGTTTTATTGACATTTTTAGCCTTAATTTTACTTTCAGCTCTTATCATTACCCTTTTTAATCTATTCATTTTAACTATTTATATTCTCAATATTAATTTGACGCTTTAACTTATTTTAATTACACATATTTTATTGTTGTTGGTTTGCATTAGTCTCTATCTTAGTCTCTATTTTAAAATTTTTTTTTTATATATGTCTTGCCATCATTCTGCTTCTTTCTTGTTTTCAATCGCTGTAAAGGACTTTAGGTTGCATTTTACTAAGTAAGAATAATAATAATAATAATAATAATAATAATAATAATAATAATAATAATAATAATAATAATAATAATAATAATAATAATAATAATGCACTTTATTTAAAAAGCAGCCTTTCTTAGCACTCAAGGTCACCGTACAGGGAAGAGTTTAAAAAACAGTATCAAAATTAAGCTGATAAAATCAACAAGGCATGATACAGTGCAAGTAATAAATACAAATGAAATGAACAGGATCAAATACAGTGCAGTGAAGAGGTGTAATCAGAGTGAATATGACAGTTTAAAAAGATGTGATCTTGAGATGTGATTTAAAAATGGAAAGAGAGTCGATGTTAAGGATGTCTGGTGGGAGGGAGTTCCAGAGGCGGGGGGCAGACTGGCTGAAGGCTCTGGACCCCATGGTGGTTAAACGGGCGGGTGGTGTAGCGAGGTGAATGGAAGAAGAAGACCTGAGAGAGGTATGGAGGAGCGAGGTTATGGACTTGTATGAAAGGTGCAATACTAATAAAGCTTGATTGATGGATTATTAATATTAAATAGCTAAACTATCTTGTTGCAACCTGCAGCATTGAGAAATAAAGACAATGCTGAAAAAGTTGCAGTTCCTTGAGCGTCAACTTGATGCTTGTGCCCAGTTTTATAGCAGTACTAAAGATGTTTAATAAAGTAAGAAAGCTACAGCGGATTTTGTTCCCAGTGGCATCAATCCCCTCAGATTTTATCCTTTAACAACGCACACATTTAAAAAAAAAATGACAATGCTCACTACAAAAGCAGAGAAAAGTGTGCTCTGGGGATGGAAGCACATGAAGAATAAAAAAGATGGAAAAGAGACGAGGCAGAGAAATGGACAGACAGCTTATCAGATGAGGTTTAGCTTCACTGCTAGTCTATCATTATGCTAATACTCCATTCCAGTCCAACAGCCTTGTTCTTGTCCTAATGATAGTTTTGGCCGGAGTTGATGAGCTGCTTAGCAGGTAAGAAAAAAAAGAAGAAACACACCTTCCAGCTCACTGACTTCTTTAATGAGCAAAGCAGAATGTCATTTTCTGGCTGCTGGACACAAAAGCAGTGCGAGTCCTTATCATTATGAGATCTTAAAAGGAGGAGAGATCCCAATGTCTCTCCTCCTTCATTAACCAAGTGAGTAATGAAACAGACAATATTTCATAGACTACGTGGAACTCTTCGCTCCAAAACAAATGAATGAGGAGCAGGTCGGCAGTCATCATCTCTTCTCACTCAGCAAACGTAATCTCCATCTTTGTAATTGAAGAGAGGAGGAAGGATCTAATGTGTTTCAAATGACTGTTAGTCTCACAGAGCTATGGGTCCTTTCTTCACATGATGGTGTGCACTAACAGGGTTGTTGGAACTGTGAAATGAGAACATTTTAAAAAAAGAAAAATGGGCAAAATACATAAAAGCCTTAGTGAGGGACAGCTACAGGGAAATACAATTAAAATATCACAGTTCATTATGTTCAATAATATCATCCCTACCCTTCATGCTGCCTTAAAGAGGGATTCCTTATTTTTTAAATTCTGGGCTCTATTTTACAGGATTCTATATGAACTATTCAGGTCCAAAAAGCTTTGCCCTGCCTTTGGGATTTCTCCAGTAGATTGTGATGACCTGCAAAACACAATTCTTGTGGGTACTTTGGCCTGATAATATATGTCCAAAACAATGTGTGTTTTTGCCACGAACAAGCTTCAGTGTGGATGTGCAAAAGGATGAAATTAGATTGTGAAGGATTGGTATTCTTAAACAAGCTATCTCAATTTATTATTTCTTACTCTCACTGCATTTTGTCTATGAAATCAAATTTCACCTACTTATATCAGATGTGTATGTGTGTATGTACATATGTGTATATATGTGTACGTATGTGTATATGTATATATGTTTACCTTGTTGTATGTCACATTGGTGTAACACACTTGAAAAAATAAAGTTATAAAAAAAAGATTGTGAAGGATTAGAATATGTCCAAGATCAAATCATGTTATTGGCACCTTCTGTGGTCTTCTGTTGCAGTTTTATGCTCATACACAGATGCATGTTGATGTTGTTAATGCATGTGTATAAGACAAAGTAATGTTACAGGTTATCAATGACTGTTTATAGATTTATTTAGAGATAGTATAGTTGATAAATTGCAGTGGTAAAAAAACTAATTGGATTTGGTTGTTTTATATACTGTTAAAGTTCCCTTTTTGATGAGAAGACACTGTCACTGTCTCTTTAAAGCTGGGGTTGGTAATCAGATTTAGATACACTTTTTGTCATACTGGTTAAAATGATCTTTATGTCCTGATGACAATCATTACATGATGTGTTCTTAAAAAAGAGTGAAAAAAGCTGCTATCTACAGCCGGAGTAAACCTGGGAAAACACCAACCAATCACCGTTTTTTGGCTCCCCAAATTTTAAACCAATCAAATCCCGTCCAGCCGTTCTGCCCTCCTCCTGCGCGTACATTTCCCCGGCGTGCACTCCTCCGAGTCCCCGTCTCCTGCCTCTACTTCCCCTGACTCTATTTACTGCCCCTCTCGCTCGTCCTCGGGCCTGTCCCCTCTGACCTGATGAGGTGCTTTGCTCAGGACTGTAGTCCGGATCAGAGTCTAAAAAGCTCTCACCAACAAGCAGAATAATTAATGACGTTCAGTAAGTCCTACAGAAAATATATATTTATTGTAGCGTCCGTCCGGATGCTGTAGTGATGACGAGCCGATTCGTGAACACGTTGAGTTTTAATAACCGGTCACTGTCGGCCGTGATCACGCCAACCAACAAAACAACAATCCATGTTTGAATGAATGAAGAACTTCTCCTCTCCTCTCTCCCGCTCACACACTCTACACCTCTCCTGATGCCTTCACTGACCGTCAACACTGTAGGAATTAAGAACATCTACACTGAACACGTTTAACAAACAGTAGAGCTGTTACAGTATTATATATGTGTTATAACTTTTCTCCTGATATCGTGTCACTGGTACAACTGGATAATGCTAGCATGATAGATGTGAGTACTAACAGCAGCCATGTTTGTTTGTGTTTTTAACTTTCACTATGATAATGACCAGTTTTGAATCAGTCACCATCATATGGTCGAGTGCATGTGAGCGGGGGGGGCGTCGTTTTGGAGGAGCTCCGAGGGAGGAGGGGAGGGGTTAGACGGAGTCATGAGGAAAAGCTACATTCAAATTCATGCTGGTTTTCCGAGCCTACCAACCCTAGCTTTAAGATGGGATTGTGTGTGGCACAGGCAGTGGGAGGAGTCAGTGGAAGCTAGACTGGTTTGGAGTTACATGTTTTTTTACCGTGTCTGTCTGGTATAGTGTTTATTAAAATGGAATCAAGCATCATCTGTTAAATATTTGTTTTTGTGACACTAAGGCAGCGTGTCTACTGCCGTTGTTTTGTGCACTGGGAGTGCCAATAACCTCAATTTCAGAGCGCTTCCCACCAGCGTTTACTGTTGCTGGGTAACGAAAGTCGCCACGTCTACACTTCCACGTCCCGTCAGGTCTGTTTTAAAATGCTCTGTATGCTTCATACATGCTTTCATTCAATGGCATTTTCTTTCTTTCTTTCTTTCTTTCTTTCTTTCTTTCTTTCTTTCTTTCTTTCTTTCTTTATTAGGATCCCCATTAAGGGGGATTAAGCATAAGCATGAGCCTTTTAACATGAAACTGTAAAAAATATTGATAGAAATAATGTCAGAGCATCAGCAGCTCTAAACCAGGAAATTATATCTAGAAAAAAAAACGAGTGTGATAACTTTTCTCCTCCGCACAGACCTCTGCCACTGTGTTGACAAAAATGATTGTAGAAGTCCCGCCCCTTCTTGATTCTGATAGGTCAGTGATCAAGAAGTGACATTGATGAGTGCGGCGGTGTTCCAAAAGTTGAACTATTTTCAACTGAGAGCACTGCGACAAAAATCAGCTGACGCCAGCAGTGGACACGCCCCCTAAAGGAGCACCAGAGTACAGTTGTTTTTGTTTTTACATTATAGAACGCCTCAAGAGTGGATGATTGCTCTGGATGCAACAGGGAAACACAAGTAAGCCAGGACTTCCAGCTATAGCATGCATTTTTGTCAGCTACAGCACAGACTGAGCACTCTGACACAGATCATGGGCTGAACTAACTACATGTCTTCAGCGTGTGACTGCAACTGAAAAAACACACTTTTACAAAGGAAGGAATCAAAAGTTAAGTTGTGACATGTGACTTCCAAACTTTGTGCGTGGGTGGCTCAGTGCAGGTGAAGATATGACTCCTCCTAACGCTGTGTCTTCGTTTTAGTAGTCCTGACATTTGGTGTATACCCAGAGTCAGCCTTACGATTAACTGGAAGTCCTTTCACAGAATTGGCCATGCTTTCCCAGCTGTGAAGAACTATGTTTTTATCTAGGCTTGCTGCACCCCTCCTGTCATAACTCTGGGTGCCTCCCCCTGAGGGTTCTGCTCCCCAGTTTGGGACTCACTGCTATAACCAACTCCATTTTTCAGCAGTGTCAAATGCAAGCTTTCTTCTGACCTGCATTTGTGCTCGAGCAGAAATGAAGTTGGCCTGGTTGATCCATTTTTAACATTGTTTGGCACATCATCTTTGCATAATTTGCATTCAGAAAACATGATGTGTTTTCAATCTGTGCCAATTTCACATCATTTTACGGGACTCTGCAGCAAAAGCCATCTCCGCTGATTGTCAGCTGTTTTGAAGACTTAATTAGGACAATGTTCAGAACAGCCACCGTGAGACAGAGAAAGACAAAGAGAGAGAGGATGAAAGAGGCGACAGGGACAGCTAAAACGTTTTAAAGGGATTTTTAAAGCAGGTCTTCGCACCATAACTGAAACACATGCTGCTGCAGTGCGATTTGTGATAATGTAAAACACTGGCCAGCGGCACTTTATTTCTAATGAAACTAATAACAGTCCCACTTTCAGCCACAAAAACAGCTCGTTAAGGCCATAACTACATCTTAAACATTGATGTCCCTGGATGATTTATGAGCCAAATGAGATGAATAATGCAGATCTGACTACATTGTTAGCCAAGCTTCTGGTTAATTCAGGCCACGTAAACGCCTCTTCATTACTTTGTCTCCCTGCTGTTCAAGCATCTGCTCCTCTAACTGTGGCTAAAACCAAGTGTCCACTGGCCTCCATCAGTCGTTGAACAACAGGTAGTTTCAAACAAGCTGTCAGATTTGTAGGAAACATTTTCAAACTGCTCTGGTAGAAATGCATCCACATAACTTAGATGAAAGTTTGTAGGGATGGTGCAGACAGGCAATGTTTTCCAATGCTAATTAGTCCGGGTAATTTATGTATTACAATCTAAATTGCCTAAAGTAATATCGTGTCTGAATGGGATCAAATTGAATGATTTCTCTGTTTGCTTTTGTTTTGAAGTGCTGTTGCTCATGTTGGGAGATTATCAATTATGTCAATTTGCATGCACTTCCAACCAATTTTAATTTAAGTAGGAGGAGAGGCCGTAAATGTTTATCATTACTAATTACACGGTCCAATAAAATATGAAACTGCATACTGATTATTTACCCAACTGTTTCAAATGTTTCAACTCGGCATTGCAAATAGTGATTCAGGAAAAGGCGCGTAGAGGGAAGAATATTTTGTTTAAGCATCCAATCATTTTTGGTTTGACACGCTGTGGTGTCACAAGGAATGGTGGAACTTTGATTTTACAAGATGAATCCATAATCAGCCAAGGTTTAATATCAGAATCCAGTCATCACTTCTGGAGATACTATCTTCACTTCAGTTCAACTCAAGCTTTATTTCAGACTCAAAGTCCAAAAGACAAGACCATACATAGAGTTAAATGTATGCAAAAGCACATAAAGAATTTATTAATTTATGTGTTGCACACTTGGACACAATAAGTGTCTTTCCAGGCGTGCATGGGTTGTTTTTGATACTTTATACAACTTTTAAGGTTTAACCCTCCTGTTATGTTCGTTTCTCTGGAACAGCAATAATGTTCCTAGGTCAATTATCCAAAAGTGTCAGAAGAACCCAAAAAAATCCCAATACACATTTTTTTTAATCTCATTTTTAACTCAATTACTAACCATTTAAATCAAGATTTAGTCCATTGGTGTTCTTTAATTATCACAGATCATGGTTCAATGAGGATGACTCACTCATTTTACATTAAAATTAATTTATTTTTAATGTACATTGGAAAGCCCTAAATATAAATACAATAGTTTTACATGACGTGGATTTTTGTTTATTTTATGAAGTGATGTTGATAAATTAAGACAACACTTCTTCTGTCACATGCTGCCCAGATTTTTATGCTGCATTTAGATGGTTTGGAAGGCATATATTGCCTAAAATAGACTTTAAAAAGGATCAATTTGACCCGCAACATAACAGGAGAGATTATACAAAAGTACAAGAACAACAGCACAGTGTAGCTGCGGACAGCAAAACATCCCCGTCCACTCTCAAAACTGTGCATGTGCACCTGCGACCCCACAAAAGACCCCAAAGCTGCCCCATCCTGCCTGCCTGAGCCTTGCTCATCACAAATAACACATATAAATACCACAGATGCTTGTGTACATGAACATTTGCAAAATTATGTACAAAATTACATAAATAAACATTAGAGTGGGGGGGTGTCAGCGTCCATATAATTGCCTCACGTTATTACAGTTCCCACATATGCATAAAGGATATAAAAACATCCACACACACATTAGAAAAATAACAACCTACACACTAAAAAAGAGCCAGATATGATCGTGTCTTCATAGCTGGGAGTCTTAATAAACCCTACCATGTCTGACATTGGGCAGCGCCAAGGCAATCTATTTCACAGGCATCAAGTTGGCACATAAACAGATCCATAACGATGCATGCATAATATTCCTCAAAACATAACACATCTGCTAGTATTCACTATACTTCATTAAGTTATGTAAGTCCACTTTTGAGAAAATGTCATGTTTGCAATTCTGCATCAAAAGATTAATCAACAGTGCCAAAGGTGAAGCAGTGTCCTTTCCATGCACAAGCAGGTGCACATGCTGCTCTTACAGAAAAACAGCCAAAACTGATGGGGATGTCGTTTGTTTTGCAGGTTATTGGTCATGATCCAGAGTATTTGGCAGACAAAACACTAAACCTCTTTGCAGAAATACATGGAAGGTGTTGGGATCAAAGTAGGTCTGATTCATCTTTAGAGCTGCAAGAATGTCTGAAGCAAATGTAATGCCAATTCAATCCAAAGTTGTGAAGCCAACTCCTGCAAACTGAAGATGAACAGTGGCTGGATCAACAAGAAGTCTTTAATGTTCATCATGTGAAATAAAAAGACATCTGTACCTAATTCAGTACAACTTGTCAAATGATCATCCAGATACGTCAGTGCAGACAGATGTGGTGGATGAACTTCAACGTACACACATTGTCATAAAAACATCTGGGTACCACTCACTCCCTGCGTCTCTCGGTCTGCAGCTTTAATATCTCAGCATGTGTAACATAAAGACACCGGGGAAAACCAGGAAATAGTTCAAAGGTTTTTAACATGTGTAAGATTTCCTCTCCTGTCATTTCTCTTTCTGTTTTTGTCAGCTGCCCTATACTCTGAATAAAGACTTGCTCTAAACATTGATCTAGTGATTCAGATGCTGATGGAACACTCCCAATAAATATGTGACTTCAAATTCTTGACCTTGGAGTGAAAATTCTCATCAGAAGTCTAACCACCTGTGTAAGTGATGCATGACTAACAAGGAGTCTGTCTGAGCCTCTGACTTCACACTGGCCTGCCAAAAATCTAAATGAGATGCATTTGTTATTCAGTTATTCAGCTTATCTTTAAGTCAAGCTTCCTGATACATGTGTCAAAGTTGCTGTTCTGACCCTGCACAAAAAACTCCAGCAGAGAGGAAACAAGTGGTGATGTAAATTTATTATAATCATTTAACGTTAAAGAAGATATAAACACATGTCAGATAGGATAAAGGATAAAGGCTTCAGTCTCTGAGTTTTTTACTCCTAAAAAATGTTAAATTACTAAAGGACAGATCATGTAAATGTTTCCTGTCTTTTAATCTTAATATTAAACCAAAACCCAACGTTAGCAAGAATATTTCATTCAACAGACCAATTTTCTAGAACAACTTTAATCTGCTGTAAGAACATATCACTTAATATCACACCCACTGCAAGAAACCTAGGTGTGTTATTTGACTCCGAGCTCTGTTTTGATGCCCAGGTGAAAAAGGTTGTGCAGATTTGTTTTTTCCACCTGAAAATCATTTCCAAAATCAAATCTTTCTTATCATTTCATGACTTACACAAGGTTGTTCATGCCTTTATCCTGTCAAGACTAGATTTTTGCAAGGCCCTTTATTCCGGTTTATCTCATACTTCTGTTCATCGCCTTCAATTAACTCAAAATGCAGCTGCCCGATTAATCACTGGTTCACGAAAATCCGATCACATAACTCCAATTCTGGCTTCCTTACACTGGCTTCCTATTAAATTCCGAATCGATTTCAAAATACTACCACTCACTTACAAAGCTCTACACAATCAGGCTCCCCAGTACATCACAGACCTTCTCACTCGGTACAAGCCTCCCCGCCCTCTCAGATCAGCCGACATGGGCTTATTGGTTACACCTAGTGCCCGTTTAAAATCCAAGGGGTTTCGGGCTTTTTCAGTCCGGGCTCCCAAACTATGGAACGACCTACCATCTGAAATAAGGCGTGCTACTTCTGTTCTTAATTTTAAATCACTTCTTAAAACTTTCTTTTTCAAAAAGGCCTTAATAACTTGCTAACATGTTATTATGTATGTGTGTGTGTGTATGTATGTATGTATGTATATGTATGTGCATGTGTGTACATATGTATATGTATATGTGTTTATGTGTATGAAAAAGGGTTGGGATTATATTTATTATTATTACTATTGTTTACTTTCTGTGAAGCACTTTGTAACTCTGTTTAGAAAAGTGCTATATAAATAAAGTTTATTATTATTATTATATATTATTATTATTATATCTCCTCTCTTTGCAATGGAGAATTACAAAATGAGACCAGGGAGTTTTTGTGCATGACATATTAGTCTGAAGGAAAGGAACAAATTCAGAAAATGCAGACGTGGAGCCAAATTAGCAAAAATGAACACGGCACTCTCTAACATCCCTGTCACCACTTTCACAGATATTCATCCTCATCTTTCACTTTATCCTCTGCAAATAAACACAAGATTCAACTCTCTTAAAACTGGCTGTACGTTGGAGATATACAACACCCACATTGACTGAGACACATACTGGGTTGGCTCAAAATTTTAAGCATGAGACAGCAGATCACTTGTCATACTCAACTAACCCTAACTTCAAAATGCATGGCTCTTCAAACTAAATGAAAGTGGAGCTCACCATCTAGCAAGTAGTGGTGCAAAAATGTAAGTTATATGCTTTATACTACATTGCTTGGGCGCTGGTGGCCTAGTGGTCTAAGCACCACATGTATAGAGGCTACTGTCCTCGACGCAGAGGTTGCCGGTTCGACTCCCGGTCGGTCGACCATTTCCTGCATGTCTTCCCCCACTCTCTACTCCCCACATTTCCTGTCTCTGTTCAGCTGCCCTGTCCATTAAAGGCGAAAAAAGCCCCAAAATACAACTTAAAAAAAAATAATAACTACATCGCAGCATAATTGACAAACATTTGTGTATTGCTGTTAAATTCTATATACAGCCCCACAGCCGTGCTAACTTAGCATCAACGCCAAAAACATGATTGATGGATTCATGATGCAGAGAGGATGTGCTGGTTATGACATACTAACCATTAAATTAGTAGGCATGTGCATGTGCATGTGCAAAAATGAATGACATAACAGCTCTCAAAAAGTGAAGCCACAAGAAATGTAGAGCTCCCCCTACTGGCTGGTTGCAGCATAGGTGATAAACCCTGCCTCTTCCATGTTAACAGACAGCAAATACGTTTTTCTGGACATGATTTCTGTCATTATAGTGAGTTCCTATCATGCTGGATTATGGCCAAGTGTTCACATGTGGATCCTGGTGCAGAGTGGTAGAGCAGCCACACTAACACTACAGTTATCCAACTTTCTAAAGGCTGATTTATGGGTTAACGCTTGAGGGCAGTGTGATCTCCCTGATAGTCGGTCGCCTGCTTCCAGCCCCGCTACGATCTCTGTTTACTTTTCCACAGAGATTCAGAGTGTGTTATGTTAATCTACAGCTGATACATGTTGCTGTTTATCATACAGACATGATTACATGAAGAATAGAGAGGAGGAGATGAAATACACGGCCGATGTGCGGCTGATGAGCGGGGATCTGGGAAGTGTTGTAAATGCGGGAAACACACAATGCCGCCAAGCGGACCAATCATGGGGCTTGCGGTTCGCGTCGATTCTACAGGTAGTTACATTTTGGAGGAGGTGCACGTCAGCTTAGTGCGTAGGCCTCTGCTACGCTGTCGATCTGACGCAGAAGTATGAGTCAGGATTATGACTGTCTGATTCAAACCAACACAAGAAGCTGTTTTGCTGTGGGGCAGACTCTGGTGGTCCCTTTATGGCCTGTGTTTGTTTGGGTATCCTTGAGAGGAATTCATTATCATGCTAGCTGTTCAGTGGGAGATCGACCCTTCATACTTTTTTGATGTCTTATGAGCTCGCCACAGTCGGACCAACATGTCAGCTTTATTCACTAAACTCCATATGTCATTAGGAGATAACAAAGTTTTCTGGGCTCACCAAAGAGCCTGGGGTGGAAATGATTTAGATTTTAATGACCCATTGACCTTTCCTCAAGCATCACCCTCAGGCGAAATCTATATTTAGCCCTGCAGCCCAAAATGTTGTGTCAAGTATTTTCAGAGCCCAAGATTTTCAGTCTTGGAGAAAAATAAATTGTTGAGTACAGTCCACGAGGGGAGAGAGAGAGCAAGCAGGCCGAGCACAAAAAACAAAAGGGAGGTTGAGTAGATCTTAAGAGGGGTTGCTTTTGTGTGCAGCCAATTTTTTTAAACCGGACCCCAAAGGAGCCGCCGACGAAGAGAAACCAGTTATTTCAACTCAACCCTGCTGGAAGGTTAACTCTCAAACCACATCTAAAGATCACACGTGCAGCACAGCTCTGGCTAAACTTGGTGCAGAATAACAAGCAGCTCCGCAGAGGAGAAGGAGCTGGAAGCAGGAAGTGAACAGCACTGAGAGTAGCAGAGGCCCTCTGGGAAACACCAGCCGGTCTGCACATAAAGTGACCTTCTGCGAGTAGGGGACGACCACATGGTTGTAAAAGTGACAGGCAGAGCCAATGTCATTACTGTGATTAGCTATTCAGGTCCAAAGCAAAGAGCTGACAGTGTGTGTGGTGAGGGAGTATGTTCTGGGTGTCTGCCACTAATTCAATTAGGAAAATTTGGAGATTGCAATTACATACAACAGTTATGTAAGTGTCTGACCTTGTCAAGGCTCTACAGTGGCTCTGCTGCAGGTGGTTCAACACTAATGTGTGTGTGTGTGGGAGAGGGATGACACAGTAACTGAGTCTGTTCCAGTAAAATGCATTTAAAAATGAAACTGAGAGGAGGGGGAGCACAGACAAGGTCATTAACTGAGTGTGAGAGAACAACCTGCAGCCATCTTTCCCTCCAAACAGCTGAATGCAATAACATCCTGTACTTCGGCACATAACGTTGGTTCTGAATGTCTGAGTTTTTCAATGAAATGCTCCTAAAATGCAGAGCAAGCAAAACTGGAAATTCATTTTTCATCTTGGCCCAGGTGAGCTGCAACAGTTCTCACACAGAGCAGCTATCAGACAGAACAGCAGATTCTGGTCAGGATGTCAGCGAGTTTGACTTTCAGTCTGAATTTATTGGTAGAAGAGCAGACCTGTTATTTAAAAAGATTAGTTATTCTGAACACTGAAGTACTTTGGAGCCGGTCACAGCAGCTTGTTCGACTGAACCGTACTGAAGACAATGTGATCTGTGATCTAGTTGTGGAAACAAAGAGCATCCCAAACAAATTTGTGCACCACGTTCAACTCTGGTGAAGTTTGATAACCAAATTCCTGCTATGTAAAGCCTGAAATCCACAGGAAGTGTGCACACCAGATTCTGCTCAGTGCTACAGTGAAAGCTACTTGAAGCAGAGCACAGCAGAGAGAAGCCCGGAGCAGCTGGACCTGGTCTAGAATGAATAACACAGTAACAACAGGTTACAGTGCCTCTGTGTGGTTGCTTTACAGCTCATTTAAATATTATTCTATGACTTTTGCACGTCTTCCTGTGGTGAGCATGCTATGTAACTATAAAGTCTTGTTCTTTGCAGGTTTAAATGTGTTCAATATGTATAAATATGTTCTACTTTGTTGTGCTGCAACCTTCAGACAAAGTTAACAGCTTAGAGTCTGATAGTTATTGACATGGATCACAGATATGTGGCTGTTTTGTAGTTCTTTAACATGTGCTTTACATTAAAACATTAAACGCATTGGAAACATTCAAACAGGCATAAAAGAACACAAATCAGGAAAGAAAAGGAAAATTAGAAATATATTAAAATTAAAATTTGCATTTAAAGCGAGTTAAAATAGGCTAAAATTGGAAGGCAGTGGCAAATGTCTTAGTCTTTGATTTAAAAGAGGTGAGAGTTTGAGCAGACCTGCAGCTTTCAGGGAGTGTGTTCCAGATATGTGGTGCATAATGACTGAACACTGCTTCACAATGTTTCGTTCTGACTTTAGGGGCTGAAAGCAGACCAGTACCTGATGACCTCAGAGGTTGAGGTGGTTCATAAAGTAGCAGCAGATCAGCCTAAACCATTCAGTGCTTTATAAACCATCAGCAGGATTTTAAAGTCTATTCTCTGACAGACAGGAAGCCAGTGTAGAGATCTAAGAACTGGAGTGATGTGGTCTACTTTTTTTGGTCCTTGTTAGGACTCAAGCAGCAGCATTCTGTATGAGCTGCATCAATGAAGTATTCCTTGTGTATCTGATCTGATATACGGTCTGTAGATGGTGTGTTTTTTATTGTGTGGATGGTATATTCCTGACTGACTGTATTTTTTTACTGTAAATGCATATATGTTCCAAATATCAGTCTCTACTAATAATCAGTATCAGTAGACCCCTGGTAGGACCTGAATAAGTGAGGCCAAACAGGTTAGGGAGTAACAGTGCAGGCAGTTCCTTTCACTACTGTTGTTATGGTTTCGACCAATAGGAATCAAGAATTAACACATCCAGGTGATGAGTTAGAAAGCAGCATAATAATAGAGATAAAGTGTTCTGGAGATCCGACCCTGTGAGGGGATGTCTCACAAACCAAGAGGGAATATATTACATGAGCTCTGTCTAACTATCTTACCTGATACTTCCTCTGTTTGAGTATGAGCTGCTCAAACAGTCAGGCTTCATACAAAAGTGGATTCAATGAATATGTTATCTTAATTCCAGAGAACCTCAGCATGTGAGCAGGATTTCAAGTAGTCAGGCTAACAAGGTTACAGCATCATCTGCAGGATTTCACAAGCATGCTTGAAGGGATTTAGCTGAGCTACCTTTTGGTCTACCTCGACACTTCAGAGTTTCTTATTGGCAGTATGAGCTGCGCAACGAATACACTTATGCATGCATCAAAGGAACTTAGTTTTAGTTAGTTCAAAAGTTAATTAGTTTTCACTGTAACCCTAAACTAACATAGTCGTTTATGTCACTGTTGCAGATTGGTCCGTTAATTTTAACCCCATGTGATCATGTAGGATGTTGAGGAATCAGAAGAGCACTGAAGCTTCTTAGATTCAGAACAATAACACGGAGTGCAGCTTTGCCAGTCTTATGATTAAATAAGTTTGAAGACAGACTTTTATTAAGTACAACGATGTAAGTAATCGAGGTCATTTATCAGACCGACAGTGAATGGAGATGATATGCTTCTGAATAAGCCGAGCCGCGCTGAGCTGATGAGCTTCAAGGCAAACTGCATTAATCAATGAGCAGAAGAAACATAATTACAGTCGGAGAAGGAATATTGATAAGATGAGAAAAAGTTCAGAGTGGAGGAGAGAGGCTGGTAAGTCAGGTCAGGAAACCACAATTAGTTCTAAACTGTGGGGTCAAGCCATGGCAGTGATTCCTCTCTGAATAATCAGGGTTCATGAGGAGTTACTTCAGGTTAACACTTAACAAACTCAGGAGGTTTCCAGGGTGGGAAATGTTGGAGGTAGAAATTCTGAAGAGGCCTCCTGTCCGTTGATGGTTCCATTGCAGTACAGGTGCAAATTGGTGGTCCTCTAACTTCATACTAGTTATTGGTTGTTTATATTAAAAGCAAATTCAAGACCTACCTATGTTTTTAGTGACGCTTTTAACTGACTTTTACTCCTTTAACAGTTTTTTTTTACCTTACTTTTTTACTTATTTATTTTCTAGTTCAAATGTTAGTTACTTTTTATTTTATTTTATTTATGTTATTTTATTTATTTACTTATTTTCTTTTAACGGTTTAATATTTTAGTGTTTTGTTATCTTAGAAATGTATTTTATTTTGGTGAGTTTAATTTCCTGTGTTGAGTTTTAACATCTTATTTTACCTCCAGTGTTTCCTAATTAAGATATCATGAGAGCGTTTTCTCAGTTCATTCAGAAACTTGTTTTTTATTTTTCATTTATTTTATTTTCATTGTTATTATTATTATTGTTGCATATATTGTGTTCTTCACTTTTGGATTATGATGGGGGGGTCTTTTTATTTTCATTTTTATATACCTCTTTTTTTTAAATTCTATTTTAAGTTGTTTTTATGTACAGCACTTTGTGTGACTGTGTCATTGTATGAAAAGCGCTTTATAAATAAAGTCTGATTGATATTGAAAAAATCAGGCACCCTCGTATATTGAAGAGCTCATAGCGCCCTATTACCCCTCTAGAACTCTACGCTCCCAACATGCAGGCTTGCTAGTTGTACCTAAAATCTCTAAAAGTAGTATGGGAGGTAGAACCTTCAGTTATCAGGCCCCTCTCCTTTGGAATCATCTACCAGTCAGGGTCCGGGAGGCAGACACCCTCTCCACTTTTAAGAGTAGACTTAAAACTTTCCTTTTTGATAAAGCTTATAGTTAGAGCTGGATCAGGCTTGGACCAGCTTTTGTTATGCTGCTATAGGCCTAGACTGCCGGGGGAACTGGCACACTGACACACTGGGATCCTAGCTCACCCCCTTCCCCCCAGCCCCCTCATCACTTATTTTAACTCTGCCTGTCCCATTAAAGTTACTAACCATAGACCTTTCTGGAGTCCCTGAGCTCCATTGTCTCGTAGATTCCTCTGAGCTGCCGTAGACGTCCTCCTGCTGTGGACGATCTGGACTCCAGCTGATCCGGACATGCTGGACTCCAGCGGCAACAGCTTCTACGACTCGTCTCATCACTATCACCTCTCTCTCTTACTCCCCACTTTCCCTCTTTCAAGACCCAACTCGGTCGAGGCATGATGGCTGTCTAACATGAGTCTGGTTCTGCCTGAGGTTTCTGCCTGTTAAAAGGAAGTTTTTCCTCACCACTGTAACTAGCTAAATACTGCGATGTGCAATGCTCATGATGGATTAAGGTGGGGTCAGACTGAGTCTTACCCTGTCTTGAAGTTGGGTCTCTGTTCATAATTTGACATAGTGTGGTCTAGACCTCCTATGTTTGTAAAAGCGTCTTGAGATAACGTTTGTTGTGATTTGGCGCTATACAAATAAAGATTGATTGATTGATTGATTGATATTGGTTCCAAATCTACTCCAAATTGCTGAGGCAAACCAGAGCTGCTCTCCAAAGTCAAGTTATTTCAAAGTTTCAATGAGTCAAGTTTGTAAAGTCAAGCCAAAACTTCAGGTCTTCCAGCCAAGTAAAAGTCCATCTAAATCTTCATCAGAGGTCTAAGAGTCTACTAACAAGCGTTTTCCTGTAAGGAACTAATGGCTGCTTCCGAAACCAATGACTTCTATCCCCATTTTTCATTGTATTCCTATGTTAAGCATAAATTAGCCTATTTTTCCCACTGCATAGGTAAACAAATCCTCTGTGTCAGGTCACACTTTGCATTGTGGGAAACTGGCTTCAAGACAGCAGCTAACCTTAGCCAGTTAACCTACTGACAAAATGAGTCAGGGGCTGACTTGGAGCAGCGAGGAGGTTGAGGCTTCATACATATTTAGGCGGATGAGCATGTTTGTCAAAAGTTAGACAAAAATAAAGAAGTTTATAGACTTTTGAGTCGATGCATGATTGAAAGGGACTTAAGCTTCTCTGTTGAGGAGTGTCACAGCAAGGCAGAGAAGCTCAGATGGCAGTTTGTGACATTACAAGACCAGCTTGGCAAAAGTGTAGGTTCCAGTGATGAGAAGGACAAATGCCAGAGGTAAAATGAGCTGGACTAAATCCTCTTGTTAAATTGGATGGAGACACTCAGTAACATTAGCCTATCATTGTTTTTATGCTAACTACCTCACCCACTACTGGAGTGTGATGAGTCAAGCAGCTTTTTGTCTTGGTTGCTGGGTTGATTGCATTCACCGCTCCAGGGTTCGACTGGAGGCAAGCTGAGACCACTTCTTCTCTGCGATATAGACACGCTGGTTTGTTCTGCAGGCAGAGTGTGATCGCTGTGTTCACATATGTCCACACAATCCGAGCCAAGGAGGGGAACGCCCCTGTTCTCCTGATGATCCAGGTGTGAAAACACCCTAAAATTAAACCTATAGGCAACATAAGCTACTGTTTTCCTCAGGGCAGTAACCTTTGTACCAATTTACTCTTAAAACTGTCATTTCGGCCAAACTTTCAGCCTTTTGTTTCCAACTCCACTGCAGACAATTAACTGAGGTAATCTCAGATGAACTCATCTTTATGAGGTTTATTCTGTGAAGATGTGACAGATTTTCAAAAGCTCCACTCTCAGATCTTGGGACAGCAGCCCAGCTGGCACAAACAAAGTGCAAAATCATGTTCATGATGGAACAGAGGTACCAGAGGATTTAGTTTGTTGTTAAAAGCTCAGGGTGGAGGCCTGTGTTGCGTGACTCAATAGACACGAAAGTGAGATGTTTAGCAGAGACCTCACCAACAGAGCCTCGGCAATGAGGAGGTGAGGAACACGGAAACAGCTGTCAGATCTACTTTGATAAATTAGACTAAAATAAATTCATAATTCAATCAGCCTCAGTACATCTTGTTTCTTAGAAAACTGCTGCAATAATTCATTTGATATTCTCAGTAAGACTTCTACCATTCTTCTTTGTACTTTTTACATTTTTAAAGATTATTTAAAAATGTAAATTCTGCAGAATTCTTTGATGCTTGAATCTTTTATTTCTGTGCTGTTTCATGTTAATCACTATCATGTCTGCGCTGATGGAATGTGTTTTTGTACTTCTAAAGGGGTGCCATTATCTCAGCTAATAAAAGTCTGCTTCTCTGTGCTCCCTCAGCATGTTGCCACCAAAGTGTTCACTTCAGTGATGCTTTCATACGAATCGATCTCAGACGAGGACGGTGTAAGAAAGTTTTCATAAACCCTCAAGTTTCTGATCCACCTGTAGATTAAGTCTAAATCCTAACCTGAGGTGAGATTCCTCACTTGGACACTGACTCACACAGCTTTTGCCATGCACATAGTTCAAGGATTTCCTTCTTGCAACAGACTTTGTTAGAGACACAGACAGATGTGGCAGGAATGTTCAAATGGAGTATCTGCAGTAGCTGCATTTACATGGAGCGTAATATTCAGATTCTAACTGGTTTTAAAACAGGTTTTCAAAAAGTTAAAATGCAACTTTGTCAGGTCTGTGCTCAAGAGGAGAAAAAACCCCTTTGAGAATTCTTCTTTTGCTAAATGGAGGTCGGATCGATCATTTCTGGTGCATCTCAAAACCTAAAAGCCGATTGGCCTTTGTGACTCAGCATCATGCAGAATCATCGCTCAGGTTGAGACTATTGATGTAGAACAGATTGTAAGCTGCATGCAGATGTCTCCTCGTAATGATAAATAAATCATCGTCAGATTGCCGCAGATGGAAGCCAGAATGTTATTACTGTGGTCTGTTTTTTTCTTGCATACACTAAAGTCTGCTTTTAAGTGAGCGCTCAGTACTACTCAGATCACAAACATACTATTAACAGAAACCAAAACACTTCATATGCCAGAACTCAGGCTCTGTGAACACAGATCCTACGTCTTTACATAGAAACTGTAAACACAGGAAGAAGAAAGCAGGAAAACTGATCCACAGCAAAAACAAAACAGTCTATATAAAAGGCACAGGGAGGATTTTTCAACTGATTTGGAAATAGTCTCACTCTTAAGGCTGATTTATACTTCTGCGTCGAACTGACGGTGTAGCCTACGCCGTAGGTCTGCGTAGCTCCCGTACCTACGCAGAGGCCTACGCACGTAGCTGACGTGCACCTCCTCCAAAATGTAACTCCGCGTAGAGCCGACGCGGACCGCAAGCCCTGTGATTGGTCCGCTCGGCGGCTTTGTCTTTCCCGCATTCACATCACTTCCGGGATCCCGGACATCGGCCGCACATCGGCCGTGTATTTCATCTCCTCCTCTCTATTCTTCATGTCATCATGTCTGTACGATAAACAGCAACATGTATCAGCTGTAGATTAGCATAACACGCTCTGAATCGATGTGGAAAAGTAAACAGAGATCGTAGCGGGCCGGAAGTAGGAGATCGGCTATCAGAGAGAGCACACTGCCCTCAGGCGTTTCGGCGGAGAATTACTGCGCGACACGGACACATCGACGCACAAGTATGTGGGGCTCATGTCCGCGCAGCCCCTGCTGCGTAGGGGAGACGCAGAAGTATAAATCAGCCTTTATACTGATCAGTCCCTCCAGGAAGTTGCGATTTCGCGATCGCAACTATCAACCAAGCGGCAAACTCCGGTCTCAAATGATGAAGCCAATGCAGAAGTGCTATAAACTGCAATACATCGAAAATCCGCTTGAGGCTGGCTGCAGAAACACCGGAAACCACATAGATATGAATGGGAAAAAGACGATCTTTGCAGCATTAATAAACATGTTTAAAGCCTGGTTCAAAAAACATCTTGGCCCTACAAAGCTAATCTCTCTATCAGCACACACTGTACGGGGGGTGAATTTTTTTCTAACGTGACGGTTAAGAAGATATTAAGATTACGAGTTTTGCCCAAATAAGGACATGACTGACGTGACTCACGGTCGGGAACACACAGCCATTGGCTAAGAGACTCACACTACGTCACACTCTGCCTAGTTGAGTTCCGCATTACCAATATGGCTGCCGCCGTCGATTTGCTTCAAAACAGCTCTCAGGAACAGATGGGTGACGTCACGGATACTACGTCCATATTTTATACAGTCTATGCTATCGACGCAAATTCAACCAATCAGCGCGATTTTTTCGCGGCCTTGCAATTTTATACAATCACCGCAACTTTCCCGCAAATTTGACCATTTACCTTAAACTCAGCCCCTGTACGTCATCGGTTTCATCGTGTTTGTTTGTGTTTTTAACTTTCACTATGATAATGTTTTGGTGAGGACCGGTTTTGAATCAGTCACCATCATATGGTCGAGAATCAGCGGCGCTCGTGCCATGTGAGCGGGGCGGCGTCGTTTTGGAGGAGCTCCGAGGGAGGAGGGGAGGGGTTAGACGGAGTCATGAGGAAAAGCTACATTCAAATTCATGCTGGTTTTCCGAGACTACCAACCCTAGCTTTAAGGTGATTCCAACAGTCCAAAGCTAATTGTCTTATGCTACGATATCTAAATGTTCAAGACGTTGTTTTACGTTAGGCAGGCATATTTTATCATGTGCAATTTGTGTTAATGTTTTATGCATGATAGAGGAGGAGGAGCTGGAGGTGGAGGAGCCTATCAGACTGCTGAGACCGCAAAGGAGGATTAGTTTTACGATGGAGGGGAGCTGGAGGTTCACGTTGGTGGAGCCGTTAAGACGACTGAGAGTGGAGGTCTGCAGCTGGACTGTCTTGAAAATAGTTGCCAAATACAGAGTAATACACCTTGCTACATCTGAAGGTAACACCTGAGAGCTCCTTTAAAGCATGCAACTGTTTAAAATGCAGCAGATAGGCATGCTTCCCAAATATGATCAATAAATACAGACTTGGAGAAGGAAAAAAAAATTAGAGAACTTAATCCACATTTTGAGGATGAAGTATTTCATCCAGTCTCCACTATGAATCTTGTATTTATGTCTCTCATCTTTTAATTCAAATAACTTCTTTGCATGTAATTTGTATTCAGCATTAAAAAAAATAAAGTCTGAATCAACTTCTGTCTGAAATGTGCTTCAAAAAAGTTCCCTGCTTTGACTTGCCCTGATGAATCATTTTGCAGAGTCACCTTACTCAAGCTTAAAACATCAATATGTTGAATCTCAGTTTTGAAGCAGACGTCGATAAAACAAGGGCTGCCGAGGCCAAAGCAACACTACACAGGAAAAATGTACCTGAAGATGTGAAGACAAACAGCTCCCTTTCACATCTACAGATACTTAAAACCATTTAATGAGCCTTGAAATCAATAAAGTGCTGTTTGCTGCATGAATCAAATCACTTGAAAACTTCAAGGCTAATGGGTCTGCCAATTTACTTTGAGCAGAGAAATCATTCTTTGCACTTAAGAGAAAGAAATGATCACGTAAGCAGGGATGTGATTTTCTGTTTGTCCTTCTCTTTCTTAGATTTTTTCCCCTCGGCGAGGTTGTCATCAAAGACAGATTTACTAGGTTGCTGTCAAAGTAGCCAGAGAGAACATTCAGGGAAACTAAATTGGAAACTAAATTTGCCTAGGATGCCTTAATAAGGGGTAGATCTCTGCTAAAACCTTGAAAAATAAGGGATGTGTATAAACTATCATGATTAGAGCCCTCTGGGAAAGTCTGATTTGTAATTCTGGATAAATTCTTGTTATTGCTGTTTATCAGCTTCAAATTGGTGGATTAACCCTTTAAAAACATACACATGCTGAATATAAAGGTTGGTTTAATAGATGTTTATATCAGCCCTTTATGGGAATCCAAATGACAAAGTTTGAGGGACTCTTTCCTCATTTGTGTTTCTGTCAAAACAAAGCACCAGACCTGTTACATGGTCTGAGTTAAGGGTGCAGCGTTCATGGCTATAGTGGAGAGAAGGTTTTAACTACGTTGTAGCATTATGTTAAGTTCTTCTTGCAGTGTCACATCATGCCAAACTGTGGCTGGTAACATCAAATGAAAGGTTTAATAGACAGTTTGGAAACCAGTTTGGGATGTTAGTTAGTGCTGATATGAATCATAGGGAAATTCAGTCGGTTTAAGATGCAATCAGAGCAAAGAATGGCTGCTTTGAATCTTTCCAAAGATACATACTGGGTGCAGTGTGCAGAAATGAGAATGTTTATAGATATTTTGCAATCAGATACCAGACTGAAATGCTCCCTTGCTCATAGTTCCAGAAGTGATGGTGGCCCAGTGTTCATTTTGTGGCTATTTTAGATTTAGTCTTAGTCTTAGTCTTTAGACGAAAATGCCTGTTAGTTTTTGTCACATTTAAAGCTGGGGTTGGTAGTCTCAGAAAACCAGCATGAATTTGAATGTAGCTTTTCCTCATGACTCCATCTAACCCCTCCCCTCCTCCCTCGGAGCTCCTCCAAAACGACGCCCCCCCGCTCACATGCACGACCGCCGCTGATTCTCGACCACATGATCGTGACTGATTCAAAATCGGTCCTCACCAAAACATTATCAGAGTGAAAGTTAAAAACACAAACAAACATGGCTGCTGTTAGCACTCACATCTATCATGCTAGCATTATCCAGTTGTACTGGTGACACGATATCAGGAGAAAAGTTATAACACAGATATAATACTGTAACAGCTCTACTGTTTGTTAAACATGTTTAGTGTAGATGTTCTTAATTCCTACAGTGTTGACGGTCAGTGAAGGCATCAGGAGAGGTGTAGAGTGTGCAAGTGGGAGAGAGGAGAGGAGAAGTTTTTCATTCATTCAAACATTGATTGTTGTTTTGTTGGTTGGCGTGATCACGGCCGACAGTGACCGGTTATTAAAACTCAACGTGTTCACGAATCGGCTCGTCATCACTACAGCGTCCGGACGGACGTTACAATAAATATATATTTTCTGTAGGACTTACTGAACGTCATTAATTATTCTGCTTGTTGGTGAGAGCTTTTTAGACTCTGATCCGGACTACAGTCCTGAGCAAAGCACCTCATCAGGTCAGAGGGGACAGGCCCGAGGACGAGCGAGAGGGGCAGTAAATAGAGTCAGGGGAAGTAGAGGCAGGAGACGGGGACTCGGAGGAGTGCACGCCGGGGAAATGTACACGCAGGAGGAGGGCAGAACGGCTGGACGGGATTTGATTGGTTTGAAATTTGGGGAGCCAAAACACGGTGATTGGTTAGTGTTTTCCCAGGTTTACTCCGGCTGTAGATAGCAGTTTTTTTTCACTCTTTTTTAGGAACACATCATGTATTGATTACCATCAGGACATAAAGATCATTTTAACCAGTATGACAAAAAGTGTCTCTAAATCTGATTACCAACCCCAGCTTTAAGGCTTTTATTTTTGCCGAAACATCTTTACTCTTTAAATAATTCATGTAGTTAATCAGATATTGGTAACAGGGTTGAACCAAGTGTTAAAATTGTCAACATTTAACTCCTTTAACACTTTTGCTTGTGTAATATCTTAAGTGAAATAATTCAGCCTGTTTTTGCTAAAATGTCAAAAGAAAACATTCTTGATGTGACCACTGTGACTGTATTTTGATTCTCTTGACTCACAGAAAAATGCACCTGCAGTGACAGGCGCACTGGACAGACAGTCAGTTCACGGCACTCTGAAATGCATCTGCATCTTTGATAACAAGGAGTTGATCAAAACTTACTAAATGTGTCTGATGTTTCACAAAATTGGATTAAATCAAGCTGTAGACGGGAGCTTTTTACGGTAATAGCGGCAAAAACATCAAACATCAAATATTAAACAGACGGCCCCTGGTTGTGTCTTTGTCACTAACACACATCAGGGGGTATGAATCATCAATGAAGAAGAGACAGATGCATGGAGGTGAGGAGAACTGGTTCATGAAGCACACCTGCTGCAGGTAGAGACCAAGCTAACACTGAGCCCCTCAAATAATAACTCAGCCTGTCACAGGAAGTCATCACTTTTATCTTTAAAGACACACAGCGGGGGAAACATGGATTTTGAATGTCCTGCCTAAATGTCACTAAATACCCTACACTGCACCTTTAAGGAGGAGTTTCTGCAGATGTGTTGTTGTAATGACCACCTGTGCTTTATCTGTGAGTAAGTGTGGAGAGGAAGTCTTTTAGTGTATGATTGAGCTAATGTCTGATGTAAGATGTATTTAATGTATTCAGTGTTAAACCTTCCTCAACAGTGTGACTACAGTCATGGTTAAGACTGAGAAAGCTGTCTCATATTGTCTTTGATATGTGCTGTTCCTGTCCACATCATGAGTTAGCATAGAAACAACTATAATTAAGACCAAAAGAAATTAAAGACTACATAAAAGAGGAAAAATAAAAGAGGATTTAAAAATAGCAGCAAAACAAGACAATACTAAAATAGGAACATTATGCCTCGGGCAGCAGCAGAGATCTGCTTTGCAAAGAAAACACATTGCAGTATCTATTGATCAGACAAGAGAGTAACTAGATTAAATTAACAGTCAGTTCTCTTTAAACACTTAAAAGATCACTGTTCACTATTCAGTTTCATAACCACAGACTAAATCTGACGATCTCTTAATTAACTCCAGTCTCAGCCAAAGAACTGTTGGTAAGCAAAAACATTTGGAATCCAATTTAATCCAATTATGTTTTGATCTTTTCTCCCTAATAAGAATCCGATGCCCTCTTTTATCTCCGCAGCAGACTCCTCTGACTGACAGTCACTGAGGCGATAATTAATCGACAAACCACCGGTCTGATGAGAATAATAGGCGTCTGAGGAAGAATCGATACGACAACGCCATCCTCCCCGTGCATCACCCAGCTTTTCATCCCAGAGAGGTGACAGAGCAATACCACTACTCAAATTTACACTGCTTCTTCTTCTTCTTCTTCTTCTTCTTCGCAGTGTCTCTCAAGCAAGTGCGTCAAGAAAAAGGACAAGTGATGCCTTCCTAGCTCTCAGGAGGAGGCAGCGTGAGGAGAGAGAAGGATTGTCACAGCTGAAGTGCATGTTTATAGATCAGCTCTGACTGAGTGCTACTTTAGAAAAGAGCCTTCAGTGCTCGATCGATGAGACGATTATATCATTGCTGCCTTCCACTTCATTATGGAACAGTGTGAGCTGAAGAAACATCCTCCTCCAGGGTGAATAAAGATACAGCCTCTCTCCTACACGGCAGCGTGTGCATATGTGTTAATTTGTCCTTGGTTGTTCCATTGTCAGCTCCATTAACAGCCTGTCAGCCGCACTGAGACAGCAGCTAACAAATATTTACCTTGATAAACACAGACAGCTCATTAGATGTGTCACTTCAAAGGAGCGCGGTAAAAACAAAACAGCAGAGCAACTTGTGATAAAGATATGGAGGCGTTGTGTGTTTGTGTGTCTGTGTGTGTGTGTGTTACCTGTTACAGTCGACGTGCAGCAGGAGGTGGGAGGCGCTGATGGTGAGGGCGATCTTGTGCCACTGGCCATCTGCGAGGCGGTAAGGGAAGGACTCGGAGCGCGGCTTGCCTTTAAAGCGGTAGTGGTAGCGGATCTCCTCTCTCACCCCGCTGCTCTCCAGCTCAAAGTAGCTGCAGGGGGAGGACAGGGGGTCAAAGGTCAGAGATGCTCTGTTTCTGTAATAAGGTCTCTGTTCGGGGAAGACATATGTTTAAATACTCAAGTTAGAAAATCCTGGCACAATATTTCAAGATAGAAGAATAGAGAATAAGTTTCTCAACAATCTTAAGAGGTGGAAAAAGTTAGGTTTCATATTTGAGGCACATTAGTTATCAATCAATCAATCAACCAATCAATCAATCAATCAATCAATCAATCAATCAATCAATCAATCAATCAATCAATCAATCAATCAATCAATCAATCAATCAATCAGACTTTATTTACAAAGCGCTTTTCATACAATGACATTGTAACACAAAGATGTAAATTAGGTACTAGCTAACTCTAGTACAACTAAATGGCAGTATACTGTCCCTGTTGAAATAAACAAATACATAAGAAAAATAAAAATAATTTGGTAGTGTGGTGTTCAAAGTTCAGTTCGGAATCTAAAATTACACCAAAATATCACATCATATCTCAAAGCATTGTATCGTGATCTATCCATCAATTTCCAAGCATCAAAGAGTGTTTTAGGAGTCACATTCAGAGTCTCAAAATGTCATTATAATCTAGTTATTTGCTTTCAAACTATTTTGGACAAAGTTCAGTGAACACTCATTTGAGATGTCTGACCAAAGATACTAAATGTTGGGTATATCTGCTCCAGTTTTTTGGATAGACAAACACTCCTTTGGGGTTACTGTGTTGGTAGGCTTGCAAAATATTTCTTCCCCTTTGAAAAATATGATTAAAAACTATGAAAATTCCAAATCTCTCTCTATGACCGTGCTCTGGGGATCCATCAGCCGTATTGGCAGACTACACTGATTTTCAATATCAATAAAAAAGACTGCCATCCTCCAAACCCCTGAATACACACACACACACACACACACACACACACACGGCTGACAAACAATAACAACATGTGTAAGAAACATCTTCTAATGTGATAGCTCGGTGTAAGAATCTATAACATCTCTGTCAGGTTGTCAACACCATCAGAAAAATAGAGATATATCAGTCTCAGTTTCACCTCCCTTCTCTCTTTGCGGTGCCGCTGCAGGTGTTCAACCTGCAGCTCGTCTCCGCACCATGTGAGCGATGCACTCTCAAAACTCATCAGCTACGCTAAATTAAGAACCATCCAGCCGCAGACAGCAGCAGCCCGAGAGCCGCAGGCAACCAGTCATGACATTTCAGCTTCCCCGCGGCTGCAAATGACCCCAGCACAGGACTCCCTGGTTCCTCAGCACACACATACACACATTATGCACTGTATGTGAAACTGCTCGCCAATAATCCAAACGTAGCCAGGACCCAGTCCATCCCAATATATTCAGGCACACACAAAAAAATGGAGACTCCCACATACACACACAGGGATCAAGCCCATTCAATACCAAAGCTCTACAGCTCTCATGCATATTTATGGGAGGGGAGAGTTGACCCACTCCGGAGAATATCAATCGAGGCTGAGGGGCAGCAGATTTATCCATCTTCTTGTTCAGAAAATGAATGAAACTGAGAAGGGCTCATAAGACCTCAACACAAACAAAACTCTGCACACATAATAGGATAAAATACCAAGACATCATTTTCACACCGACCAGGTTGGCGTAGAATTAATGCTCTTTGTCTGCAGCCTGCAGCTTGAAGGCGTAGAGTGATGATATAAACACTGACAAGAGCACAGCTACTGAATATGAAGCATTAATAATACTATTCCAAACCTTTGAATTAGGAGACACTGTGACAACTAATTCAAAAAACAGAAACAGGAAGGTTAAAGTTGAAGCAGGATGTTGGCTTTTTTAATTGATGCTGATGTTGAAACATAGACTTTGTTTGGAAATGTATTTTTTCTTAGTTTTATTATTCAAACTCTGCAGTAAAACGAGGCTTGGGGCAGCTTTAACTGAGTCTGTAGGGACTTGGCTTAGGAACCATGCACAGACTGACCGGTTCACGTTCCTGCACAGATCGGCTAGTGGAGAGGTGCCAGTTCACTTTCTGGGCACTGCCAAGGTTCAAGCGAGGCACTGAATCCCTAAATGCTGGGAGAGCTCGTCCGTGTGCAGCTCCCTCTGCACTCTGACATCACTACATCAATGCATTTTCACAAGATCATGTTTGTGCATGTGTGTTTAATTCAGTCTGTGTGTGCAGTGTGATCAATATTACAGTGGAACAAATTGAGTTCCCCCTTTGGGATCTATAAAGTACATATTTTTCTTCCTCTCTATGTTAGTATATCAAATTATCAAGATGTTAATTCCTGGAATATCTTGAAATGGTTGATACCACATCAATAAACACTAATCAGAATCAGAATCAGAAATACTTAGTTTATCGCGAGGGGGAAATTCAGTTGTTACAGAAAGCTCTTATACACAGTATGAAAAAAGTCAAAATATTAATAGAAAGAAGGAATAAAATAAGATATAAATAAAGTAAATTGGATTAATAATAAGTTTATACAGAAGCGCAGAACAGTTAGAGTTCACTATGCTATTCATTAGTAAACATATTGAAAAGAATGTGTAAAATGTGGTGGAAGACGTACTGCATTAGCTTCCTGTTGCAAATAAAACAAATGTTCTGATGAATGATCACCTGCAGCTAATTTGAAGCTACCTGAGCAGTGTTTGCCTTTTTTGTAACTGCATGCATCATGATGTAATAACAGCATCAGCAAATGTAAGATATTCACAAACTAAGACATGAGTCTTTGCTTTCAGTTGCACAGAGAATATATAATCTGGCTTTCACAGTTTCTGTTTTAGATGGATTTAAAGACACAGTGTGTAGAAATAGATTTTCTAGCAATATCCAGTAGTCAGAGTCTTAAAATGCTCCCTTGCTCGCCCCTGAAGTAACGGTGGCCTTTGAGGACAAGAAGCTGAGTTTTTTATTATCAAAATTTGCTATTAAACCCAATATTGTGCACAACAACAACCACGCTCTTCTGATGCATTCCGAGTAGCAACCATAGACTGTATAAAATATGGACGTAGTATCCGTGATGTCACCCATCTGTTTCTGAAGCGCTGTTTTGAGGCCAATCATCGGTGGCAGCCATATTGCTACTGTCGAGCGATTGTGACGTAAAGAGGCGGGCTTTGAGCCTCCTAGCCAACAGCTACAGTGTTCCCGCCTGTCAATCAAGTCAGCTGTGCCTCTCATTGGAAGACTTGTAATCTCAATATCTTCAAATTTGCAGCGTTAGATAAAAATTCACCCCCCGCACAGTGTGTGCCGATTGAGAAATGAGCTATCCAGACTACACTCGTCTTTTGTACCAGGCTGTATCCATCCATCTTCTTCCGCTTATCCGGGTCCGGGTCGCGGGGGCAGCAGTCTCAGCAGGGAAGCCCAGACACTCCTCTCCCCGACCACTTCAACCAGCTCTTCTGGGAGGATACCGAGGCGCTCCCAGGCCAGCTGAGAGACATAGTCTCGCCAGCGTGTCCTGGGCCTTCCCCGTGGCCTCCTAGTCGGACATGCCCGAAACACCTCCCCAGGGAGACGCCCGGGAGGCATCCTAACCAGATGCCCGAACCACCTCATCTGGCTCCTCTCGATCCGGAGGAGCAGCGGCTCTACTTTGAGCCTCTCCCGGATGTCTGAGCTCCTGACCCTATCTCTAAGGCTGAGCCCAGCCACCCTGCGGAGAAAGCTCATTTCGGCCGCTTGTATTCGCGATCTCGTTCTTTCGGTCACTACCCACAGCTCGTGACCATAGGTGAGGGTCGGAACATAGATTGACCGGTAAATTGAGAGCTTTGCCTTCTGGCTCAGCTCTCTCTTCACCACGACAGAACGGTACAGCGCCTGCATCACCGCAGACGCCGCCCCGATCCTTCTGTCAATCTCCCGCTCCATTTTCCCCTCACTCCAGGCTGTAAACATGTTTATTTCTGCTGTAAAGATCGGCTTTTTTGAATTGGTGTGTATGTGTTTTCTGGTACTTCCGGAGCCAGCCTCAAGTGGATCCTCAATGAACTGCAGTTTTTAGCACGACCGCATTGGACTCATATTTTTAGACCACTTGGTAGCCACTCATTAAATATGGAAACTTATACAACCATTACTAGTTTGTCCTTTCTGTGATACAGTAGAAACATTGCAGCGCAAGATGGCAGCCTCTTTTGAAGGAGACCCGCTCCTTCAGTAGATGTCAAAGGCTCATTGTAAGTTAATAAAAATTAAACAATTATTTTATTTGGGTGATTATGCATAAACTTAACAGACTTTTGAGAATTATCTTCCATGTCTACCACTAAATCTGTACTGATAATTGCTACTAGAGACAACACACTGTACCTTTAAAAGGGGATAATTAAAAAAAACAGCGGCCTATCTGGCCACCCATGGGAAGTCTGATTTCAGGGATTCAATCTTTTCTCATAGTGGGTGTCTTTCTCTTAACAGTGCCATTATGTCCTAGTCCTTGTTATTGTTAACAATGTTCCAAGACAAATAGAAATGTGTTTTTAAAAAATCTCAGAAATCTGAAATATCACCCCTGAATTTAACACAACACAATCTTTGATCTGTTATTGTTCCAAAGAAAGATGCTTATTGCAGAAATATTGCTGAGCGAGTGAGAGCCTGAACGTTTCTTCCTACATTTCAGTTTGTCAAAGTGTTTGCAGTAGCTCCATATTCCTTCAGAGAGAGACTCAACATAAATCAAAAACTATTGCAACCCAGACAAAGAAAAGACAGAAAAAAGAAAGGAGGGGGCGTTGATCAGCACGCACAGTCCTGCAGAGTTTAGCTTGACGAGTTCAAACCTTTCCACAGAGCTAATGACAGCCCATCAGCCCCCCACACAGCAGGCCGTGTTAATACTGAAACAATTATCACACGCTAAATTAACAAGCATCATAGGGGCAGTGTTTCTCGACTAGGTTAAATTGCTTTTGCACTCATTTCACAGTGGCTGCTTGCTTTCTAACATAAGAGCGTCTGTGTGCACTGGAAAGAGAGGAGGAGTCGGTGCGAGAATGGGCAGCCGGTCATCAGTCTGATATTAAATGAATACATCACTGTGTGGCTGCGCTGAGCTCCGATCTGACAGCCCGTCTCCATCATTCTGCAGGAGACAGAGCCGCTCATACTTGTCAGCTGGAGAAGAATCATTTGCATCGTACGAGGAGTAAAAGGCAAATGAGAGCTCTCGAGCTCCGCGTCCTCCACTGATGAAGGCCTCCTCAGGGCTTCGAGAGGCCTGGAATCACTGAGCGAGCACAGGAACACTGCTATCCTGATTTGACTCATGAAATAATCATCAAAGGCATTAACTCCACTTCACAGCAAGCTTTCATTTTATGAAGCATTTAGTGGTAGTGATTGTGTCCCCACATTACCGAATGTTTAATGAAGCTGGTAAAATCCATTGGCAGAAAGTCTGTTTGTAACAAATAGAGTAGCTTGAAAGCCCCTAAAAATAACATATCTGTCATTTGTGCTTCTTTGTACAGAACACAAACAATGAGCTTTATTACCATTTAAAAAGCCTTCTTGTCATTACTGATCCTTTCAACACCAGCGTTTTATACAAAGACGTTTTTTCTAATGGCAACTGAATGGATCTATCAGGCTCCTCGTGCAGACTCCAAAGCTGTCAGTGGAAAAAAAAAATATCATGTTTGCATATCAAAGCAAAGAGAATTTTGGCTAGCTGTGGCAGAGGCAGACTGTGTGTGATAACAATGTGTTCAGATCTGATGTGATAGCAAAACGGCTCCACTGAGTAGGCTTATGTTTTCTGAGGCTAAAAAGTTTAGTGAGCACAAGATGTGAATAAATGTACTCATCACAGAACATATAGATACGGGGCGCCATTGGCCTAGCGGTGTAAGCGTGCGCCCCATGTACAGAGACTATAGCCCTTGTCGCAGAGGTCACATTTACTGCATGTCCTCCCCCAACTCTCTACTCCTCAGATTCCCTGTCTCTCTTCAGCTGTTCTATCCATTAAAGGGGAAAATGCCCAAAAGCTATAACTCTGAAAAAAAAAAAAACATATAGGGGAGAACAGGGTTGGTTGTCACACAGGTTGGTTGGCACACTTGTTATATCTCGCCACCAGGGGGCACTGTATCTCAAATTGGGGTATGGACATTTCCAGAATTAGGATAAGAGCTCACCTACATAGTCTTCTCTGGAGTAAGACAGCTGAACTTGAGGTGAGAGGACTTTTTGTGTTTTTCATGTCAAATTGTAAATATTCAGCTCCTCAGTATTTTTCTTCTAGGCTTTTAAACGATGGGTTTATAACAAAACAAGTGTTACCCTTACAAAGTGTGAGGGGAAAGCTAGAGTTTAGATTTTTATTAGCTAGCTAACTACTTGTTAGATGGTTGTTAGCCTTGATGCTAGCAAAAAATTCCATTTGGGGTTGGTCGTCACATTCTCTTTGGGGTTGGTTGTCACATGTAACAACCAACCCCAATGTTGGCAAAATCATGCATGGTGAAATGAGTTGGAGTGTGCAGACCCTACATTTGTCATCACTGTAACTCAGACAGTGACTGCATGTAGCCTAGTTGAGTAGGTCATTATTGTACGGCCTGTTTGTTTTGTTCTTTATGTTGTTATATAGGCTGGCTTAAAGATGTGTTTCCTGTTCATGGTCCTTGCTTATTGTATGTTAAAATGCATTAAGTTATGTAGGCCTATCACTTGTCAGTGCAATTAAACTTTCAAATATAGTTCTGCCTTCTTGCCTTTTTTAAAGATTTTTCTGATTGAAATACCATTGTGACAACCAACCCCATAGTGTTTGACAACCAACCCCATAGTGTGACAACCAACCCCATAGTGTTTGACAACCAACCCCATAGTGTGACAACCAACCCCATAGTGTTTGACAACCAACCCCATAGTGTGACAACCAACCCCATAGTGTTTGACAACCAACCCCATAGTGTGACAACCAACCCCATAGTGTTTGACAACCAACCCCATAGTGTTTGACAACCAACCCCATAGTGTTTGACAACCAACCCAATAGTGTGACAACCAACCCCATAGTGTTTGACAACCAACCCCATAGTGTGACAACCAACCCCATAGTGTTTGACAACCAACCCAATAGTGTGACAACCAACCCCATAGTGTTTGACAACCAACCCCATAGTGTTTGACAACCAACCCAATAGTGTGTGACAACCATCCCCATAGTGTGTGACAACCAACCCCATAGTGTGTGACAACCAACCCCATAGTGTGACAACCAACCCCATGGTGTGTGACAACCAACCCCATAGTGTGTGACAACCATCCCCATAGTGTGTGACAACCAACCCCATAGTGTGTGACAACCAACCCCATAGTGTTTGACAACCAACCCCATAGTGTGTGACAACCAACCCCCATAGTGTGTGACAACCATCCCCATAGTGTTTGACAACCAACCCCCATAGTGTGTGACAACCATCCCCATAGTGTGTGAAACCAACCCAATAGTGTGTGACAACCAACCCCATAGTGTTTGACAACCAACCCCCATAGTGTGTGACAACCATCCCCATAGTGTGTGAAACCAACCCAATAGTGTGTGACAACCAACCCCATAGTGTTTGACAACCAACCCCCATAGTGTGTGACAACCATCCCCCATAGTGTGTGACAACCAACCCCATAGTGTGTGACAACCAACCCCATAGTGTGTGACAACCGACCCCATAGTGTGTGACAACCGACCCCATAGTGTGTGACAACCAACCCCATAGTGTGTGAAACCAACCCAATAGTGTGTGACAACCAACCCCATAGTGTGACAACCAACCCCATGGTGTGTGACAACCAACCCCATAGTGTGTGACAACCATCCCCATAGTGTGTGACAACCAACCCCATAGTGTGTGACAACCAACCCCATAGTGTTTGACAACCAACCCCATAGTGTGTGACAACCAACCCCCATAGTGTGTGACAACCATCCCCATAGTGTTTGACAACCAACCCCCATAGTGTGTGACAACCATCCCCATAGTGTGTGAAACCAACCCAATAGTGTGTGACAACCAACCCCATAGTGTTTGACAACCAACCCCCATAGTGTGTGACAACCATCCCCATAGTGTGTGAAACCAACCCAATAGTGTGTGACAACCAACCCCATAGTGTTTGACAACCAACCCCCATAGTGTGTGACAACCAACCCCATAGTGTTTGACAACCAACCCCCATAGTGTGTGACAACCAACCCCATAGTGTGTGACAACCAACCCCATAGTGTGTGACAACCAACCCCATAGTGTGTGACAACCAACCCCATAGTGTGTGACAACCGACCCCATAGTGTGTGACAACCAACCCCATAGTGTGACAACCAACCCCATAGTGTGTGACAACCAACCCCATAGTGTGTGACAACCTACCCCATAGTGTGTGACAACCAACCCCATAGTGTGTGACAACCAACCCCATAGTGTGTGACAACCAACCCCATAGTGCGACAACCAACCCCATAGTGTGACAACCAACCACATAGTGTGTGACAACCATCCCCATAGTGTGTGACAACCAAACCCCATAGTGTGTGACTACTAACCCCATAGTGTGTGACAACCAACCCCATAGTGTGTGACTACTAACCCCATAGTGTGTGACAACCAACCCCATAGTGTGTGACAACCATCCCCATAGTGTGTGACAACCGCCCCCATGATGGGGTTGGTTGTCACAATGTGTCAGAGTGTCTCTGATAGGTAATTGCCTCTTTGTTACAATGAGAGGGATACACAAGCCAACACCGTAAGCTTCAATTTAATGTAGGAATGACTATTGAAAGATGTTTTGATGATGAGCAATCATGAAAACAGTAAAAAGTGTGACACCCAACCCCATTCTCCCCTACATTTTAAAAATCAAACTGATATTTTTCTTTAAAATACTACCAAGTAGGAGTCATGATCATCTTGGGGTCTCAAAGCCTAACCTTGCATGGTTCCATTTATAAAAGTGCAAACAGATCAGGGTCTTTAAAACTCTGCATTAATCAATGACCAGCACACAATAGACAATGGGAAAAGAAGGGCTGCAGAAAACACACTCCTGCCAAGTCTTAAAATTAAAAACACACAGCACTTCTCGGCCGCATGGGAAGCTTCCTTTCAGAAGCAAAAATGCTTTGTTGGCCAATTATGAGCATTCGGTCGAGGAGTGTGAACTTCAGAGGGAAGCTGCCCCCAAACTGGGACTCAGCGTAAGAAGATTTCATTCTCATTTCCGGAGAGCTGAACCACCACAGTTGTCTGAGGGAGAAAAATTACTTTCCTTCAATTTCAGGGATTTCAGAGGTCTATGTGACATTATTTTTTCACAGTACATGTTGGCATATGGTGCTGTAAATCACTTAGCATACATTTTTCTACCACATAAATGTCAGTTACAGCAGTATTGTAAAGACAAAGAGAAAGCGTGTCAAATAAGAGGCTTTAGATGATATGGCAGGAGAATCAGGATGAATGCATTTTAAATGTTTGCTGCTGCAAGTCCTGCAGTTTGTCACGGAGGGAGTGTGCACATACATCTTAAAGCAACACTGTACATGGCTCTGTGTAAGGTTATACAGTACACAGAGAGTGCAGGGTGTGTTATATGTGCAACACTCTAAGAATACACATTCAACATGAATTTATCATGTGCTTTTGGACAGTACAGCTGCAGTGCGACATGACGGGAAGTGTCCCCTGTGGTAATGTGGGCCTGTTCCCTCCCCAGTGTTTAGATGTACGTGATAGTGTGGGATGTTCTCTTTCGCAGCTCTATACCGGGAGGCACTGACTGGGATTGTATCTGATGGTTTATTCACGACAGTATCATGGTTGATAACAGTCAGGTGGAAGAAGGCAAGGCAATGATAATTCAGTGACATGAGAAGATAATGGCGATGGTGATGGTATGGCAAATGCCATTGCTTAGAAATGGCAAGGCGTGGCAATAGCCTGGCCAAAGAAAAGACTGCAAGCTACTAGTGCTCTTAAATTTGTTTGAAGAGTATAAGGAAACATTTACAATAAATGTACTTAAACTGTGAGGAGCACACCAGAAAAACTTGAGAAAGGTCAACTTCCATACACCAAAGTATGCAGTCAGCAATATATTTGTTATCTCTGTTTCTAAATCTAGCAAAGTCAAAGTCACCTCTCTGGTCTGCTGTGGTATTTCTTTACATCAATGTCTAAGTTTATTACTTGGTCAAATGCATTCCTTTCCATGGTCACACACAGTTGCTTGCTTCCCGGTGAAAATGCATACAAGTCTAAAAATTAAATATGAAAGTGTATGTAAAGATTTAAAAATTCATACGATCTGTATGCATTCAGGGATCACTTCACAAAGAATGGGTTATGGTCACTCATAGTACAGAGAGTTGCTCATTATTAACCGCTGCTGTCTGCTCAAAGTTTGCAAAGTTTGAGTCAGTCTTAAAGTTTGATTAAAAAGGAATATTGTTGCAATGGTATTCAAGTACAAAAATGTCTGTAAAGTTTTGCAGCTTTCTGCACTTTGCTCTTGTATTGCATCTAGTTGCCACTGGACCATCACCATCTGAACTCTCTGCTGCACAGGACTGCACTGTGCTCTCTAATCCTGATAGAGTTCAAATCTGTGAGACAATTAATAATAATAATAATAATAATAATAATAATACATTTTATTTTGGGCGCCTTTCAGATCACCCAAGGTCACCTTACAGATCATAAAAGCATACATCATTAAAACATCATAAAAACAAACAAACAAACAAACAAAAAGTAATAAATAAAAACTAAAAACTAGTGAGGTGCAGAGAGTCCAGTTTAGAGTGAATATGCCAGTTTGAACAGGCAAGTTTTGAGTTGGGATTTGAATGATGGGAGGAATGGCAGCGGTGGGTTTGGAGGAGATGTAGACCTGAGTATCATCGGCGTAACAGTGGAAATGGACCCCATGGTGATGGAGGAGTGTGCCCAGGGGGAGGAGGTAAATAATAAAAAGGAGTGGACCCAAAACTGACCCTTTGGGGACACCCAGTGAGACACCCGAACACCCTGACTTGTGGTTCCTTAAAAAGTGATCTTTTTATATGGAAATCTCTTAATTCAAAATCATATCACATACCACTCTAGCCAATCAGAATCAAGCATGTTTGATTTTTGATATTTGCCATCGTGATGGACAAAGAATTAAGAAATTCTGCCAGAGGGGGGTCCCTTCCAGAGGCTAACGGGAGTCCTTGGCATGGCTAAATGTGGGGGGAGCCTGTTCTAACACTAATGTTGAAACATTAACAGAGTTGTTTTTAACAGTAAATCAATCAGATATTTTCATTCTTGCTCTTCTGTGTCCTGTTTGGTAAACTGTTTCTCACCGTCATGAGACATGTCATGTCTTTGTTCTTAGTTTAGCCACATATCTCTATGTATGTAACAAGATATGAAAGCAGGATCAGTCTTCTCCTCTTACTCTTATATGTTGGAAACAGAGTACCTAAATAAATACTTTCTTACTATTAAAGGTCAAACTATTATATCAGATATACTTCAGAATGCATGCAGTCAATGTTGATATTACATAGACAAAGTGGTGCAGATTTGTCTCAAAGGAACTACAGATTTTCACATTAGTGGTTCGCCATAAATACTGAAACCTTCAAGGAGACTTTGCATCATCATTAGCATTACAATAAAGGGAAGGAAACTTAATGCTAATTCTAACCCCTCTCCCCATTTCTTCTATAGTATAAAAAAATGTGCTGAGACCAGGACATATGGTTTCTCAGACTGCTGAGTAATAAATAAACAGCCACAGTGGCAGGGTTACAGGCTGTGTCTCTGGGGACCGAGGTTTCAGGCAGCGAAAGGGTCCGAGAACTGCAGTGACAGCTCTGGGAAGAAAGCTGTTGAGGTTACAAGCGGTCTTCATCAAAATGCACTGGCATCATCTGTAAGAGAAAAGTTTTGGAAATGAATGGCTGCCCAAGAGTGCAGGGTTGGCTGTATATCATCCTGTCCTTTCTCTTCACCCCTAGTGTCATGCTGCTTTTTATGGAGGGCAGCTGACAGCCAATTATCAGCTCAATAGGGAGGTCAACACTCTGGAGTTTGTGAATAGGGGGAGAGGGAGGCAAACCAGATATGAGCACAGACAATCACGCCAGTGCCATTCGGAATATGTGACCGGGATTGATTGTCAGGAATTGTCCTTCAGTTGTCATGAGACTATCCTTGATGGAAGTTTCCAGATTTTGCAGATGGTGTCATCACATTGGATGGTGATGGAGGAGAGGTGTGACTTTCATAACTGTGCTCAGCTTGAGTTATATAGATCAACAAGCAGGAGGAAGTCGATTCTCATCCTCACAGTTTGGAGTATGCTGAGTGTGATATTGTTAGCAGCAGAGCATGGTAAGTGGCAGGCCACCTATGGTTCCTGATGATGAGGTCCGTCATGGTGGTGAAGCACTCAGATTTAAACTTTTACAGCTCAGAGAAGGTGGAATCAACAAACTCAGGCGCCAGAGGAGCAAATGAAACACATCAACATGACTGCTTCCTCCAAAAATGGGAACAGATTCTCATGCATTCATCATCTCTTAGGATGTTTAATCCCAAAATGATTGTTAACTTAAAACGTCTTTAGCAACTGTATTTGTAATGGCTTTTTTTTTTTTTAAACTTTCATTTTTATTTTTGTTTTATATGAAAATATAACATTGAACAAGTGAGGACTAGGACATCACATTACAATCAGTAAAAAATAAAGTGAGACCTTAGTATTATAGACAGGTACAGTACACAACAAAGGCATTCAGGCAAACAGAAAAAGTTAAGAGTCTTTGTGGTTGTAGCAATCCCATTTCTCCTTTAGAAGGGGTAGAGCAAAAGTCATTTTTTCCATACTGCAAACAGAGTCAATAATGTCTTTAAGTAGTTTAATGGTGGGAGTGTTCTTCTGAAGCCAGCCTCGTGTTATTGCTTTCTTACTTGCAGCCATGAAAATCTTCAGAAGATACGTGTCTCTCTTTTCTGAGGCCTTCAGGTATTTTCCCGAGGTACAAAAAAATGAAAGAAGATTCAAATGATATTCCTAAAACCTCTGAGATTAAGTGTTCCACACCTCTCCAGAAAGGCTGAAGGAATGCCCAAGACCAGAAAACATGTACAAAGTCAGCAGAAACTGCTCCACACTCCCTCCAGCAGGAATATTGGATATTTTTGTAGACGTGGAAATGTCTGGAGAAGTTTCGTTTTGAATACAAACTTTGTGAATGGTGCATAATGGATGAATTTTAACCTATAAACGGACTGAGCAATGTCAAACAAGCTAGCAACTTTCAGATGACAACACTAAGACCACAACCATCCATAATAGCTGAGAGTAGAGCAGTAGGTTGAGAGAGGAAGCAACAACTTATCATGCTACTTGTTGACCTGTTGTACAAAAGCCTCTGGCATGACAGAACCTGGCACTGCGGACACCTTAGTGTCATACAGGAGCCAAACATCTGTAGTTTAGGAACTACTATAGATTCAATCTAGAGGATGCTGCACAGTGTCAGTCTACGTACAGAGTCTGCCTTGCTACCGTTGCTACCTCACAGGGCAACACTAGCCTCTATTAGCATTTCAAAAAAGCACCACAAAGCCATGTATGATCATTGCATGCCTCAAATGCTGACCCCCAGTGTGTCATGTAAGACAAATACCACCAACAGGGATTACTGAAGAACATTTTTGAAAGCACAACTCATTATGAATGTAATGTAAAATGGCACTGGGGAATTAATAGAGCTTAAAGCAACACCACTAATATTCCCCTACTACATCTGATGTTAAGTCGTGCAGCACAACCCTATCACATTCTTATGGTGCATTTTATTGATGAAGACTTCAGCATCAAAGCTTGCTGCCTTCAAACGGACCACAGGGACAGCATTGCAGCCGGCCTGAGAGAGTGCATAATGACAGACAACGCATTCAGTATAATAATGACAGCACAGCTTAATAAACGGACCGAGCACCAGTGTTATGGACATGTTGCCATTGGGAAGTAAGTATCATAGTACCTGCATGTTAAGAGAGTGGAAGATTATTTTTTGCATGCATTCTCTTTTCTGTAAGCACACAGGCACACAGAAAACTTGACATGCCGTACCATCTTCATGTGATGTACTTCACAGATTTTGAAGTACCATTAAGCTGAGACTCAGTGGTATCAGTGATCCTCGTGTTGGGAGATGTTTTGTTTTTTCTGCTGCAATCTCTTTCCTCTTTTTTTTCCTCTATGAGGACACGAGGGGCAGCTGGGTGACTGCTGAAGGTCTCTGGGGTCTGGAGACAGTTGGACAGGTCTGGCTGTCTTAGGGGCATCAGTGAGATCCTGTCATTCAATCTGACAACAATCCCAGCCGAGGATTCTGGGAAGAGCAGACTCTAAGATTACCCTTTTGTTGTCTCTGTCCTGCTGTGTGAGTAATTTCTTTCCCTGTGGTGTTCATGTTTTTCAGAGTTGATTTTTTTTTAATTGATTTTTTCTGCAGATGTAAAACTTCACTACCCGATGATGCAGTCTGTGTTTGGAGAAAACCTTAAAGAAATGGAGGCTGGGACAACAAGGCTAAATATTGATGTCAAAATATCTTGAGCGTGTAAGAGCCTTTGATACGTGACCCAGTGACCCAGTTTAAGTAGCGTCATGATGTCTTTGAAAGTTCTTTTGAATGATTCAGGTTGACGTGTTGAGACTGAATCTATCTGTTTTCATCAAAGTGCATGTCCGCCTTTGTGCCACAGTTTTGGCTTTTCTTTTGAAAGTTTAAAGAATAAGTATTTTTCAAATAAAACCCAATGCTTTCATACAGTTGTCAATTTGTCTTCCTCCTGCTATAGCTTGTACCTTCCAAGCACATATACTGTATGGCTGATATCTTTGGAAATAAACCACGTCTAAAAGCAGAGTCAATATTCAGCTTGGAAAAATGTGGTGCCAGCTTTGCTCTGTGTCTTCTGAATGAGAAAGTAATACAATTTTGCTTCAGTGTCAGCAAAAGCAACTTTTCTTTCACTGTCTCGTCGAGTTCTTTGCCTCTAAAAGGCTCGAAAAATAATGAACAAACTTTCAGTGGAAAAAACCTCCTCTCACAATTAGGTCTGCAGGGCTGGTAGTGTGCGTCAGGTGTGTGGTGCTGTTATCTGCTCTGCTAACAGGCAGGCGAGTCTATCCAGCTTCGCCAAGATTGTTTGCAAAAGTGATTAAGGGAAAGTCTCAGTAGATCATAACTTGCAGAGCAGAGACTTTTTTGAGGTAAGGAGTGAAAAACTCTCTGACGCTTTTGGTCAGCCTAGTGCTGGGTGATAATTCAATAATGATAATTATTGTGGTACAATTTTTCTTGATATAAATAAACATGTAATTACACCCCCCCCCAGTCACTTAAAATGGAGGGGGCGCTAATGAGCCTTAAACACTAGTAGCCACCCAACATTAGACAGAAGAAGAAGACAGCATTGAACAGCCAATCATGTCGCAGGATGAAGGGAAGGCGGGGCTAAAAGACGCTCGGAGCAGAATGTAAACACAGCTGAGACAAGCAACGCTGAAGAAGACTCAAAACCTACCAGCTCAAAGCAGAGTTGTTAGTCTGAGAGAGAGTGATTCACACCTTTATTACATCACGCTTAGTTTATTGCAACTCTTTGTTTGTTGGTCTTGACCAGTCAGCACTGCGCCATCTACAGATCGTCCAAAATGCAGCCGCCCGCCTGCTGACTGGAAAGAAACGGCGTGATCACATCAGTCTTGTCATTGCATCTTTGCACTGGTTGCCTGTTGACTTTAGGATCCAGTTCAAGGTCTTATTAATTGTGTAAAAGTGTTTAAATGGTCTGGCACAGTCTTATCTATCAGACCTTGTACAGCCTCACAGTACTTCCAGAGCACTTAGGTCATCAAACCAGCTGCTCCTGGCAGTACCTCAGTCTAGACTCTCTACTCATGGGGACAGAGCCTTCTCAAAACACTCCTAAAAACCCATCTTTTCTCCTTGGCGTTCAGTCCCAGCTAAGCAAGAATCCTTGGCTTCTTACTTTTTACTCTTTTTATTTCCTAAATTGAGCTCTTACTATTCTTTCATTGTTTTTATTTATTGTTATATTTGTGTATGATTATATTGTATTTCAATATCTACAGCACTTTGGTCAACTGAGGTTGTTTTAAATGTGCTTTATAAATAAAACTTGACTTGACTTGACACTGTGTCGACTCTGTGTTAACTTTTAACTTAATGCACTTCATTAAAGGTGACATATCACGCTTTTTTCATCAATATATATTGGTCTAAGAGGTCCCCAAAACATGTATTTAAAGTTTATTGCTCAAAAAAACACTTTGAAATCAGATTTTGGTCTGCCTGAAAAGCCCTCTTCTTCAGTCCTCCTCAGAACACTCTGTTTTCTCTCTGACCACGCCCCCTCAGGAAGTGGATGTGCCTCAGCTGTGCAGCACATTGATCTAATGTTTACATGTTGGCTGAATATACACGGCTGCTCAGAGATCACGTTACTTCAACCCTCTGAATCTGATCCAGAATCTGATCCTGACGGAGAGGCGCCTGCAGCAGGACCTTTCTGAAGGATTGGTCATAGATTTAGTGTTTCTTGTTGTTTTATTTATCAGTATGTCGACGTGTGTCTTGGTACACAGCTACGAACATGTAGCTATGTGGCTATGCTAAGTAGCGCTAGCACTTATCCATGACAAATAAAAATCATCCACTAGATCTTCAAATCTGCAGACGTGGGGAGTAAAACCGACCTCTGCCAGAAAGGCAGCAGGACCTTTTTCTGAAGGATTGGTCACAGATTCTGTGTTTCTTGTTGTTTTATTTGTCAGTATGTCGACGTGTGTCTTGGTACACAGCTACAGCTACGACATGTAGCTATGTAGCTATGCTAACTAGCACTAGTTCTAGATCTTCAAATCTGCAGACGTGGGGAGTAAAACCGACCTCTGTGTTTATTAAGACAGCCTACAACTAGCATGCCTCCCTCCTAAGCTCCTTGTTACCACACATTTGTGCAGGTAATGAAAAACTGAGGTTGGATTCAGTATTATTTTATACAGTCTATGGGCTGAACAAGCTCCGAGCTCTGACTCCGTGACAGACCGGATATTGTTGTTACGTAACAAAAACACGGAAGTCTGAAACGGCTCGTTTCACACACATTTACAGAAAGGTGGAGAAATCAAAACAGGGGCAGAATGGATTCTTTTCATTCTCGGGGGGTTTGTAGACATGCCAGGGACACATATTCCAGGTAGAGAACCATTAAAAAGTCCATTTTGCATGATATGTCACCTTTAAATATACTTTCAGGATGTGGGAAAAGGAAGCATTTTTAACCCGTTTAATGTCCACAGCGACTGTAGTAAAAAACTGAACACCGAAACACCGTGATGCATTCACTGCACTATGGGAAACAACATCACTCTGCCTGTAACCCTTAGTAATTTTAAAGGGGAGTACACAACCCCAAAAAATACCCTATAAACTGATATAAAGTAAACAAGTTTATATATCTTTGTTGTAAATTTAAATCAAATTATGGAAATAAACTTAATCTGAGAAAAATAAGTGTCTACAAACTAAAACTTACACAAAAGACCTGCTTCCTGTTAGAACCATCAGAAATGATGGATTCAAGAAGTACAGCAGAAAACTAAATCCAGATTCAAACTAACAAACTGTCTGGTTTCTTCAACTTTCACTCAGAAGCAAAAATCTGCATTTAAATTTAAATGAATTATCATGATAATTATCGATATCGCCTGATATGGGGCGGCTGTGGCTCAGTGGGTAGAGTCGGTCATCTATCAATCCATCAGAGGGTTGGCGGTTCGATCCCAGCTCCAGCGGTCACATGCCGAAGTGTCCTTGAGCAAGACACTGAACCCCAAATTGCTCACTCTGTTCAGAGGTGTGTGAATGTGGACGAATGAGATTAGCTAACACTGATGGTCCCTTACTGTAGCAGCCTCTACCACCAGTGAGTGAATGGTTAGAATGGGTGAATTTGACGAGTAGTGTAAAAGAGCTTTGAGTGGTCAGAAAGACTAGAAAAGCTATTTTCAATATCGCCCAGCACTAGGTCAGCCCATGCTAGTTAAAAAAAAGAAACTTAGGAGAGAACTGGGGAGCAGAAGGAGTCATTGTTAGTCGGTACTTTTACAGTACTGCTTCCTTTTTTTAGAGACAATAATACCAGAGAGCATCGAGGGAGCGCAGCGTGGAAACCGGCAGCTGTCTGAGGTGAGAGGGCTGAGCTCATCCCTTTCCTCGACTCCACAGAGAAGATCAGGAGTTCAGAATCAAAGCCAGCGGGTTTCCTGTTTTTAACATTCACACACAATCCCATGTGATAGCAAACAGAAAAAAAAAGAGGAAGAAAACACTGCAGATCATCTTTAAGCAAAGCAAACATAAAGAGACGGAGATAGAAAGAGCATCACTCCACCACGGCAACACAGAACTGCACCACACAGTCTTTTTTTTTTACACATCGTCTGCCAAGGGATGATTAACAAACTAATTTGCTAATTATAATTTTGAATAATAACGATCACAGTACTTCTTTCAGCAATATGTTGCCCCAACTGTTTTTTAACCCTGTTACACCGAGTTTATTAATGCTGTTTGTTAATTTATCTGATTAACTGGATTTGTTTAAAGAAATAAACGAAACCAGGAATTAAGAGGAGCCAAGTGTTTCCTCAAATTAGCTCTTCAATGTTATTTGCTGCCATCTTTTAAGGGATAATAAATACTAAGCAGGGGCAAACTATAAACATATTTATCACAGATTTTCACCAGATAAAGCCTGGATTATTATCACCTGGGACCTCTGATAATTTGAGGACATCTGTGCTTTAATTCAATCCTGTGTGAATTGACCATGCCTGTAAGTGTAAGTAAGAATTCCAGGGAAAATCACTGAAATCATTTCAGGTGCCACACAGGTTGAAACAGATCATTGTACTACACAGTATGGAGACCTGTTTGCAGAAAGAGCAAACTGATATCCACTGAAAGATCTAGAAGTGGAGGATCAATTCGATGGATGATATGTCTTGCAGCCTGAGGTAGGGAGCATTTTCTATCTTTACAATGGTTTACATGCCTTTGAGGTGCTCACATGTTTAAATTAAGGCAATGTAGTCTGTCGAGTTGCACCATGCTTGTGAAGAATGAAGAAATAGTGCAGTGATTAATGTATTGTTGAAGCTTCACATTCAAAACTCCTGAAATTGTCTCCTCAGTTCCCAAACATTCACAGAGTTATGCAACACTGTGCTAAACATGCTCCTGTCCCAACTCTTTTGATATGCTGATATGTTCAACATTTGATATGTTGTCTTTGCACTGTTTTTATTTTTTAAGTTGCGTTTTTGGGGTATTTTTGCCTTTATGATAGGACAGCTGACGAGAGACATGAAACATGGGGAGTACAGAGTGGGGGAAGACATGCAGCACATGGTCAGGGCCGGGAATCGCACTAGCAGCCTCTGCGACGAGGGCTATAGCCTCTGTATGTGGGGGGTGCTTGGACCACTAGGCCACCAGCACCCTGTCTTTGCACTGTTTTCAATTGAATATAAGTTTTTTTCAAAACCATTAAATTATGTTTTTAACAACAACGTCCCAACTTCTTTGTAATTGGGGTTGTCATCATTCTGAAATATACAAAACAAAGAGTTTTTGGTAATTTACATGCAATGAACAAGTCTAAATGACATTTACTTTTGGTGTTGATTGGAACAAAACTTGAGATATTGGGCAACAAATTTGATTTATCATGAGTTGGGTTGTCACATTTGCCCTAGAGTTCCTGCTAAACCCACCTGAAATCTCTTTTACAGAAGACAATGAGATCAGCATCTTAAACTATAAGCAGCTATGTCCACAAATGTGTTTATTCAACCAGCAGCTGATACATTTTCCAGTCAAACCAAATGCAGTTCAGCGTTTTTAATGCTCAGCTTCCTTGGCACAAAGTCACTCACAGCATCAGCTGATTTCAGTATCTCTGTCTCAGCACTCTCAATTGAAAACAGTTCAACTTTCTGAACACCGCCAACACTCATCAATGCCAGTTCTTGATCAGCAACCAATCAGAATCAAGAAGGGGTGAGCCGTCTGAAATCAACTTTGTCAACAACAAAGGAAGAGAAACTAAGCACACTCTTTTTTCAAGATAAAATTTCCAGGTCCAGAGCAGCTCTAATGCTACAACATGATTTCTATCAATGGTATTTAAGTTTGGTTTGTAAAATTGCACTGATTAAAAGCAAATATAAAGCATACAGATTATTTCAAAACAGACTGCAGGATGAGTAAGGGAGGAGGAAGTGCTGCAGGACAACTTCCTTAACCTTGCAACAATAAAAGCCCAAACCTGTTCATGATCAGACAACTTTCCCTCAGAATAAATCCTTCACTGGGAATTTTTTTTTTTCTGTATCTAACTCCCCCCACACTCTCACCATCTCTGGAACTCTTACCACAAAGTGTAATCTAACAAGTCGCTCTCCTCCATCTCCGTGTGTGTTTTCAACCCCCACCAAGTGTCGACTTCAGCTCAGCATGTTTCCTTAAAAAGAGGAGCACCTGCAAGTGTTTATGAACTGAGGCATGAAGTGAGAGTCAGACCCGGAGAGCGGCAGAGGGCAGGCAGATGAACAGAGCAGCTGGAGGAGCTCACTGGGCATCTTTGGTGTTCAAGTGCTCAGTTGGGAAGAGCAGCGGAGAGACGGGGCTTTGAGTTAGTTCATCACAGAACCACCGCCACTTGCTGACAGTGAGAGCGTTACTGGGACCCAGAAAACTCCTGACGAAGCAGAAATAGTCTCCTTTGTTCTATTCAGCCGAGTGGAGCATTAATAAACCTTTTCTCCCACTCCCCAGTGCCGGGCATGAGAGGGAAAAAAAAGTTTCTCCTGCTTTTGCAGCAGGGACCAAGAAATGCTTGCATTCAAAAGACGCTTTCACTTTGAGGATAAGAAGGACGGGGGATGTGAGAAGGGGAGGGGAGATGGATATTATCATATTGAGAAAGCAGCGCTGGCAGAGGAGGTGGGAAGGAAGAGAGGATGGTTGGATTGCGCTTAGAGAAAAGATGAAGAAGGGAGAGAGAAGGAATGTATGATTGGATTTGGCTGAGTGGTACAGCTAGCTGTCTGTTAGGAGGCTGAATGGGAGGCCTGTGTTATAAAAGGAAAGAATGGGCATCGGCAGAGGGCTGTAATAGGGCCTTCAGAGAGGATTCAGGGGTTCAGAACAAATCCTCGGTCACAATGGAGCACAGGTCTGCACCGAGCCAGGCAAGGCGGTGTCCAAATTTAATTACACTCTCAGTGTGGCAGCCTGACTCACACAACAACTCGTCTCGAAATAACTTCAGGCCTGCTGGGCGACTTGGCAGAGCTAGATTTACATCCCAATATCTCCTTTAAACAAGCAAAGAATACACAATCTTTGAAAGAAAATGAAAAGCATTGAAAATTTAATAACTGACTGGAGAAACACTACTTATTTCATAAACAAATGACAAAATACAGCCTGTATTTCATTAAAAGAAGGACTGCATATGCTCTCACCGTGCTGCTTGGTCATAAAGAGAGATTCATGTGTTGAGATTTTCAGAAATGTCTCACATTATCTTACCAAAAAGCAGCTTCCTATTCATCTGGATAATCCACAGATCACCAAGAGCAGACACTATTGGCTTTGGAAGCTATCTTAAGAAGGAAGTTATATTTGATGGATGGGCCAACAAACCTGACTTTGACCTTGAGATTGAATCATCTCACTGCCTTTACTTGGACTTGGACTTGTACTTATATAGTGCTTTTCTAGTCTTTCTGACCACTCAAAGCGCTTTTACACACTACTCAATCACATTCACCCATTCATTTACTGATGGTAGAGGCTGCTACAGTAAGGGACCATCAGTGTTAGTTAATCTCATTCATTCACATTCACACACCTCTGAACAACAGAGGGAGCAATTCGGGTTCAGTGTCTTGCTCAAGGACATGTGACTGCTGGACCTTCCGATTGATAGATGACCAACTCTACCCACTGAGCCACTCTACCCACTGAGCCACAGCCGCCCCCAAGGATTCTACTGATTCCAACAAAGTATCCCAAAACATTGACTGCTGCAGTTGCAGAGGAGAAAACAGTCATTAGTCATATTTGTGTCAGCTTTGGTGTTAAAGCCACGTTTCATTGCTACAAGGTACCATATCCAATATTTCCCATTTTCTAAGGATGTGCATGTTTAGTTGACTAAATGATCAAACATCAGCCTCGCCAGTCAGCACCAGAATTACTAGCCAGCTAAACTACTTGTGAATGTAAACTACCAGTCAAAAGTTTGGAAACACCTTCTCATTCAAGGGTTTGTATTTATTTGAATGATTTGAAACACTGTAGATTAATACTGAAGGCATCAAAACTATGAAAGAACATATATGGAATTATTTAACAAACAATAAAGTGTTAAACAAAGCAGAATATGTTTTATATTTTAGGTTCTGTAAAGTAGCCCCCCTTTTTCCTTCATGACAGCTTTGCACACTCTTGGTATTCTCTCAGTCTGCTTCATGAAGTGGTCTCCTGGAATGGTTTCTAATGAACATGAGCCTTGTCAAGAGTTCATTTGTAGAATGACTTGCCTTCTTAATGTGTTTGAGACCATCAGTTGTGTTGTTCAGAGGTAGGGTTAGTACACAATGGATAGCCCTATTTGACTACTGTTGTAATCCAGATTATGGCAAAACCAGATTATTTCATAGTTTTGATGTCTTCAGTATTAATCTACAGAGTTGAAAATAATTGAAATAGATAAAAACCATTGAATGAGGAGGTGTGTCCAAATTTTTGACTGGTAGTATACATTCCTTTTCTTGAGGCCTGATATTATGACACATGGTTCATGTAATTGTGCCCTACGGAGAGAGACAGTGCAGTAACCAGCCTCCATGTAGCCTCACTGTTTTTTGGCCCGCCCGCTATGTGGCAATTATGCCTGCAGGTAACGTAGGAGAGAGAGAGAGAGAGACTAGAGAGAGAGAAAGGGGAATAAAAGGCAATGCTCAGGGTCACCTTGAGAGCTCAGCAGAGGCCAACACATTCATATACAAGTGTGGAATACATGACGTAAAATGGTGCAAAGGCATGTACATATGAAAGCTGTGAAATGCCATTAAAACAGTGGACAGAGCCTCTTAGTTTGCAAAGTAAAGTCAATGCAGAAGTGCTTTCAACCTGCTTTCTGCTCAAACCCTGCTGGGGGGAGTTCACTGGTTGAATAGAAAAGTCAAACTGCATCAGGTTCAAAATCAGAAATACTTTCCAAAGTGGAAAATGAATGCATTGGAAGCGGATACAAACACAACCACACTTCTGGCTTTATTTATTGCAAACATATTCCTTGAGAGTGTATGGTCTCGAATTCTGGTGATGCATGATGTTCATGTTGTATATCTACAGTTGATCTAAAATTATAATGTGGGTTGAGCTCTGGGGTGTAGCTACCTGTGATGAGTCTTCACTATGAGTAACCTTCAGTGACCGACTTGTTTCTGGATTTTGCTGTGTGTTTCTGCGTACATGTTCCCTGTGGATTTTGCATGTGATTTTGAAATTGTTAGAGGCTATGTTAGAGGCTATCTTCTCTTGTTGGCCATCATAGTGACATTGGACCTAAACATCTAATTGTCAATCAATCAATCAATCAATCAATCAATCAATCAATCAATCAATCAATCAATCAATCAATCAATCAATCAATCAATCAATCAAGCTTTATTTATATAACACCTTTCATACAAATCAAATGTAACCCAAAGTGCTTCACAGCGATTGAAAACAAGAAAGAAGCAGAAATAAAATGATGGCAAGACTTATTGAAAAACAAAGATGGATTTTAAAATATAGACCAATGCACACCGACAACAATCAAATTTATAAAATAAAACATGTGTAATTAAAATGAGTAAAAACACCAAATTAATATTAAGAATATGAATAGTTAAAATGAATGAATTAAAAAGGATTAGAGTTGAAAATAAAGTTAAGGCTAAAAATATCAATAAAACTGAGTAGATGACATAAATAATTGAATTAGTAAATAACAATAAAAATTAAATAATTAAAAATTAAAATTAATAAAATCTTAAAGCAACATTTAAATCAATATTAAAAGAATTGTCTAAATATGGTACCATCTGGCACCATAATAAGGGGAAAAATGTGATTAGATAGATAGATAGACAGATAGACAGATAGACAGATAGACAGATAGATAGATAGATAGATAGATAGATAGATAGATAGATAGTCAGTCCTTTACTCGTCCCACAACGGGGAAATAGCAAGTGGACAGTGCAAAAAAACTATAAAGCAAACAAGAGCCTATCAAGTATCAATTATTAAAAAAGTTATTCACAATTTTCTTCAAACAACTGGTTGGAGTCACATGTCTGCACGTCTAAAGAAGCATTAAGTCTGTTAACTTGTGTTAAAGTAGAGATATAAATGAGGGAAATAGATACATAAATGACTATAAGTAATCGTCTTACATTCAAAGTTGCACTGAGATAAAAGCATGTACTTCAGCAAACATACTGTAACTGTCAAAGGCAGGCTTTCAGCTCATGCACTTGTTAATTGCTGTGATTCTCTGTGTTGTAAGCTGCTGAAGGTTGCAATAATCCTGTCTCTTTTGTGCTAAGTAGTTTTAAACAAGAACCCTATATGATGTGTGCATTACATTAAGAGTGATGTTCGTTAACTTCCCACTCCTATTTCTGACCACTTTATGTTTCCATCTAAGAAGCTTCAACAGACTTCTATAGTGCCGTAATGTTATCTTATTTTTGAGGTATAAAAGCTGACAACCATCCCTCCATGCTGTGCTATTTTTCAGTGCAGTTACTGATTGCCTTGTTTACAACACTTGAGAGGACTAGCTCTCCCTACACACCACTTTCCATCAGTTGAGAGGCCCTCTACTTCACTCTCCCATTGTGTATGATTCCGCTTTTGTCTGAACTCCAAGCAATCACATATATGCACTGCCTTGCATGCTCACTTTGGCTGCGTGTTTTACAGAACCCAGAGCTTTTACCTTGCGAGGAGTGGAGGAAAATCAATGCTGCTTGCCCTTTTGAAAACAATTCACAGCCGTATAGATTCTCAGGGGGGGCCAGGGGCGAGCTCTCTGCTGCCACTCACTGATGTCCTGAAGCCATCACACATTCTGCAGCAAAGTTCGGTCCGTTGCAACAACTCAATAATACTCTGTGAAACAGCCAGAGGAGTCTAGCAGTGCTCAGATTGGAGAACTTGGAGAGAAAAAGAGATGTGTACCTATCTCTGTCCTGAGGTAGTTTATCCCAGCTAGGTTACAAGGCCATATGCTCTTGTTATTGGTTCAACAGCCACCGTTAGAGAGACCGTATGTCTGTTTATGCAGCCTTATACGATAAGATATAACATTTACAGCCTGCTTGGTACTTTTTAGTACTTCGCACTATTCTTCCTGACACAAGGGGTTATCTTTCTGCCCCGAGCATACAGGGGGAAACGCTGCATTATTCCACCCGGCAACTTGCCCTCCCATCATCTCCTGACTTACACTACTGGCAGTGGAGCAATCACACACTGATCTTTACTTTACAACACCTCATCAACATCCGTCTGCAAACAGCTACGAGTGAGAGGAGAATTCTTCTCTGGGTTTAATTTAAAACGAGAGCATTCAGTAACCTGTGGAAGTAAAAGTTGTGCTGAAGAAAGAGCTGCAGGCCAAAATGAAGAGGATTACAGATGGATTACCTGTGTTCTGACTCGTGGATGGAGAATATGACTCCAGACGTGGAAGACTTCTGCTGGATGGAGGCCAAGAAGGTAAACTCACTTTTACTCCTGAACAGCTGCACCACTTTCTCTGTGATGTGTGGCGGGGCGTGAACGGCTCTCCCAACATCTGAAGAAATAAAGTGAAATGGAAAAGAAATCATGAGGCTTGTGTTCACTTTTTTTTTCTTCACACTGATTTGACGTCTGCTTCCATCAGCTGCCAAAATTGTAAGCATGACATATTAAACTGGCTAAACACACATGGTAAAACACAAAGCAACACCTTGACACTTTGAAAATGTATCTCATCAACAGTTCTGGCGGTTCCATCTGGTCGTGTGTTGATGCCAACAGGCTATGGTACACCAAACTGGTGCATCAAATTGAAACTCAAACAGTAAACTTTGCATTATTTGGGTGCATGTGTGTGTGTGTTTACACCCAAGATAAGTCCAAAGTGATAAAGAATATCCAGCAAAATATTGAGTTTTCCTCATGTTTCTTCCTCCCTACCTGTCCTCTCTTCTTCCCGTCACCCATGATTCATATTGCACTAGGTCCAGTAAATACATCAAGCTCATCATCCCCAGTACTTCTACTATTTTTGGCCATAATTCCTTTCCTTTTGCAGCAGCTAACGACTGGAATATCTTACAAAACACCCTCAAACTTTCAACTTTCACTCCACTCACAACCATCCATCCATTATCTTGACCGCTTATCCCATTAGGGGTCACAGGGGGCTGGAGCCTATCCCAGCTGGCTTCGGGCGGAAGGCAGGGTACACCCTGGACAGGTCGCCAACCTATCACAGGGCTAACACAGAGAGACAGACAACCATTCACGCACACACTCACACCTACGGGCAATTTAGAGTGATCAATCAACCTGGTAAGCATGTTTTTGAACTGTGTAGAGGAAGCCAGAGTACCCGGATAGAACCCACGCATGCACGGGGAGAACATGCAAACTCCACACAGAAAGGCACATGTCCGGCCGGGGACTCGAACCAGGAACCTTCTAGCTGTGAGGCAAGCTTCAAGCTTCAACTTCAACAGATTGTAGTTGACTGTTGCTCCTGCTGATCACTTCGGACTTTACTTACATGCATACTTATATATACACACACATACTTTTCTTACACCTCATGCACATTGCTTCTTACTTGTTCTCTTTTGCTCTATTTAATGTTTATATGTCTATCAGTGGCGGTTCTAGACCAATTTTACTGGGGGGGCCAGGCTGGGGCCAAGGGTGTTGTCAGAGGGACACATTCAACCCTGACAAAAGAGACTGAGAAGGGCGAGGACCGGCTGAGAACAAACTGGCAAAACATCAGTGCATCCCTATATACTAGACATATATACTACTGTGTGTGTACTAGATCGAAATGCAGACTGACAGCAGCTGTTTGGCTGTTTACACTCAACATGAGTCCCTTAGCGCTCAAAGGGACTGGAACCAAGTGCCACACGCATGTGTTCCACCTGTAACATCAGCATGATACCGAAGCTTTTTTTATTGTATAATATTATTTTGGTGTGGAGGGGGGGCCGCAGGGGGGTCCAGGTTCAGTTTTACAGGGGCACTGGCCCCTGTTGGCCCCTCCCCAGAACCGCCACTGATGTCTATTTGTGACTGTAGTTCACGTGTGAATGTGTTCCTGTTGGCGCCTCTTGGCCAAGTCATGTTTATAAATGAGAACTGGTTCTCCAACATTTGTTTACCTGGTAAAATAAAAATAAATAAAAGTTTGATCCCATGCTAATGGCTAATGCTATGATGCTACAGTAATGGAGTTTTAAGGATAGTTACAGTTTCTTACAATATCAGTTTCCTCTCTGTAGTTTTGGCATCATTACTGTCAGTCATGTATACATTGAACCCACCAGTGTAAATGCTGAAATCAGTCCAACAGGGCATTAACTTAGAGAACATATTGAAATGAAGTGTTCACAGACAGTGAAAACATAACACTGAGAGCTCCCCCTACTGACTGGCGGCAGTATGTCATAAACCCCGCCTCCTTCATGTCAACAGATGGAACATGAGTGAAACTATAAAATTCAAATACAACTCAAATGAGGTTCTTTCAAACACTGTTGCTGTCATCACATCTAGTTGTTACTGTGCTGATTTGAGTCCATGTTTCATTTTTTCTCAGGAGTGCTGTTTTAATTAGTTTTATGATTTTAGAAAAATGATTAACTGACGGCTCTGCGACTCCTGCAGCGTCTCATACCAGATTTTCAGCGTAGAGAAGGAAGAGTGAGAGAAAACACAACAGACACTAACACATGACTCATTGAACTTTCCACAGCCATGAGTGTCTGCTTCAAACCATCACAATAATCTGTTCTGGTGTGGACAGTACCAGCCAGAGAGATCTTTAATGTTTTATTGGTACATGTAATGCATGTTTTGATTAGTGGAGGGGGTGTGATGTAGGTCCTGCTGCTCCACCAGATAGAGCGTTTCTGGTCTTGCCTTGGCTGCACCAGCACAATAAGTCAGTCCCTATCACAGTGGTCTTTTGGCTTCATATCTCACAATGAGAGGAGTAGGGAGGCTCAGTGTCTATATCTATAAACAGTCAATGGGCATTAAACACAAGCAGTTACACCATGCAGTAACAACAAACTGGAGCTTTTGTTCTGGCATAAACGCTACACTATGCAGCATAAGCTACAGTACAACGTGGATTTACTTTTATTACCACAACAAATGTCCTCCTTTGGATTAGATCCAGTTCTGATATTGATTTCCAACTCTCCACTGAGGCGGTAGTTACCTTTCATGTCACCATGTGAAAAGAGACTGAGGGACTTGAGAGGCAGTCTTTGTTCAATGATAAACAGTTTAGAAACACAATTTCTGTGTTCAAGAACACCTGGCAACTGACTCAAAAAAGAACAATAAGGGAAAGGCTCTGATTTTGTAGACGTTTCATTTTAATGGGATTCAGTGAGTTCTTTGTTATCGAATCCACTTTCACAAAATATGCAGGCATCTTAAAGCTAGGGTTGGTAGTCTCGGAAAACTAGCATGAATTTGAATGTAGCTTTTCCTCATGACTCCGTCTAACCCCTCCCCTCCTCCCTCGGAGCTCCTCCAAAACGACGCCCCCCCGCTCACATGCACGAGCGCCGCTGATTCTCGACCATATGATCGTGACTGATTCAAAACCGGTCCTCACCAAAACATTATCATAGTGAAAGTTAAAAACAGAAACAAACATGGCTGCTGTTAGTACTCACAACTGTCATGCTAGCATTATCCAGTTGTACCGGTGACATGATATCAGGAGAAAAGTTATAACACATATAAAACTGTAACAGCTCTACTGTTTGTTAAACCTGTTCATTGTAGATGCTCTTAATTCCTACAGTGTTGACGGTCAGTGAAGGCATCAGGAGAGGTGTAGAGTGTGCGAGTGGGAGAGAGGAGAGGAGAAGTTTTTCATTCATTCAAACATTGATTGTTGTTTTGTTGGTTGGCGTGATCACGGCCGACAGTGACCGGTTATTAAAGCTCAACGTGTTCACGAATCGGCTCGTCATCACTACAGCGTCCAGACGGACGCTACAGTAAATATATATTTTCTGTAGGACTTACTGAACCTCATTAATTATTCTGCTTATTGGTGAGAGCTTTTTAGACTCTGATCCGGACTACAGTCCTGAGCAAAGCACCTCATCAGGTCAGAGGGGACAGGCCCGAGGACGAGCGAGAGGGGCAGTAAATAGAGTCAGGGGAAGTAGAGGCAGGAGACGGGGACTCGGAGGAGTGCACGCCGGGGAAATGTACGCGCAGGAGGAGGGCAGAACGGCTGGACGGGATTTGATTGGTTTAAAATTTGGGGAGCCAAAAAACGGTGATTGGTTAGTGCTTTCCCAGGTTTACTCCGGCTGTAGATAGCAGGTTTTTTTCACTCTTTTTTAAGAGCACATCATGTATTGATTGCCATCAGGACATAAAGATAATTTTAACCAGTATGACAAAAAGTGTATCTAAATCTGATTACCAACCCCAGCTTTAAGGTTTACTGAGATCAGATGTTTGCATTTCTTATGCAGGTTACAAATCCAATGACCGTCACATAGGTAAGAAAACATGGCCTGCTTTGTTGACCTTAATGTTCAACATGACCATGCCATGAAAAAAAGGCCTTGATATTGAAGAGAGTGCTTTGGTGTCTTTGTTGCTTTTCTAAGACTGCATGTATCCCTATTCAAAGAGCACCTCAAACATACACCTTGTTGGAGTCCAGGAAGCACCAACCCTTCCATTTTTATAGCAAAAACAATTGGAAAATGTCCATTGATAAATTCAAATAGGTTGTCTTATGGGTGAATGCTAAGGACTATCCTGCAACGTTGCTGTTTCTGGAACTGTAGAGAGAGATACCGTCCTCGCTAGTCTGGAGTTCTTGGAAGTTCTGGTTCATAGGTGAACTTGCATGAAGAGAGGAGGGGAAAGCACTTGGCAAACAACTGAGAACAAGTCCCCAAATACCTAGGAAAGATCTCAACAAGAGCTCCTGTGGTCCCACACTCTTAGCTGGACATGACAGACAGTCCAGTGGAGAGGAGTCGGAGGCTGTTTCAGTGCAGGGCTTTTAAAACTCCCCAAGGTGATGGTGGCCTGCCTGCCTGCCTTCACACTCAACCTCCCCCGGTGTCACAGCCCAGTCGATAAAGTGCCACTTCCTCCGCCCCACTGCTTCTCCAGACCAGACTCTGTCATTAGATCACTTCCTTTGAAACCTACAGAGAGTTGTGGCACTATTTTCATGATGTGAAGATGCCGTCAGATTTCAGGTCTGTTGTTATTTTATACCTTTACTTGATTGGCGAGTGAAAAAACTCTACTAAACTCAACCTTTCATACCAATGAGTCCCATCAAACTCAAGCTCTTACTGCCTTACAGACAGGTTCATGCTTGTAACGGCTGTGATCGATAGCAACAAATTGTAGTAATGAGTCCTGTTCTAAACAGAAAGCAAACAGATCAAAGCGGACTCTTATTCAGTGCTCGGGGCTGCAATGAGAGTAGCAGATGAACTTTAGTTTATCCGTGGTGATGCACTAATCATGACCCTGTGAAGAAACGCTCAGACTGGAAGATCCATGGTTACGTTGGCTCAGACTCTAAGACTAAAAACAAGACTTTAGCTTTTCCTCTAAGCACTGTCTACGGAAATAACGACGTGGGCCTTTTTCTGAGCAGGTATCACTTTTGACAAGCCAAACAAGTCCTCACACCTAAATCACAAAATCCTCACTGCTTTCAAGATTGACAATACAAATTCATGATTTGAAATGATTCTGGTCTGAGACTCAGTGGTTCAGACCTGAGTAACTTCAGGAAACTGGTAGAACTTGGTAAAAGGTAAAGAAAGTGGCCACAGTTGGGAAATACCAATCATGGACGTAGTTAGGGGATGGGGTATAAATATTAGTCTTCAATACCAAAGTCAGACACCATGCACAACTTTCCCTTCTCCTAAAACATAACACTCATGGAATAATATCTCAATCACACCTGACTGTGCTTCTGATAGAAAATAGTTACCATACAAATGATCTGAAGAGAAATCTTTTACAGGGAAGACGAAGTTCTTTGGTTGTTTAATGCAGATCATCAAAACAGTGAATTTTGGAGGGATAGAAATGTAATCTAAGTGATTTAAAAAGATTTAAATCAAAGAAGAAGAAAAATCGTTTAGTAAAAAGTATTCCATTTCTAATTCTGATGGTTAGAAAAAGACAGTTTTATTCAAAGATTAAGAAATAAAGAATTATTGGCATCAACATAAACACAAGTGATTATCCGGCTTTCCTACTAATCCCCCAGCTGTGTTAAATAGTTACTTCTGATTGGTCAAAACACCATCACTAGGGTAATTAATTCTGAATCAAAAGCAACAAAGCCAGAGACAAGCTAATCACCGACGTATCAAATCAAATTCATCCAAAGGAAGGAGTTTGGCCCATTTGTAATTTTTATATCACCCGTCCTGTTGACAACGTGGCAAAAATGTTAGTTATCAAAACATGTGTTGACAACAATTTAAAATTAGAAGAAGAAGAAAGAAGAAGAAACGTACTTTATTAATCCCCAGGGGGGGGATTCAATTTTTCCACTCATGTTATATTTTTTTGGTCATGCTACACGCACAGTTTGGTGTATATACATACAATTTTATGCACAAACATGCAGTGGATGTCAGAGTGAGGATGCTGCCATCAACCAGCGTACCCCGAGCAGTTAGGGGTTAGGTGCCTTGCTCAAGGGCACCTCGGCAGTGCCCAGGCAAGTGAACTAGCACCTCTCCAACCACCAGTCCCCTTGCCAGACTACGTCTATGCTGGGACTCAAACCGACAACCCTCCAATTGCCAAGCCCCTATGGACTGAGCCGCCCAACTACTCAACTCTACTGTACTACTACAATTACTCAATGTTTTTGAAGAGCACAACATTTTTGGTTGGTGATAAATGGATGCCAGTCACCAGCAAAGAAAAGACAATGAGAGGAGGTAAAATGTCAGAAAGTAGCGAGGGATGTTGAAACATACAAGGAGCTGAGTAAAATAGCTGTTGACTAAATTGAAGAGCCGAGGCAGCAACAGCAACAGGATCTGGGCTTTGCCGGTGTTAAAGGACTGGGTGAGTGAAAGGGAAAATGCCAACACAAAAGTTACAAGGAAGGAAGAGGATCTTATACAGGTGCTGCTTTTATTGCCTGCATCTGTTGGGAATGCCAACCAAAAAAGCCCCAAAGTTTAGACTAAACTGTGAATGAAAATGTTCAGTTTAATGTGATTTGAAACTCTAAAGCAGGATTATGTTGAGACTTTAACATGAATACTTAAACATAAGTGAAATGTAGATCCAACCTGCAAGTAGACTGATAAAGAAGCTATTACTATAGAAGCACTACCAACTGTCAAAGCTGAAGGACTTTTTTTCAGCAGCTCAAATGTGTAACTTAAAAAAAAAAAGTGTTGTTGTGATGTCTGATTTTCACCTGAAGAAAAAGCAAAGCCTTCTACGTTTTTTTCACTGTGTAGGATATGAGTGTGACAGCCCTGTGGAAGCTGTTTCTTCTGTAGCAGGAAAACAAGATCAAGAACTAAAACAATCATGACTACTTCCCTTTGCATGAGTGTATTTCTTAGAAGCATACAGTGTTTGAGGATTTTAAGGGTTATTCTTAGACGGGTTGATACCAGACATCAAAAACAAGACTGTACTATTCCTGAAATCCTTTTCTTTTTTACAGTACGAGGTCAGCTCTTCTTAGTAAGGCCGTTGAAGATGGAGCTGTCACAGACATCATATAATCAGATTACAAAATCCGATATCCTCTTTCCCTCATGCATTGACACAGAGTGCAGTCAATATCAGCAGGATCAAATTCTACTACATGATGTTTTATTGCATCCTCATTCATAATTCTCCTATTTCCTAATAAAGAGGCGTTTTGTCAACACATGTTGGATTCACTGAGGTCTGTGCATGTGCAAGCCAGTAACAGGAATTAGAAGGACAGAGCACAAACAGATGCTGTTTGATAAAGGGCTTGTGGACTCAAACTTAACATCATTAAATCACAACACACAGAGTACCAAGAACATAATGTGTTGTCCGTGTTGGTTTACACACACTTAAAGCATGATTAGCCAAGGTAAACACAAATGCAGAATCCTTCAAACGAAAGAACACAACATTGAAGGTATGTGAAGGTTTTTTTCACACAGTGTGGCATTCTACTAATAATGACACATCGATAGAAAGATGGGAGCAGAGCTGAAGCAGTGCACCCTCACAGTATCTCTGAGCAGTCTCAGACATGTCGACATAAACAAACACATTTTCAGTGACAGGAGGAAACAGGTAGAGCGGGAAGCTTCGTCTCCGAGCGGACATGATGAAGCTCAGTGTAGCAGACAGCAGCCGGCTGTCACACCCCCCACCCCCTCACACTTGATTCTCCAGCTCATCACTTTAATCAGAAGCCCGGCGGGTCCTCCCCCAGCTCGGCTAAGTCTTACAGATGGCCTCTTTAACTGGTAGCGAGGAAGAGGAGCTCAGCCCCGGTCCAGAGAGACTTCATCCACCAAAGGCACAGCCAGCCAAGTCTGTGTGGACTTCTGTCCAGCTCGATACGGAAAAGTGTGTCACAGTGCCACAGCTAGATAAGCACATTACTGTACATCGCTCAAGTTTTTGCCAAGGGCACTAAGTAGAGCAGGGCAGAGTTTTTCGAGGAGACCAGTGTCCGGCAAGGAAATGGTTTAAAGTTCTTCTGCTCACTTGAAGGAAAACCTCTCAAGATCACAATCAGTTTCTACATTTATGCAATGATAACATTTACACTGGGTGCTACATAGATGGCTGTTAATCATGGTTCAGTCATACAACATGCAACTCATAAAACTCAACATATACTGTAGTGTAAGGATGAGCACAAAACTCAATCTGAGCATGCAAAAGCATTGATAATGATATATATATATGAATCCAGTAATGCTCATTATTATACGTAATTGTAAAAAAGGAGGTCAGCTTTTATGTTATGCCCTTCATTGACGCAGAATGCGCCGCCTGAAGCCCTGCAGCTCCAGTCGTCTTCCTCTGCCACTGCCCACTGGATTCATTCACTGAGGCTGTGGCTTCATTTCAGTCAAACCTCCGCAACCTACATTTAAATACAGCTATGAAAACTGAGGGTTTTGGGGGATTTGTTCATTTCCTCCTTTAAAAAAGCCAACGTCAAAGTGGTTTCATTCAGACCACATTATTGCAGTTATTCATTATATATTGTGGACCTCAGTGTTCTCTCTATTCGGAGGCTGCAGGCTACACATCAGGAGAGTATCTGTCTATCCCTGTCTCACATTAGGGAGGATGCATTCATAGTTTCAGCAGCACAGTTTAGGTTTTATCTGTATGTGTTTATTCCTTCTATTTAAATACATAGTCATAGTTTAGTTCATCACTCAGTGAGACTCACATTTACCTCCTTTTGACAGAGGAAGTTTCAGGGCCGGTTCGAAGCTGATGCTCAATTGAGAACCAGTTTTTCATGTTTCAACTGTTAGTGAACCGGCTCCTGGCCGGGAAAACCAGTTCCAGAGCGGCTCCAACTCTTTGCTGGTCTAGAACCGTGAACCGCTTATGTCAGGGGTGAGGGGCGGGGTTGCCATGATCAAAAACACAAACCAGGCATGTTTCCGCCATTGTCCTGCAGAGAATAAAATAAAAGGGACTAATGAATTCCAAGGCAAAGCAGTGGTCGGCCGAGGAGACAAGCGGCCGTTGTTCACCATCGTTGTTGTTGTGAGGGAAAGTTTGCGCTAGCACTGCTGGGAAAAGCGATCATGTAAATCTGACGTCGTGACATGCCTCTTCCACGGGCTTGAGCGGGCGGAAAAACAAATGGATGCCATGTTGGTTTGCGAGTTCAACCAGCTCCAAACCAGCGCGAGCACCAGCCCGGAAATACAACCCGGTTCCCGTTGGTTAAAAAGAGGTAACAGATGAAAGCCTGGTCATGAAAGTCAGTAAGTTTTGTATAAGGCCCTCCCCCCTTCCAGGTCTATCTTTTGCTGTTGGTACTAGAGGTGGAGGTGATGGTGGGAAGTGGCAAAAAATAGACACACCTGTAGCTGTGTTAAGACCTCCTTTGATTGCACGCTAGAAATGCAAACTGTGATAGACCTCTTAATGTCAGCTGCTCAGCTGTCACCTAAAGTGTTAATGACTGCAGAATCAACCTGATCTCAATCCCAGCTCATCAAATACTGCAGCGAAAAACACTTGATCATCTGTTGTCTGCATTCTTCTTTAAGAGAGCTTTCCTGCACAACATTATGAAACATCAGATTAAGTAACATGGACTGTTTGCTTTGATACATAAAAAGGTCAAAGCCTTGAGTCGGTCAGGACTCAGGATTGTCTTCCTAAGTGTTCTTTTTGGGCTTTACACTGTGAGACATGACTTCCCACAAGCTGGACAGTTGCAGTTATTTCTCCAAGCATATAATATGGCAGATGTTTTTTTTTATTATTCTAATGGGTACCTTGTGTACCTGCACAAGATGGCCCTGACAATTTACCAGTTAATGACCTTTGAATGAGAACAGTCGGGGGCTGCAGCTACCTTAACCTGGTTCAAGGAGTGCCAACTTAAGTTTGAGGAAAGTTGCACATAAAGTTTGGCTCTACCTGCAGACATATCTGGCATTACAGCCAACAGCATGCTTTACATTGTTTTTATGTGCGTCCCACAGCATTGTGTAAACTCTCCAAAATGGCATATAAAAGGATCTGCTTGGAGCGACACATCTAGGCTTCTCCACCTGGACTCCTGTTCTCTCTACATATGATGGTGTGCGCCTCAAGGGTCCATAAATGACATGATAATATGCATTTAGTTTGCAGAGTTTTATTGCCAGGCAAAGTGAGGAACAGAAGTGGTGTAGCTCTGTTGTGTATTAAACAAGCCATTAGAGAGGAGAGTGGCACTCAAAAATCTATAGTTTCAGCGTAAAAGATGGATGATATGGGCAGTGACTTACAGTTATTGTTTTATTATTGATCGATCCTCCACATGTTTTAAGAGCCCAGAGGTAACAGCTTTAAATCAAGTGAATTCATCTCTATATGTAGGGCCCACATGTCATAAATCACAATTTCAGAGTGCTTTTTATAACTCCATACACTCAAAGATGATTGATTTACAGAAAGAGAGGAAAGCAGCAAGTTCCATGGTTGGTGCACAAATTCTGGACTACCATCTTTCCATATCAATCCAGTGTGCAGGTGCGGATCTGACGGCGAAGCTTTAACCTTGGACACCAGCAGCCTTTGAATCGGTGCATGTCGAGCATACAGAGTAACATGCTCTGGACAAAGTGTAGCAACACAAACAACCACTATCTGTGCTCAGGCATCAGATCAAAGAGCATCTCTGTGCACTGTACAGGCAGGCGTGCCGTCTCTGCTGGGCAGTAATCACATGTTTACCGTCCCTGAGGCAATACATACACCATCACTGGCAGCTGCACAGAGGCGTCTGGCTTGTGGTTGCAGCAAGGAAAGACATTAAAGGTACAACAAGAGAGGAATAATACATCAAAGTTGTGGCTACCAATTAGCTAAACCTATAAAGCCTGGACTGATGACTGGTCTGTGATTGACACAAAATGTGAAAGCTTCTTTTTGAAGGCTGTCCCAAACCTTCAGGCTCTGTGATGTCTCTGGCTGAGCGGATGCTGCTGACCTATACAAAAGGTAGGATCTTTTTTCTGTTTGGTTCTTCATCCTAATAAGAAGGCAGACATTGCTGCACCCTCACATACAGACTAATGGGATTCTGATTTGACTGCCCTGCTTTAATGTAGTAGTCATACATATCAAGAGGGATGTGCATCAAGGACCATCAAGAGGAGACATCAGTGTCAGTGTTTGTTAGAAAATAGCGAAATAGCAGAATAAAAGAAAAAATAATCACATTTTTTCTGCACAAAGAGGGATTATTGTAAAACCAGGCAGCTCCAGAAAACACTGGGGAAAAAAAACGGTGACAGAAATGTGACGTCTGCACAGTGAGCATTCAAATTTTCCAAATTGGGTGGTTGAATTGAAGCTGTGGTTCTCGAAGCGGTCGGCCAGGATTTGATTCCAACTTGTGGCCCTTTACTGCATGATATTCTCCACTCTCTCTGCCAGTTCCCTGCTCTATCCTCTGTCTTATACTCCCTCAAAAAAAAGTCACACAAACCCAAATGTAAACTTTGCAATAAATAAGATAGGTTTTGGTGGTTATGGGATTATGAAACAAAAAAAAGCAGTGAATTAGGTCTACCTTTATACAGCCTATCCCATCCAGGGATGATAAGGACCCTGATATGGAGTAGGGATGGGCATTTCAATGCAAAACACTATTCCATAATCATTGGCATCTATTTGACAATTATTCGAATAATCGTCAAATAGATTATTCACACACACACACACACCTGTCCCATTAACACCCTGTTTGTGTGGCAGTCGCTTTAACCAGCAGCAGGATGAGGTGCTGCTAATAGTGGGCACTGACAGGGCCTGTTTCGATCTTTTTATGTCGGTGTTTCTGTCACACGGTGTGCCGTGTGTTTACATTTTACAGCCACGCTCAGTCTCTGGAAATATGTGTGTAGCAGTTTGAGATTCAGAAACGGAGAAAATCGCAGCAACTGTTTTCTTCTTCTATTGCTATTTAATGGGGAATGGGAGAATCAATATATTGTTGGGATCAGATCCATATAAGGCCACAAGGTGAGACACTCAGACATTATGCGGCGGTTACCATTGTGTCACTGCATCAGGTTATGCGAGTTAGAAATGTTAGAACTTCCCAGTAGTTCTTAAGCAGTGCTGGGTCACTCCAAAATGGAACATAACATGTGTTGTGAAAAGATAAATATCTTGTTAGCCATTACAGGGAACCTGAGTGTGTGTGTGTGTGTGTGTGTGTGTGTGTGTGTGTGGAGCTGGGAAGGGAGCCACAGGATGCTCTCAAGAAATATTAATAAATGTTGTCAATGGACCAGGACATTGCCTAAAATGGACCAAGATGTGCCAAATATTGTTTTGGTGTTTATGGAGACCATCACGTAACAGACATTGTCTGATGTACATCCAGAAGTGTTTAAAAGCTGTGTATTGTATCAAGTAAAGCAGAGCCTCAGACCATCAGACCAGACTCTGTCATTTTGTTTGAGAATATGCTACAAAATATTCTTCTTCTTCTGTTACTTAATGCAGTTAGCAAACAGCTTTAAGACGCTCTATGGCCAACGTCTGGTGGGAATACCGTATTACAACCAGGCACCGGGGAAAACGATGAAAAATGTGCTTTTCAAATGAGAAAATATTTGAAGTAACTCTTTGATTTTTACAAAGTGAACGAATATTCAAATATTCGCAAATCATTGCCCATCCCTAATATAGAGATCAATCAATGCCCCTTCAACATGAAGACGATGGTTCATATGAGACAGCTCACTCTGTCTGTAATCAGTTACTTAGCCCTACCAGAGAGATATAACCTACAATGCTCAGGTTTTCAATTCAAGTCTTCAGCTCCATCAATATGCATGTTCTCTCCCCCTCTTTCCCTCTCTCTCTGCACCAACATGCCTGCCACACACATCACAGGGCGCATTACACTTATACTGTTTGTAGAGTTTGTACGCCACAGTCAGAGTTATTAGTCAGAGGTTATTTTAACTGAGAATAAAGCAGCAAACAGAATTCCATCATGAGATTTGTGTTTTACACTAAATTATTCAGTTTGAAAATCATCAGCAATAACAGGTTCACTCTCGCTTAAATGTGTGCTTCAGGAAAAGTTGAATCTTTAAACATCTTTTGATGCCATGCCTTTATCTTTTGCACCAAATAATGGAGAGAAGTGCCGGCAGGAGTACCAATAAGTATTTGTATTGATTAAATCCTGATGATAACCGTCCCTAAATATCAATAAAACTTTGTAAAAGAAGGCTCATCACATTAAAAGCTGTTGAGTTGTATTCATGCATGTTTACATGGCAACTAAACAAGACAACACATATGAACATACAACTGTTCATACATAATTCTGAGTGATTTTGTTGCTGTATATTTTCAAATTGTTTTTCTTTCAGTCCTTCCAATCCGATCCTCCTAGAAGGCGGTCATCTCTATTTCCACCATTTCAGCCCTCCAGCCATCTCAACATCCACACATGAAGCTAGCCAGCCAGCCAGCCAGCCATCCATCCAGCACACAGCAGACTGTCCCTGAGGAGCTAGCCTGCTTTCGACTGCTCAAGGCAGGTCTGCAATGGAGAGTGAAAAGCACGAGATGCCGGACTGCAGAACAGGGGCAAGAGCTGGAGCTGAAGATAAAGGACTGAGACCAACATGCTCGCAGCTCTCAAGGACTCCAGACAAAAAAACCCTGCGAGTTAACTGCAATGACTGGTGGCACTCCACCTTGACTACAGCTCAGCCAAAAATAGTCGCACATTCAGGGTACAGATTTAATCAAAGGTAGAATGCAAGGAGCAACAAACTGAGAGGTGCAGGAGCAAAGATGGGAACAGAAGTCATCAAATAAAAAGCTGAAGAAGAGTTTGAGGCAAGTGGTGCAGTTGCAGCAAAATGATAGGGAATGTCAAATGAGTTTGAGAAGCAGGCAAAAGCCACAGAATGTGAGCAGCACTGGTACAAAAAGACAAAGGAGGAAGACAGTTTGATGCACGTGGAGGAGACTGTAAGTGCATGTCAAGCAGCCTGAAAACACAGCCCGGCTCTCAGCAAGCCTCCTCTAAGTTGACTTGGCTCGCATTTGAAGAAGTCCTCAGCTGCTGAAAAATTCATAAACTTGAATTGATAAAACATTGATGATCCAGTTCAAGTTCTCCTTTCCTTTTGCAAGCAGATAACCTGACTGTAAACATTAAAACGCCTGTAAGCTCTTTTCTGGTGGATTATTGGTGCGATGTGATGAATCTAATGAGTCAGGCCACAAGAATGGGCACGCTCACGCCTCCCACTGTGCTGACAGCTCTTTATCACTAGCCATCAGACTGAGTGCAGTTTGATTAGAGGAAATAAGGATGAAACTCGGAGAAATAAAACCCATCCATCTGCGGGAGAGTCATCATCTGTCACTTAAAGAACAATAATGCAGGGCCCTGACGCACCATCCAGCCAGAGGAATATTAGATATTGGTTAGAGTAATGAACCTTCCTACTGAGTTCCTCCAGGGGCCGCAGACATTTGCATTCTGCGTGTGTTACTCACACCAAACACATGCACAGGGAGGCTTGGAAGCTAGTGTTGAGCTGAGTGCATGTGTTTGTGTGAGTGTGGGGTATGATATGAGATCAGAGAGAAACGGTACTTGAACTGAATTTAAATAAGTCATGCGCAGCTGTCATGCTTACTTTGACATTTTAGGAAATAAATGCATTATGCTTGTTTTTTTTATAATGGGTCAGGAAATGTGATTGTGTAGTTGCATGATGAAGCAGTAGAAGCAACTCATGCTCCTTCAAATGTAGACGGGTACCTGCACACAATCATGGAGCTGCCTACATTTCATTACTTTAATGTAAACATGAAGACAACATTTGAAAAGGGCTTTTTTTTTAGGTTTCAGGGTGGATCTATTTGCACAATGTAAACAATATCCCCAAGGTTTAGACTTAGGGGTGGGAATTGATAAGATTTTATCAATGTCAATGCCATTGTCGATTCTGCTTACCAATCCAATTCATTATCAATTCTCCTAACAATTCCTAAGAATTTTTTTGAGGGGGAAAAAAGTAGTTCCACACTGCTTCTGCACCAAAATGAACCATTGTATTTTCAAAAATTATGTCTGCACAAGACTGAACATGAACATATTCAATTTGAACATACTGAACAATTGGTTTGCCTCGTTCTCGGCTGGGTGAGTCGCGAAGTGGCCCCTCGAGCCTGGAGGAAAAGACTTTGAATTTGGAGAGGAAAAAAGCTTTTCCTCCAGGGGTCATCACGGAGGTATTTTACCAGGTCTCGGAGCCTCATTTTCGGCCGGGTGAGTCGCGACGTGGCCCCTGGAGCCTGGAGGAAAAGACTCTGAATTTGGAGAGGAAAAATGCTTTTCCTCCAGGGGTCATCGTGGAGGTATTTTACCCTGTCTAGGAGCCTCATTTTCGGCCGGGTGAGTCGCGACGTGGCCCCTCGAGCCTGGAGGAAAAGACTTTGAATTTGGAGAAGAAAAATGCTTTTCCTCCAGGGGTCATCGCAGAGGTATTTTACCCTGTCTAGGAGCCTCATTTTCGGCCGGGTGAGTCGAGGCGTGGCCCCTGGAGCCTGGAGGAAAAGACTCTGAATTTGGAGAGGAAAAATGCTTTTCCTCCAGGGGTCATCGTGGAGGTATTTTACCCTGTCTAGAAGCCTCATTTTCGGCCGGGTGAGTCGCGACGTGACCCCTCGAGCCTGGAGGAAAAGACTCTGAATTTGGAGAGGAAAAATTATTTTCCTCCAGGGGTCATCGCAGAGGTATTTTACCCTGTCTAGGAGCCTCATTTTCAGCCGGGTGAGTCCGCGACGTGGCCCCTCGAGCCTGGAGGAAAAGACTCTGAATTTGGAGAGGAAAAATGCTTTTCCTCCAGGGGTCATCGCGGAGGTATTTTACCCGCTCTCAGTGCCTCATTTCCAGCTGCGTGAGTCCGGAGGTGGCCCCTCGAGCCTGGAGGGAAAGACTCTGAATTTGGAGAGGAAAATGCTTTTCCTCCAGGGGTCATCGCGGAGGTATTTTACCCGCTCTCGGTGCCTCATTTCCAGCTGCGTGAGTCCGGAGGTGGCCCCTGGAGCCTGGAGGGAAAGCATCCCGACTCTGAAAGAGGAGAGGTAGGCGAGGGGTTTGCCTCCTGGGCGCGAACATGTTCATATGGATCCCTTCTCCACTTTGGCCCGAGGTGAACCCCAAGCTTCGAGGCCGAGTAGACAAATGCTTCAGCATATTTGAGGTATCTGCACCTAGGAGTTCTGCGTCGCAGAGTGTGTGACGTAATGCATCGTACCACAACGTGACGTGATGTGACGTCGTTCTGGGAAATGAATCTTTAAGAAGAATCAATAACATTTGAGGTGTGACGTGTGATCCGGTTTTCAATTCCCACCCCTAGTTGTCATGCTTACTGTGACATTTTAGGAAATAAATGCATTATGCTTGTTTTTTATAATGGGTCAGGAAATGTGAATTTTGCAAAAGCAAAAGAAGCTCACTCCTGCTCCTTCAAATGTAGATGGATACCTGCAAATAATCCTAGATCTGCCTACATTTCATTACTTTAATCTAAACATGAACACAAAATGTGAAAAAGGCTTTTTTTTAGGTTTCAGGGTGGATCTATTTGCACAATGTAAACAACATCCCAAGGCTTAGACTCACAAAGATGTCCCTTAGATTGGTTTTATACAAAGATCAAAAACTACACCACCTCTGCGATACTAAGTTAGCAGGCCTGCATGATGAGAGAACAATCTGTCCCTGTCTCCCTGCTCTTTGGCATATTTTACAAAGTACCTGTGTTTTTGAGCTCCTGTTTCTCTTCAATCCAAAATACTTCCACATAATTAAAAGCACTTTTTTATTTAAACACAAGGTCACCTCTCCCTTGATCTTGCTTCAAGCTATTATGCAGTATAACCTTGCAATTTCAACCAATTTTTAATACCAGTTAGCCTGAATATAACAATGAAAAGCTGTTGCATTATCAGGCACAAATGCTTGGTCTCAATCCGGTTGTTCAGTGTGACTTCAATCACAACGTGTAATCCATATGCAGGTCCAAACGCTCATTAACTGCACTTGCTAGTTAACACTTGCTCTCTCTAACACAAAGCCAATATATTATTAAAACATATGGAAAGCATGTAGAGAAGCAGCATGTCATCCGCTCCTCAGCTCAGTCTGTCTTCAAGCACTGTCAAAGATTAAAGTAGCACACAAGGCTAGCTAGGGGAATACAGAACCATCCACAAGCTACCACCTATCATTCACTTAATGTTGGCAACATTAAGTTTCCCTTTTCTTTTATTTTCCACTGGTCTTAAAATTGAACACATTTGTGGAGACTTAGCAGATGAAACAGCATCCTTTCTAATGTCTGATAACTGAACCTGCATGCAGTGAATCACATCAGCACAGGGAGAAGAGCCGATCACACACAGACTGTGTGAGATCTGTGATTATTTAAATCCGCTGTGTGTCTCACTGCATCTTATCTATTTGTGAAGTAATGTTTAAATGTCTGGCCAACTGTTTACATCTTCAAATATCATTCCTATCAGTGCGTGATACATCGGTAACAATATACTTTGACTCTATATGAGTTCCCTTTCATTCATATAAGGATGTGACTACAGTTATCCACTTCAGCCATCTCTTCTTCTCTTTGTAAACACAGAGATATAAGTAATAAGTATGTGTGTTAGCTGATTGGTCATATAACTAGTTTTATATGGAGGAGTGATGTCACTATTTAACAACTAGATACGGCAAAAACCTGATTGGGGAACTGTATATATGCTGACTGTAAATGCTCCACACGTCTACACCAAATGTCTTCATTTTTTTTTTTCCCGAGTTATGCATTTTCAAGTATTCTATTTGGTGTATGTTGCACCTGGTCACATCACAAAGACAGTTGGGGAGAATGAAGTTAAAGCTGGGGTTGGTAATCAGATTTAGATCCACTTTTTGTTATACTGGTTAAAATGATCTTTATGTCCTGATGGTAATCAATACATGTGTTCCTAAAAAAGAGCGAAGAAAAGCTGCTATCTACAGCCGGAGTAAACCTGGGAAAACACCAACCAATCAGCCTTTTTTGGGTGCCAAAATTTTAAACCAATCAAATCCCGTCCTGCCGTTCTGCTCGGCTCCTGTGCGTACATTTCCCCGGCGTGCACTCCGAGTCTCCGTCCCCTGCCGCTGCTTCCCCTGACTCTACTGACTGCCCTTCTCGCTCGACCTCGGGCCTGTCCCCTCTGACCCGATGAGGTGCTTTGCTCAGGACTGTAGTCCGGATCAGAGTCTGAAAAGCTCTCACCACGGGGCTCTGACAAGCAGAAGAATGAATGACATTTAGTAAGTCCTACAGAAAATGTATATTTATTGTAGCGTCCGTTCGGACGCTGTAGGGATGACGAGCTGATTCGTGAACACGTTTAGTTTTAATAACCGGTCACTGTCGGCCGTGATCACGACAACCAACAAAACAACAATCAATGTTTGAATGAATGAAGAACTTCTGCTCTTGTCTCTCCTCTCTCCAGCTCACACACTCTACACCTCTCCTGATGCCTTCACTGACTGTCAACACTGTAGGAATTAAGAGCATCTACACTGAATACGTTTAACAAACAATAGAGCTGTTACAGTATTATATATGTGTTATAACTTTTCTCCTGATCTTGTGTCACCACTACAACTGGATAATGCTAGAATGACAGTTGTGAGTACTAACAGCAGCCATATTTATTTGTGTTTTTAACTTTCACTATGATAATATTTTGGTGAGGACCAGTTTTGAATCAGTCACCATCATATGGTCGCAAGTCAGCGGCGGTCATGCATGTGAGCGGGGGGGGCGTTGTTTTGGAGGAGCTCCGAGGGAGGAGGGGAGGGGTTAGACGGAGTCATGAGGACATGCTACATTCAAATTCATGCTAGTTTTCCGAGACTGCCAACCCCAGCTTTAATTGAGAAGCAACACTGTAAAAAAAAATTGACTGTTTGTGTCTCTGTCCATTCCTCTCTTTCTCTGCCGCAGAAAAACGTATCCATGCATTCATCACATCCCGTTTAGATTACTGTAATAGCATCCTGTACGGCACATCATCCAAAGACATCCATAAAATGCAATACATTCAGAACTCTGCTGCACGCCTCCTCACCTGCACTTGCTCCCGTGACCACATCACCCCCGTCCTCCAACATCTTCATTGGCTCCCCGTCCCCTACCTACCGCATACAGTTTAAAATCCTCCTCCTCCTCACCCACAAAGCCCTCCACCACCAGGCCTCCTTCCTACCTCACTGACCTCCTCCACCATCACACTCCTTCCTGTAACCTGCGTTCCTCACATGCCAACCTCCTGTCTCAAACCTCACAGAACCAAGCACTAAACCTGGGGGGACAGAGCCTTCTCCATAGCCGCCTCCACCCTCTGGAACTCACTCCCCTATATATATCTAAAACTGCTCTGACCCTTCAGCATTCAAATGTCTTTTAAGAACTCACCTTTTTAAGTTAGTTATTTGTGATTGTACTGTTGTTTTGTTTGATCTGTGCTCCTTGTTCCTTGCTTGTATTGATGTTAACAGTTATACAGTGTCTTTGAGTTTCTGAAAAGCACTATATATATAAAATATATCATTATTGTTATTACTATAAATAACAGATTTTTTCTTTTCTAATATCAAAACCAAACTGCAAGCTGATATATTATATTCAATGTTCAAGATATATATGGAAGTCCCTTTGTAGACTTCATTCAGTGACATTGTGTGTAGGTACAGGCCTCCATGTAAACATTGTTACATAAACAACATCACCAGGGGACAGATTCTAAGCTTCAGGGGTCTTCAGACTGTGACGGGCCAAACTTTAAATGTTGGGTTGAAACGCTACACCACAAATCCTCCTCCTTCTGCCTGTAAGCAAATGAAAGTTGAGAACCGAACAACAAGCAAATTCCACATAATCACATTAAATTAAAAAAGCCCTACACACACTTTTTAAACTAATTACCTTTTTAAAGTGTTTTAAATTCAGAGACGTGACTTAAGCTCAAGAAATTCAAATTTATGCTGCTCAACTACAGTCCCTGTGGGCACTAATCTCTTTCCATATTGTGAGGATTTGTGTGTGTGTGTGTGTGTGTGTGTGTGTGTGCGTGTGTGCGTGTGTGTGTGTGTGTGTGTGTGTGTGTGTGTGTGTGTGTGTGTGTGTGTGTGTGTGTGTGTGTGTGTGAGCGCGTGCATGTGTGTGTGTGTATGTATTTAGTTAACAACTGTCTAGGCTGAGATCCTATCCGTAATCTGCTCCACCCCCCACAGCTCTACACAATCCCCCTCTGCTGTGGGCAGGTTTTAACACCACAGCTGGCACTTGCACTTCAAACTGCTCACACTGCACACATACAGCATGAATCCACACACACTCACACTCACACACACAAATAGCACACACACACTGTATATACGTACTGTATATATAAGAGCACATTCCCACACTGTACCCACACAGGGGAAATAGGTAGAATTGAGATGTGAGCTAATTTAGAGGAGCGCAGAGTGCTTTGAGGTGCCATATCAGTATCTGCCAGGCCTCCGGTAGGCCCACTGCAGGGAGTGAAGCTCACTCTGAGGGACCACGCTACTGTACAGGCCTTTGCAGAGCTCCAGGAGCGCTCAAACAGATAGATTCCCCCCATCACAAGTCAGCCAAGCTTAATTACCCCTCCTCGCTCTCCTCGTGCCGCTCCGCCTAACAAACAGGCGATCATTGGATCCGAGAGTGGGATGGCACCGCCAGCAGGCTCGTCAGGCAGCCAGCCTCCATCCTGTCATCAGCTCTGCTTACACAGCTATTAATCTCAATTAGCTATGCTCTGCATACTTGGAAAAATATGATGTCAGGATAAGCCTGTGATAACAGCGTCCGTCGACACTGTCCCCGTGATATTTGTGATAAATCATCCTGCAAGAGTTGTAAACTAGCATGCTGTTAAATGTTGAATAAAGCCACAAAAACGGCAAATAACCTCATCATCACACAGTCATGTTTATGGCAGGCTCCTTAATCATTCTCTCAAAGCCAGAAGCTGACAGCCACAGTCTCATTGTTTACCTCTGCATGAGCTCTGCTGCATTTTTTTTTCCCTTTGAAAGAGAGAGGATGGGGGGAAAAAAGGATGGTGGTGGAGCAAACAAGTGGTGCAGCGTGGGCAGCATGCAGAGCAGAGCTGGGAGATACAATCAGGACAGGACATACAGGGAGGAGACACACACACACACACACACACACACACACACACACACAGATAATTCTGCAAAAGGTCACCCAAGGGCGCCTAGCTTCTTTCCCACAGAGAGAAGACATCCATGTCTCAGCCATGCGTCACCTCGGTGCACACCGCAAAGATCATATATTCATATACGTCATGTTACATGGACATATGTGCACATGCTTGACATTTAACACACAGCTTGAGAGGAGAATTCACAACTTATAACCCTTCTCTGCAGTTCATCACAGCATGCTATAACTACTTTCCTCCTTTGTAGAGTTCTAATCCTGCAGCTGCTTCACAGTGAGGGAGAAAAAGTGATGTGAAAACAAGACTTAAACCAAGGAGGAGCTGCAGGAGGATTTTCAATGTGTTGCAGCTGACGTCACTGGATTTACTCAGAAGTGTTTGAGCAGCTCTAAAGTTGCTTAATAAAATCTTAAAAACTTTCTTTGTGGTATAAATACATACAAAGTAATCCAAGAAAGAAAACATCAGAGTTGATCTTTTTCATGGTCTTTTTGAAAGTGTATCACATTAGGTTACACATGTTGCGACATGCAGTCAACCCACGCTCTCATCATCTTCCTGTTGTTCCCCGTGGCACCGTGTCTTTGTTTAGCTGTTTAGTTCTGTAGCTTCTGTTCACACATCTTCCACTCAGCCCACAGCTGAGGCACTGTTTCACTGACAAACACACCTCATACTCTGTGCAGGTTGGGTTCATGGCACATTTCAGTGATGAACATTTGCACTCTTTAGTTTAACCATGTATTTCCCTTCTCTGTGTCATTATCTTGTGAGCTGGGTTAAGCCAAAGTTGAGTAGAGTTATAACCAAGCAGCAACCGCCTGTCTTGAGAAACAAAGCTGATGCACAAATGCTAAAAAAGTGACCTTGAAATAGTCATCCATGCTTTTGTTTCACCCCACCTTGATTATTTAACTCTCTGCATTCTGGAATCAGTCAGTCGGCCTTGTCCCGCCTGCAGTTGGTCCAGAATGCTGCAGCGAGGCTTCGGACTGGTTTCAGGAAGAAGGATCACATCAGCCCTGTGATAATAGCTAATAGGCTTCCCTCCACTGGCTACAAATTTGCTTCAGAATTGATTTTAATATTTAGCTTTTTGTTTTCAAAGCTCTGAATGGTCTGGTCCAACACTAAATACAGGGATCCCACTCTTTTCCAGAGATCATTTTCCAGGACATTTTCATTGATGATCAAGCTGGTATGACCGTCTAAATTTAGTTCCTAATTTAGTTCCTAAATAGTCTAATATGTTCCTCTCAGTGGAAGTCTACATTGAAAGACATGTAGTCTATGGCTATCAATGAAATCATCTCTTACATACTTAAAAATGATGGCAAATGGATAATAGAATAGCCAGGGACCCCTTACAGGTGAGAAAATTGTCCATGGCCCCCTCATAATTGTAACACAGATTAAGCACAGTAGTGATGTGTCATGATCAAAAGCTGCGGCTCTGAGAGCCGATGCTTTATAGTGAATCAGAAGAGCCGGCTCGCATCAAGAGAGAGCCAGCTCCCAGTTTTTCCTTTCGCTGCTTAGCTCTCTCAGTGCTCAGCCCCAGCTCTGCTCACAGCAGAACTTTGTTTTGATTGGTCAGCATGGCGGCCATGCGGCCAATCATATGTGAGGATATAGGATACAGGTGATGGAGGGGAGGCTGTGTATCCTGGCTTTATCTGTTCCTTCAGAGAGAGTCTTCTTAAAGACCGGGCAAATACTCACTGAGAGGAGAAATCGGATCAGCCCATCCAAGCTAACGTATCTGATTTTTCTCAATACCAACCTGAGGACATTAATAATGTTTGCTTGAGTTTGGTTCTGCTTCAGTTTACCTGAGTTGGTTCTGGTTCCGTTTGCTTGAGTTTGGTTCTGGTTCGGTTCTGGTTCTGTTCTGGTAGGGTTCTGGTAGGGTTCTGCTTCTGTTCTAGTAAGGTTCTGGTTCGGTTCTATTCTGGTTCGATTCTGGTTCACGTCTGGTACAGTTCTGGTAGGGTTCTGGTAGGCTTCTGGTTCTACTCTGGTAAGGTTCTGGTTCGGTTTTGTTCTGGTTCGATTCCGGTTCACGTCTGGTTCGGTTCTGGTATGGTTCTTGTAGAGTTCTGGTTTTGTTCTGGTTTTGTTCTGGTTTTGTTCTGGTAAGGTTCTGGTACGGTTCTGGTACGGTTCTAGTTCGGTTCTGGTTCTGGTTCGGTTCCGGTTCAGTTCGGTTCGGTTCTGGTTCGGTTCTGGTTTGGTTCGGTTCTGGTTCTGGTTCGGTTCTGGTTTGGTTCTGGTTCAAGTCTGGTTCGGTTCTGGTATGGTTCTGGTACGGTTCTGGTTCTGTTAAGTTCTGGTTCTGTTCGGTTCGGTTCCGGTTCGGTTCTGGTTCGGTTCTGGTTCGGTTCTGGTACGGTTCTAGTTCAGTTCTGGTTCTGGTTCGGTTCCGGTTCAGTTCGGTTCGGTTCTGGTTCGTTTTTTGGTTTGGTTCGGTTCTGGTTCTGGTTCGGTTCTGGTTCGGTTCTGGTTCCAGTCTGGTTCGGTTCTGGTATGGTTCTGGTACAGTTCTGGTTCTGTTAAGTTCTGGTTCTGTTCGGTTCGGTTCCGGTTCCGGTTCCGGTTCGGTTCCGGTTCTGTTCTGGTTCGTTTCTGGTTCGATCTGGTTCAGTTCTGGTTTGGTTCTGGTTGAGTTTGATTCTGGTTCTGTTTGCATGAGTTTGGTTCTGGTTCTGTATGCTTAAATTTAGATCTGGTTCTAAACCTAAACCTAACCCTAATCCTAACCCTAACCCTAACCCTAACCCTAACCCTAATCACAACCCTAACCCTAACCCTAACCCTAATCCTAACCCTAATCACAACCCTAACCCTAACCCTAACCCTAATCCTAACCCTAACCCTAATCACAACCCTAACCCTAACCCTAACCCTAACCCTAATTACAACCCTAACCCTAACCCTAATCCTAACCCTAACCCTAACCCTAATCACAACCCTAACCCCAACCCTAATCACAACCCTAACCCTAACCCTAACCCTAATCCTAACCCTAACCCTAACCCTAATCACAACCCTAACCATAACCCCAACCCTAACCCGAACCCTAATCACAACCCTAACCCTAATCATAACCCTAATCATAACCCTAACCCTAATCACAACCCTAACCATAACCCCAACCCTAACCCTAACCCTAATCACAACCCTAATCCCAACCCTAACCCTCACCCTAATCACAACCCTAACCATAACCCCAACCCTAACCCTAACCCTAATCACAACCCTAACCATAACCCCAACCCTAACCCTAACCCTAATCACAACCCTAATCCTAACCCTAACCCTAACCCTAATCACAACCCTAACCATAACCCCAACCCTAACCCTAACCCTAATCACAACCCTAACCCTAACCCTAATCCTAACCCTAACCCTAATCCTAACCCTAACCCTAATCCTAACCCTAATCACAACCCTAACCCTAACCCTAATCCTAACCCTAATCACAACCCTAAACACAACCCTAACCCTAACCCTAATCACAACCCTAACCCTAATCACAACCCTAACCCTAATCATAACCCTAACCCTAATCACAACCCTAACCCTAACCCTAATCACAACCCTAACCCTAATCACAACCCTAACCCTAATCCAAACCCTAACCCTAATCTGAACCCTAACCCTAACCCTAATCATAACCCTAACCCTAATCACAACCCTAACCCTAATCCTAACCCTAAGCATAACCCTACCCTAACCCTAATCACAACCCTAACCCTAATCCTAACCCTAACCCTAAACCTAACCCTAATCATAACCCTAACCTTAACCCTAATCATAACCCTAACCCTAATCACAACCCTAATCCTAACCCTAACCCTAACCCTAATCACAACCCTAACCCTAATCAAAACCCTAACCCTAATCATAACCCTAGGATCAGGGTGAGAATGATTTTTTAACAGAAGAAATGCACACAATTGGGCATTATAAGGCTTCTCATAAAAACACTGTACAGGGGGTAATTTTTTTAAATGACTCTTTAGTTCTGAAGATATAAAGGTTACACGTTTTGCATAATAAGAAGCACAGCTGACTTTACTGACAGGTAGGCACACTGTAGTTGTTTGCAATGAAGCTAAATGCCCGTCTGAACTCCACCTCTGTGACTGCTGTTAGGTCGTCCTCAAGTTATGTAGAGTCAGCATTTCTATCACTGCTTCAGAAACCAATGGTTGACATCCATAAGACCGCATGTACATGTTTTATACAGGCTATGGTTATAACATGTGTTTTAGTTGAGTCACCAAGTGTTCAAGCTTAGGTGAAGTCCCTGTTACCCGAGTCTGAGTCAGACACTACATTACCTGTGGATTTAAGAGGATGAGTGCAGTCCCATGCCAAACTATTCACTGTATGAACCTGGATGTGTAGAAATACATTAGATTCTAACTGTTCCCATCAGCTGGTTTATAAATCAAGATTATCACTGAAGATACGGCACCGTGCATCATGTGCTAATGCTCAACATGCCTCTCTTAATGAGGAGACACACTTATTGTTTCTGCTGCAGTGGGATCTTTGCAGGTGCCAACAAAACTCAAAAATACCTTCAAACCACCTGCTACTTATCACACCTTTAACTAACCCTGCTTGTTAACAGTAACACAATCAACAGCCCTAGGAACTTCAGCATCCTGATTACTTTTTTGGGTGCATCCCTGACAGATGTCTGTTAAAGTTTGAGCTTGTCTTCCTCTTCTCCTCCTTCTGAACCTTCCAAAGAGCCAAACCCTTTCAAAGCAAAACTCACAATTGGTAAAACCTCTTTAAGCACCCTTGTAGGTACTACAGTCGAACAAGACAGCACTTGAACATGCATGCAGGTGTGCACACATGCCAGCCCTTGCTTGAAACTGAATAAATAAAGAGGGCCTGATACAAAAGCGAATAAAAACAATAACATTGTACTCAATATTCAAGTCCAAAATATCCACCACAATAACTTAAAGTCCTGGAATATGACTTCCAAGTTCTTGTTTTGTCTGAATGACTTCCTTTAACACAAAATAAATCCAGTCTGTGGCAACATAAGGCACAGAAAGGAAGAAAATGCTCCAACTAAGAGCAACATTAAACGTTGGACAGTTTTGCCAGGATAGCAATTACAATGCTATGTAAAGGAATAGCTGTGGAATAAATTGTCTGTCAATCAAATAACTGATTAATTGTTCCAGCTCTAACTGTGTATTCACCATTTTTGAGCTAATTTGACAGTTATAGATGGGGGTCTGCGGGATAAAAATTGGGGGCATAATGAGGTCAGCATGGGTCCAAAAAACTGAGCTCTTGTGTTTCATCATGTTGAATATTTTTTGTTATTCAACAGTGTTATTTCAGTACCCAATCTGAATGCAATCACCATGCTGAAAATACATTTTAATGGTTCACTTTGCAGCCTGCAGCAGCATTCAGCATTAAAACAACAGAACACTTCACTTAAAGTTGAACTCATCTTATGTTACCATCAGAGAATGCAGGAAGTGTGTCATAAATTGTTAACCTCCTCCATATTGTGCAACCCTGCAGCAGCTGTGTCAGTATCTCAAAGAATTACAGCCTTACTGGTAAACAGATGCACTAATACTTTACTTTAAAAAAAGGAAAGATGCACAAAGACAAACAACACAACCAGTTTCTTCTCTCCATTATTTTAGCAAATGTGGCATCAGTTCACACAGAAGCAAAGCAAAAAGCAGCCAACTCATCAAATACAGTCGACAGGAAATGCAAACTAGCTGCTGTGTGCTGAACAATATCTCTATGTGTACTCTCAACGTGTGTCAGAGTCAGATTATTCACACAGGACTGTAGTTTGGAGAGTAAGCGACTGGCTTTAGTGACTCTGGCTGATTATAGAGTCAGAAACAATGAATTATTAAAACAAATGGCGCTCCAGATGTTCACCCTGTCTTCATGACAAACGCTATCTGCTCTCAAGCATGGAGATGCGAGCTGAGCAGAGCACAAACGCTTGAAAAATCTCTGTAGCCTTCCTCTGTGTGTGTGTGTTTGTGTGTGTGTGTGTGTATGTGTGTGAGCGTGAGTGAGGAAGTGTTCAGTGCAGTTTCCACTCTCTGGAGGCACTGTCACAGTGATACATTAGCAGCCCTCAGTCATCAGGCATCGTAGAGTTAAAGCTTTAGTGTTAATAAACTGCTGCTGTAAAGCTGGCAGGTACTCTGGTCTCTGCTAATACTTGACTCTCCTGCTCACAGGAGAGGTACTGTATGTTGTACTTTATTCAGCTCATTTCAAGAGGCTTTAATAATCCAGGAGGAGGATGGTGGGATTGTTATTTTTGCTCTGATGAGAGGATTAGATAATCAATCATCTGATCGACTGATAGTTAATGATTTTAACCATTTAAAGGCACCGTGAGGAGGGCCTTTAAATGAGATGATCCATGTATGGGAGTAGTACAAAAACGAACAGCCTCTCTGACAGCAAAGTTAAGTGCTTAAAAATGCCCAAACAGCGTTCACTTACACCAAGAATAGTGCTTCAGTTGGAGTTAATATTAGCAAAATAACAGTGCAGCTTCTGTTCTGCTTCTTCTGCTGCTTTCTCAACAAAGGGGCCGAGCTGACCGACGTCCCCTGTGGGTATTACACTCTCTGTAAAGTTTGAACTATCCTTTTAAATCTTGTTCACAGCCACTTTGCTCTATTACGTAGCAAAGCCCTGGTTGTAGGGTTTGTCAGCCCAATACTTCAGCAGAAATACAACATGTTTCTGCTAATGCTGCTCCAGTATCAGCCAAGAGGACAAAACTTGGTAGAGAAAATCATCTAAGGAAAGAAAAAACTCCCAATGCTTGATAACTACATATTTTTTAACTGGTTAAGGAAGTTTCCAGGGTGACTTTAAGGTCCCTGTGATGAACTATTATGTGCTGTAACCCTGGGGCTTTTATTGTGAAAGGACCGATGTATCTGTTAACATGATGATGTCTGTGTTTGAAACTGATAAGCCCAGTGTTATCCCGCTTAAGAACATAACATGCCATTGTCTGTTTGTTAGACTATCTTCTGTCATATTGTTATTTATGGTATTTGGATTATATTATAATAATATTCACTGGCTTTTTGTTACAACTACTGATAAAATGCAGCTTCCAAAAGACAAACAATGGTGCAGAAAGATAATGTACTTTGGACTGCACTTTATTCTACTGCAGGTGCAGATAAAGTAACACATGCTGTGTTTACATGAATGTGATAACCTCACCTCTAGAATACTTTAACATTTATGAATGAGGTTGTAGTCCAAAAGATAAACTTCAGCTTCCAGGCCAGTAACCAGGATAAAACTACAATGACAAGCCAATTTGTTAGTACATAGCAGACTAGCTTTCACAGGAAAGTAATCTTTATATGTGATGTGATAAATCAGAACTGAAGGAAACCAGAGCTTTCAATTACTCCACTCATACCTCTTTTCAACCAATGGGAACCGGGTTGTATTTCCAGGCTGGTGCAAGAGGCACGTCATGACGTCAGATTTACGTGACAGCTTTTCCCAGCAGCACTGGCACGAACTTTCCCTCACAACAACGATTGTTTTTTGTTCACAGCAACCCTGCCCCTTGTCCCTGACGTAAGCGGTTTGTGGTTCTAGACCAGCAAAGAGTTGGAGCCGCTCCGGAACCGGTTTTCCCAGCTGGGAGCCGGTTCACTAACAGTCTAAACACGAAAAAACGGTTCTCAATTGAGCACCAGCCCTGAAACTGCCTTGGTCAAAAGGTGGTGTCAGAAAGAACCCCAGGCTTCAGGTAACACAGCTCAACACTGAGTTTAACATGGTCTTTATTTCCATGTGTTTTCAACACTTACTTTGTAGATATTTCCTGTTTTTCTGCAGGATGAGAACACCCCAGTATATCTGCATTTCAGAGTCACATTGAGTCACATGATTCACCTTAAATTTCACACTTCGTACTAAAGTGTGAAAGCTGCTCCAGGAGCAAACAACAAGCCAAATTCATTTAGCACCAGGATTGAATAAGCCCCCGCTGCTTCCATCAAAGCTCCTCTTACTTCTCAGCTCCCTTTCTTGCCTCAGAGACACAAACTGTAAGACATGAAAAGCCGGCAGTCAAGAAGAGCTGCAGCATCTCTAACTGTGTTCTGCTCTGCCTCTTCCTTTCTCTAACCCTGACTAAAACAAAATGACGGCTTGCCTTGTGGTGCAGACGGTGCTCACTTTTTTTCATTTCTAAATCCTGGCTCCTTTGATCCTTCACTGCAGAATTTTGTGTTTGAGCCTTCCAAATACTGGAGCTTTGAACACCAAGCAGGTACATTACCAAGGCCAAGATGCTTGGGACAACCAAATGATTCTAGTTCTGGCCAGCCAATAAAATCTCAGACCCTCTCAAAAAGTAACTAGCAAGCAATTTATCTTCCTCAGAGAATACAGATGGACTAAAAGCACTCTGCAACAGAATGTGCTGTCCTTTGAGACTTCTTCCAAATCTAATTAGTGGTCCAACATATTCAAAGATTTAAATGTTGATATGAAATTAAACCAATTGTGCCAAATAATGTAATCTCTCAACCGTTCATTGATGTCACCTTATTCATGTCTGAGCCTCAGTGAGCAAAACAGTCGGAACTTTAATCACAGTCTGCTTGTGTCTGTGAAAAACAAGAGCTAGACAACTTTGGTTTGTTTGTATAAAGCTACAGACAAATAGGAGAGAGCAGGATAAGCCCAAGTGGCAACCTCTGGTGTAGAAAAATGAAGCTAGTGCAAAAGCTGCAGTTCCCATAGTGTCCACTTGAGGCAAAGGAATCCTCAGTAGGTCCCATGTAGTGCAACAAAGTGCTTCAGAAACCACTGTGTGACGTCACTGAGACTATGCACATTTCATGCAATCAATGGGAAAAGTATGATCATATTATACATCCTATTTGAACTGTGGTGCAAACAGAGAGTGGCGAGCAAACCAGGAGAAAAAAGGGGATTTTTGGCACGCCGAGTACATCGATCAAGTTTCTTTGTAACCAGCCTTTGTATGATAATTAAAGATAAGATAAGATATCCTTTATTCGTCCCACAACAGGGAAATTTAAGTGTTACAGCAGCAAAGTTAGCAGTGCAAAAGAGTATAAAGCAAAGAAGGGGCTATAAAAAAGCAATTATTTAAAAGTGTTTAGCAATTATAATTAAAGAAGTAAAAATAAGAAAATCTTACAACATATATGCACAACTAAATAAGTACAATTACAAGTATTTCTAAAACCAATGACGCGGTGAAAATGTGCACAGACTTGGAGCCCAGGTATAAAAAATGTACAGAACAGAAGGATGAACTGGATTGGGGAAATATTGCACATGAATCCGTTTTGGTGATGTAATTGTTATTGGTTATAGAGTCTGACCACTGCGGGAAGAAAAGACCTGCAAAAGGAGATGCATTTCTGAAATAATGATATGCTACTGAAGTCATTGTTAGCTACAAAACAAGGAACAGAGTTAAAGCTAGGGTTGGTAGTTGTGGAAAACTAGCATGAATTTGAATGTTGTACAATACATATATATTTTCTGTAGGACTTACTAAATGTCATTAAATCTTTTGCTTGTCAGAGCCCCCGTGGTGAGAGCTTTTTAGACTCTGATCCGGACTACAGACCTGAGCAGAGCACCTCCTGGGTCAGAGGGGACAGGCCGGAGGTCGAGCGAGCGGGGCAGTCAGTAGAGTCAGGTGAAGCAGAGGCAGGGGACGGGGAGTGAACGCTGGGGAAATGTACGCGCAGGAGGCGGGCAGAATGGCAGGACGGGATTTCATTGGTTTCATAAATTGGCTCCTGATGGCAGGGATTGGTTGGTGTTTTCCCAGGTTTACTCCGGCTGTAGATAGCAGCTTTTTCACTCTTTTTTAAGAACACATTATATATTGATTACCATCAGGACATAAAGATCATTTTAAGTGTATCTAAATCTGACTACCAACCCCAGCTTTAATACAATTTTCAATCCCAGCGACTCCATAAAATACTTTAATCAAAGAGGTTCATAGGCTACTGAGTAATCCATATGTTTGAGTATTATTTTATGACTTTCTAGAGCAAAAGGAAAGCCCACAGACGTAGTTAAGTCAGAGTAGCAAAGCGTCATCAGATCTTTGATGCAATCAAGGTGTAAACTTGATGACCATATCAAGAAAGTATCAAGAAACTAGCAGACAGGTCTCATCTCCCTTTGAATGCATTTAAATACAAATCTCTTTGCTGATCTTGTCCGGTACTTGCAAAGTGCATTTTCTGACAGAAACTGTCCTCCTGCTTTCTTTTAATAGTCCTCCACCACTCAATATGAATTCAATTCAATTAAAGGTACATCTAATCTGCATGCTTTAATTCTCTTGTCCTGACACAAACCCTCTGGCTTCAGTAACAGGCCATAATAAAAATTAGCATGTAGAAACCATCAGTTGTTCGAGGGTAAGGTTTTCCTTGTGCAGGTCATTACAGAGACATCAGTATTAATTTCACTCTGCTGTATAACACGTTTAACACACTTTAAATATGCTTTCACTTATATTGCAATTATTTTATGCTCTCAAAGTTTGGAAAATTCTTCTGACACAGACACGCAAGATGTCTCAATGCAATTCTGGATCATTATATGAGATATGGTTCGGCTAAAATCCAGGAATATAAAATCCCATATTCCCCCACAGAATGATTTTCATAATGTTAAATATGCTGTGTACTGGATGAATAGAAGAAACCATCACTTGTGTAAATGAATGGAGTCATAGTCCACTGAAAATCTTAAATGAACATGAGTGAAATGAAATGGTTCAGAGGAATCCTAATAGAGTGACAACATCAGAAGTTTGCTGCTTATGTTTCCCAGACGTAAACAGATGCACATCCATATTTAGGCACAGAACGCATCTCAAATCACATCTGCTATTCCAATCAGGTTGACTGCAGGGGATTTTGTTTTGTTCAGCATAGCAAAAAATGACACATGAATGTAAGAGTGCTCAGCAAACATGCCGGGAATCACAGGACACCAAATACACACATGATACAGGAAGTTGATTTGCTTACAGGAGCTCATAAATGGCAAGGTACGGACTTTCCAGGAGCTGCAAACTGACCAAGACTACAAACTGCTGGTAGGATGCAATGGCTGAAACTGTGTAGGCCCCCCTCTCATCAGGTCAAGACCAAAACAGCTCTGACTCTACGAGACATGGACTCCTCCAGACCTCTGAAGTTGTGCTTTTGTTTCTGGCACCAAGTTGTTTGCAGCAGATTTTGTAAGTCCTGGAAGGTGTGAGGTGAGGCCTCTGTGGATCAGACTTGGTTGTCCAGTATATCCACCAGATGCTTGATGAGACTGATATGGAGGATTTTGGAAACCAAATTCTGACCAGTTCTCAGGGTCATTTGCCCAATGCAGGCACTTTTGATGGTGGACAGAAGGTCAGCATGCAGCACCATGACTTATCCAGGATTAATGTTTCCAGCAGTATGAGCTCCAGCAGCTCTTCTGTTGGATCAGCCTTCGCTCCCCACAAGCATCAGTGAGCCTTGGCCGACCATGACCTTGTCTCTGGTTCATCCATCTTGCTTCCCTGGACCTCTTTTGGTAGGCACTGACCCCTGCAGACTGGGAACACCTCACAAGAGCTGCTTTTTTTGGAGATGCTCTAACACAGTCATCTTAGCCATCACATTTTGGTCCTTGTAAAAGTTTCTCACATCCTCACAATTGCAATTTTCCCTGCTTCTAACTTTAAGCACATACAATGCAATAATTTGAAAGGGATTCTGGCTTGGATTGTGGAAGAACCATATAGTTTTACAATCCGACCTAAATAGTAATGATCCCTTAAATCTGTATCTTATAGCCATAGTTGAAGTTTTTCTGAGTGATACAGATGCTTTCATGATGAAAGTCAGAATAAGGATCAGGGGATTTATCTTTTTTCATAAAATATCTGGTGGATTGGAACGTGAAATAAAGGAGGAATTCTACTACACACTTCTCTGCTGCAGAAACTATTCATCTAAAATGTAAGATGTCTTTATAAATTAAAGCTGACCACAAACTTTTTAAAGTCCTCATGAAACTTCTTGCTCCACTGGTATGCTTAATTAAAAATCAATCCAACTTCAACACACCAATCAAACAGTGGTCCTCTCTATTGTTAATATCCCATGCATTTACACACATCTTAGTTATTGTTCTGTGTTGCCTTTGCATCCTGCCTCAAGTACTGGACTTAACTGATAAATGTAGTTACTTCACTCCCCTGGAGTACAGATACAAAACAAAAACAATCAACACTCTTTTATAAATCTGAAACTAAATTAGGAACGAGTCCTTCTGTAGTGCTCCTTCAAAACTTTCATCATCTTAACACATCTCAAGTGTCGTGATGTACGGCTCAATATTACAGCTGTATTGCACTGTTTCTGGAAGGCGTCTTAAAATTAAATGAAGACATATTGTGTATGTGCTCTTAATGCTGCATTACAGCTCAGCAGCAGCTGCGTCTACAAGGTGCCTGGAAATTTCAGCCTGCCTGTCTCAGGATGCCGTCATTAGCTGTGGCAGCAACAACTTACAACAGACTGTGTTGTCTCCGACATCTCACTGTGCACAAAGCGATGGTGATGTGGAGCTGGAGTCAGGCAAAGGGAAGCAAGGAAAATACCACAGATAATATCTGCACTTATTGTTTTTATCAGAAAACAAAAGATACTCTACTCAGTGTTCTTTATTTAATGTTCTGTGCTTGATGTCAAATTCTTAATCTGTCCTTTTAGTGCAATAGAATTTCACTGATATCATTACGGGGCTTATTATGCCAACATGAAATCATGACATTCAGTATTCATCAGTACTTTGATCTAGAAAACAGAGATGAAGTTGTATGTAGGCTGTGTCTGATTAAACTGACATATAACCACTCAACCTAAGTAATGTGAAAGCAGCACATGCATGTGGGCATTAACCTACAGAGAGGTCCAAAGGCTGTTGGTGCTAGCTCTGCTAGTGTTAGCCACACTCAGTAAACAGATTTGACATTTTTTACTTTCAGACTGTGATCTCAAGCTAAGTTGTGTTACATTTATTTTAATCAATTACATTTTTTTATGTGTGTTCCTAACAGGGGTGCATCTCGCTCGGCTGGAAGTGAAGCTTCCAGCAAAGCGTCTGCCCCCTGGTGGCTGGCTGCAGTATATGTCAAAAACTCTGTCTCCAAGCAGTCAAACTTTAAAAAATAAATACACATCGTACGAGTGTTTCTCACATGAGTATGTTGTGGTGATATGTAGTTATTATTTGACTGTTTTAAGTTCAAGGCCTTTTCTGAAAAGTTTCTTTTTTGTTAGTTATTAGAGGTTAAAAAAAGTGGTTTTACTTCCAGGTTTACTTTAATTCACAGCCGCAGTAGAGGTAAACTCCATAGGATCTCGTGACGCTACACTGTAGGGTGGAGCTCGTTACCGTGGAAACACAGAAATTACCGTGACAACCACAGAAATTCTCTACAGCGCAGACTCTGGCTGCACAATGGCTGTGCGTTGGAATGAGGTTTTTCTGGCTTCAAAACCGTACAACAGGAAAAGGCAGAGCAACACTGTCCATTTTATATACAGTCTATGGTTCCTACCTCAATTGTAATAAATCCGAAATTCTCATCATAGGCCCAAAATCCCTCACTTCCACCTGCCCAGACTTCTCACTCACTATTGATAAATCCACTGTTTCAGCATCCACCCACATCCGTAACCTTGGTATCATTTTTGATCAGTCACTTAACTTTCAACAACACATTAACAATATTTCAAAAACTGCTTTCTTCCACCTCAAAAACATCGCTCGTCTCCGCCCCTCCCTTTCCTTCACAGCAGCTGAAACTCTCATCCACGCCTTCATCACCTCAAGACTCGATTACTGCAATAGCATCCTCTACGGTACACCCAACACCCTCCTCAACAAATTACAATACATACAAAACTCAGCTGCACGCCTCCTCACTCATACCCGCTCCAGAGACCACATCACCCCAGTCCTCCAGAACCTCCATTGGCTTCCCATCCCCTTCAGAATACAGTACAAGATCCTACTCATCATCTATAAAGCCCTCCATAACCTAGCTCCCTCCTACCTCACCGACCTTCTGCAGCCATATAATCCCTCCCGCAACCTCCGCTCCACCAACGCCAACCTCCTCACCCCTCTCACCAAACCCAAGCACCGAACCTGGGGGGACAGGGCCTTCTCTGTCGCTGCCCCCACCCTCTGGAACTCTCTCCCCCAACACCTCAGATTCTCTCCCTCACTCACCAAATTCAAACCCGGACTCAAAACACAACTATTTACAAAGGCTTTTAAACTAGAATGGATTGATTTTTTTCTTGTTTTGTTTTATTTTGCTGCCTTGCTTTTCTTTGGGTTTTTTTGCACTGTTTTCCTTTGCTTTTCTATTGTATAATTTTATTTTCCTGTAAAGCGCTTGGAGAATCTTTTAAAGCGCTTTTATAAATAAAATGTATTATTATTATTATTATTACCTGTAGATGAGTTGATTAGTCAGAATGTAAATTTCTGTTTAAACAAAGAGGGAATTAGTCGCTTTGGCGCTTCCTTGTCCTGATGTTTGTTGAACAGTTTGCCTTGAAACACTTTTAGGTATATGATGCCTCCAGAGAATGACTTGTGAGGATCAACTTTCTTCTCTCAAAGTAGAATCAAATTGACTAAGAAAATTACAGAATTACTTCCTGCATCAAATAATAAAATATCTGTACGTTTTTGGTGAAAATGTATCAAAGTGAGCTTTACATTTAAGGTCTTTCAGAAACTGTTTAGTCTATGTATGTCGCTCAGATTGTCAACCACATTGTAAAATTCATTTCTTGATACACATCTTGTTCACTACTCTGTGATTATCAAATGCAAATGATCAAAAACAAAATCTTTCATAATGCTAAAAATGTCTTGGTGAGCTACGTCTAAGAACCAATCGAATGATCAGTTTTCAAAGCATGATTTTGTTTGTTTTCTCTCCTGTGTTTATGACTTCAGGTGTTTGTATCCAAGAGAAAATATGGAAAAAGTTTCAAGAACAACACTTTCCCTTATTTCTATTTCACTCAACCCACGTTGTAACAGCTCACACCCTTGCACTCAAATGCGCACCCACAAATTCCTTCAAGCTGAGAATAATGCTGATTATCACAGACACTTAGGAGCGTGAAATAAAGATACCTTATTCTAACAGCCTGTTCTTGTTAGCTTAAGTTTCTCAAATCAAAAACCTGTAATCTTCACACTGTTATGGAAACAAGGAGGAACGTGTGAGCACCTCTCTCTTACTGGAAAATGTTATTAGAACCCAGCAGGGTTGAAACTTTTCTCAGTCCCTAAAGGCATGTGAAGTTTCATTTGCACTTTAAACATGAACATCTGCCAAACTGCTCTGGAGAGGTGTTCACATGGTAACACTGACACGCTCAGCATTTCCAGCAGCATGTTCCAGGCTGGAGCTTAAAGGTTGTCAGTGACACCTTTTGCCTTGGAGCTGCCACAGCTGCAGCATGTAATGCTGTAAATTACCTGAAATATGCAGCCATGATGGAGCCAGTGTTGTCTTGGCAACCAGCTTGTTGGTGATGGCAGTTAATCCATGAAGCACTGTGACAGTATTTTGGGAGATGAGCCCGGGCTGCTTAATCCCAACATGCTCCCGCTTTACCTTTTACTACAGATTGGTTTAAAATCCCCTCATTTCTAATCTCTAGTAATGCTCATCAGTGCTTTTTACTCTTTAAGTGCATTATCATATTTATGTTCAAATTTCTTTATCTTTTAATCAACTGACAATTTGACAAGGGTGGGTCCAGAAGAGTGGTAAGGGGGGGCTTGTCCCCTGCGGAAATTCAATTAGCCACCCCTCGTGCCACCTTCAAAAACCTATAACTGTAAACAGCAGGTGGCAACTATAGTGTAAAGAACTGACACTACTACTATGAACCAATTAGTTACACAGTATTACTCCATGTTCTTTTTGAGCACAATCTCAATATATATATATATATATATTTTAAAGACAGTTATTGTCATTACAGTCTGAACATTGCGACAGCCTGCAACTGGCTGCTTGTAGATTTATTTCTATTTCAAAGTGGCACGTTTTCCTTTGTTGGTGCTTCAAAATGTAACTTTATTAACATATCTCTATTTGAGTCTGAAAATAATAAATCTTAAATGACTTATTAGTCAGTCCCTCCAGGAAGTTGCGATTTCGCGATCGCAACTATCAATGCAAATTTAACCAATCAGCGCGATTTTTTCGCGGCCTTGCAATTTTATACAATCAGCGCAACTTTCCCACAAATTTGACCAATTACCTCAATCTCAGCCCCTGTGCGTCATCGGTTTTGTCATCAATTTGACTTCCTTGGAACATAAACGTAAGTCCTCACTTGATCGGCACTTTTCAACAGCAAAACACGCACAGAGAACGGGTGAAAAGAGGGGACAGCAGGCAGGACAAGTGACGATGACGACGTTGTTATTTATAGATTGAGGGGCTCAGTGTTAGCTTGGTCTCTACCTGCAGCAGGTGTGCTTTATGAACCAGCTCTCCTCACCTCCATGCAGCTGTCTCATCTTCATTGATGATTTTTACCCCCGGTGTGCGTTAGTGACAAAGACACAACCGGGGGACGTCTGTTTACTATTTGATGTTTGACGTTGTTGCCGTGGTTACCGTAAAAAGCTCTGCATCTACAGCTTGATTTAATCCAGTTTGGTGAAACATCAGACACATTCAGTAAGTTTTGATCAACTCCTTGTCATCAAAGATGCAGATTAATTTCAGAGTGCCATGAACTGACTGTGCATCAGTCGCTGCGAGGTGCATTCAGGGACCGTCGTAAATGTGCAATACAGTCCTTTCATGGCATTTTTCTGTGAATCAAGAGAATCAAAATACAGTCAGTGGTCACATCAAGAATGTTTTCTAAAAACAACTGTAATTTAGCGTATTTACTTGCCCCTGAGATGTTATTGGGGGAAAAAAGCCCCAAAAAATAATCGCAACTTTCACCGCAATTTTTTCAAAAAGCTGTCGCAAATTCAGGCTTTTTGGGACGCAACAATCACAAAAAAATCCCGCGAAATCCTGGAGGGACTGATTACAGTTGTTATAATCTTTTAAGTTAACAAAATATACACAGGTGTAAGACAACTGTGTGATACTAAGATTTGATTTGACACAAATGGTGAAAAAATACTCTTAATTTGTGTGTTGGAACGCACTTCATGGCATACTCTGCATAAGTCAGCAGCTCAGTTGGGCCAACCCAAATCAAGAAGTCTGGATCCGCCCCTTAACACTGAATACAGCTTTAGCAACAGGGCATGTTACTTATTGCATCAAAGTATAATAATGTTAAAGGAAAGCAGAATCTCTGTTTCTAGACTGTTCTGCAGGACTTCTTGATTCTTGTGCTTTAATTATATCGGTCTCAACTGAGCCGAACACTGTAATCCGATTTGATTTAATCAGCCAGGTATACAGTGCAAGGAATGTTACCTGGGTAAACACACAGATAGACATACACATAAGTTAAAACAGGAACAAGCTTGACTACACCAAGCTAATTAAGCAGAGGGAAGAGTTATACAAATCTGTACAAGTTTATAAAAAGATGGATCTTGTATATGATGTCTGCAAGGCAGAGTTACTTTATGTCAGCATGTTAGGATATTATTTATTAAGAAGTGCAGCTATAACACCAGGGGAAGGCTGAAAAGCTGACTTGTGTTCCTTTGTGGGCAGAGCATTTGTCATGGGTCTCACTTCAACCACATCTTACAAAAATTAAATGTTGACGTTTAAGCCAATCTGCTCATCTAAGCAACACTTCTTAAAGTCAGATTTTTCAAAAGTCCCCTTTTAACATGTCTTTGTGTTCATTTCTAATCCTGCTGGGGTTTCATTAGAGTCCAGATGAGGGAGATTGTGTCCAGCAGGCTCAAAGTTGCACTAATTGCAGAAAGCCTCCTAGTTGATTGGCCACAGACCACAGGAAACAAGTCAAAGCTTTCACAGGACAGCCAATCAGTTGTTTTTTTCCACACTCTAGTTTAGGGTTGCAGTAAGAAGGAGAGACCAGCATGCAAGATTTGATTTTTCAGATAAAAAGACTACTTTGACAGGCAACAAAAGATGGAAAAAGAGAGAACAGTCTCAACAGATTCCTACCTCAGGACCTCTGGATGTAATTAGTGGGATAATACTCAGAAAACATGGCTCTTCACGCATTTTCATGAAAGTAAATACAAAACTGGTATGCTGACTTATGAAAGCCTTAACACCTCTTCTCTGCCTTCCTTACTCTCCTCAGGGAGGATCTCTGTAATAAGTGTGACTAAGATCCCCCGCACACTCACACACACGCACCTCCACTACCTCCCTTATTATCTGGAGTAAACTGAAACATCAGCTGCATTAAAACTTTCAACAAACTCAGAAAAACTTTGAGGGTTTTTGAGGTGAGCTGCACGTCTAAACACAAACAACCAACAATGTTCGTCCAGACTTTACCCAGACTTTTTCCTGACAGCTCTTATTAAGATTTCCACAAGGAGTCAGAGTGAGCTGATGTGTGGACACCTGAGTGGGTGGGCTGATGACATTTATATCATGCAATCCTTTGAGAACATTGTGCATGTAATGAAACTGCTCCATTCTCTGTCTGCTTTCTAGAATATTATTTACCACTCATCATTGAAATTGTTAATATTTTTAATTACATGCACAATGATATAAAGGCAAACAATCTCATAGTATCATTCTCTGCTTCGCTTACCATTGGATATCTTATAAGCATTACACAGTGACAATCTGCAGAGTCCTTCTTTCTTCATGCCCTGCTTCCTGGCACCCCACCCCTAGACCCCCATCCAACAGGGAACACTTAACACTATGAGTGACAACTTTGGAAATTTTCAGGGGCAAGTTATTTCCTATGTATATGTGACAAAGCCTTCTCACAAACTCCAACTCCAACTTGCCAGCTCTCAATTAAAACTTCTGTGTGAAATCGGGGGTGAGATGTTAGAACGCAGAAGGATATATATGGAAGCAAGTGAGTCAGCCGCAGTGGTGACATTTACATCATGTGACCAGTGTGAATCTGGAAGACTGACATGTAACAGGATGTACAAAAACATCTGAAGTTTAAGGAAGGAGAACCAAAAAGAAGGCGTCAGCACATCTGGCCACTTACACATAGCACTGATGTACGACCATCATATCCATCATACTGTAAACATTACGCTGTGGCTTTCCAATGACAGGCCCTGCATCCCGAGACTCATCCATCCCCCTGCAAGCCACCTTTCAGAGGCAGAGCTGAACATTGCTAGAATATTTCAGCAGTGCACGAGTGAAAAAGGCTTTAGTTTTGCTTTAACAGATACAGTATCTCACAGAAGTGAGAGTGTGGCATCTAGTACACCACCGCCTCTTTTACAAGTAGAGTAACCTTTGCAACCTTTGGTTTCTATCTCACAACACGGCAACTAAAGACATGTTCGAGTAACGTTCTCAAAAATAACCATTTTACAAACAATCCATTGAGTGAATGAATGTGCACCTTCCTTTCAGAGGATGAAGTCAAAGAAACCATGAAAATGAAAGAAGTGGTGTTTTTAATCGAGTGAAGGAAACTGTGCGCCACAAAGTCTAAAAGCGAAGGACATTAAAAGCTAATCAAAAACTTCACAAGTCATTTCTTTGATGTTTTTTTGGTTTGTTTACAAGGTCTTAGCGCATCATGTTTAAGTCCAACTGAATGCTATTAGCTGTAATAAGTTGGAACGGCACAAATTCAAATTTCAATCTATGATGGGTTATAAAGCCAGCGAGAGAAAGTGAAGCAATTACAGTGCGACTGTGATACCATCAAAACAAAGACAATGGCTCCAGGCAGGACAAAATCGGGCTAATTATAACAGGCTTCTGATGGAGATAGGAAGGTGCTGAAGGCTCATTCTTGCACCTTCCATGAACAGTTTGCGACGGCGATAAATAGACAGAGTTTAATTGCTCCTTGCTGAGGTTACTGTGCCAGTTTTCCAGTCATGCGGGCGAGGATTTTAAAAAGAGCACACCGTACTGTAAATGACATTTCTCTGTGTGCGATAATGAGACAGACTTTAGAGGGAGCTTTGTGTGTGATAATGTATCGCTGCTGCTGTTTTCCAGACAGTCGATTTTAAACTTGCATTGTTCATAAAAGAAAAATTGGAGGATGCTGAAAATTCAAACAAAACAGCACAGTTCAGTGGTGTCTAAGTCAGCAAAAAATAGAATAGAGGAGTCGTTAGAGGAGCCAGCAACCCAGCCTCCTTCTGTGCAGCCGACTCTGTGGGGAGCTGCAATATGGGCTGTTATTATTAAAGCTGTAACTATTTACTGTGTGTGTGTATGTGTGAGTGTGTGTGTGTGTGTTATGCTGCACACCAGGATAAGCTGGATGTTTCAGACTTGCAATTTCCTGCAGTTTATTCTAGGATGCCTCACAACACCAGGCAAAGAGACTGCAGAGGAAAACTAGCCTTTCAGCTGTCTTGGATGCGTCTAGATCTGTAGAAAAGTTGATTAGTGCATATTGTCTCTTCTCAAATTCAGTGTAATCATGCTTTCCACGGAGAATGCAATATCTAAAATAAGGCCCAAGAGGACTCTGGTACAGCTAAGACAAAACACACAGGCCAGGTTTCACTCTTGAGGGTTATTTATGCTCTATGTCCAACATGCATATGATGCCTTCTGCTTCTGTACTCTGTGTTCAATTCATCCGTATGTTTGCATGTTTCTGGAAGCTTATGGATACAGAGCAACCGTTGCAGAACCACTAGAAACTGTGGAGTCAGTGTTGAGCACTTTAGCCAACAGTTCATCACACCAGCAAAATACAATGAAGAAGAATACTTAGAGAAATGTTGGTTAGAAAGTATAATCATGCATGATATCACCATGCCCCAGCACAGAGATGGACAACTACCAAACAACTCACATTCATCCCAACAAAAAGGACGTCTGGAAGTTTTCATAAAGGAAGCATAAATAAGCCTTTAGTTCTGCATGCAGTTTTACATATCTAATACAGCTCTTGGTTTCAGTACAGAATGCTGTCCAGTAGTGTTGTAGTACTCAAAACCGGTCATGAGACCACTTGTTTAAGGTCTCGGTCTCATCTAAGAATGGAAAACATTTTTACTCTGTCTTGTTTCAGTCTCAGACTGGACGGACTCTGGATTTTAAATCGAGACCTGTCAAGACCATCAGTGATAGGTTATTTGTCCTCTGAAGATACCTCTTTCTCAAACAGTTAATAACTTAATTTCTAGTTCATGTGTAGTTTGTTATTTTTCCCCCTGGTTATGTCCGCAACCTTCCCAAAGTTCAGGTCTAAGTGAGTGACTGCACACAAGCAGGAGTGTATGGAGATGACTGGAGGAGAGGCTGTGTGGAAGCCAGGGACTGGTATATATATATATGGTCTTGGCCTTGTCTTGGACTCGCCTAGCCTTGGTCTTGGTCTCAACTAGGTATTGATCCCTAAAAGTCTTGGTCTTGTCTTGGTATCGATAAGCATGGTCTGCACTACAACATTAATGTCCAGTTTTTTAAAAGCATCTTCAGTGGGTAAAGTTGCTGACAAGTAAAAATGCTCTAAACACAGACACTACTTTGACATGACAATGGTGCTGAAAGGAAAGTCAGAGAATCACTGATGTTCAAAAAAACTGTGATAATCTGAATCAAACTGCATGTAGCTGGGACCTTCTTCTCCAAAATGAAGACAAAACATGAAGCTGGCACTGCAAGACCAGTCCATAAATCCAGGATATGCACAAAGTTTTATAGTACAGCTTACTTTAGATGAGATATAACAGTCTGAAACAAGAGTGATGAATCTTCTGACACAGGGACATCATGACACTAACTAAGCTCACATTTGCTTCACAAGGCAGCAGAGTAACATAACCAAGGGAACCACGAGTGGATGTAATAACTTCAAATTTCAGATTTGATTAACTCCCAGTGGAAAGAAAAAGAAACATGGGAAACAGATTAAATCAGATACACTCATTCCCAAAAAGACGGACTAATCCTTCTCAAACAAAACGTACATCACACACAGGAATGTAAATGTTGATTTAAAAGAATACCACACACAGGTGCTGCAAAACCATAGAAATACAGGGGGAAGAGAATACCACAGTTAAGGTTATATACCTGGAAAGGCTGCTCGACTGTAAGGCTTCAACGCCAGAAATAGATCCTTAACAGTAAATCCTGTCCATCGATCCTGATCCCAGGAGACGACATGCTCCAGACCAATTATATGGATTTCAGGTGTGCTTGTGCCAAATGGGATCATGTTTCCCCCATCCAAGTGAAGGCACCTGTGTCCTGCCTTGTTCCTCAGTGCAACCCTTAATTTGACAACAGGGGGGTGCAATGCAGAGACACATCTGTCCCTTTAAAAGATATCGCCCTCATGTACGATGAATAATTCAGGCAGAATAATTCCTCAGAGGTTCCTGTGTGGTGGGACCAGTGTCTCGCCTCCTCCAGCTGTAGGACAGCCAGGAAGCTCATACATTAAAGATGAAAGGTTTGATAGCCTCCATCGGATTCAGCGCCTGGGATTTTCTCGCCTCAGACTTTAGAGTTGTAGCCTGGCTTAGCCGCTCGCAGCCTGTGAACTGCCCACAGCCTCATGGGCCTGCCTGCATGGGGCTCTCTCTGTAATATCTGTGACATATGCAACCCAGCTCTGCTCTGCAGTCTGGGGGGGAGGTATAAATAGCAACAACATAGATGCAGGAGAGAATGAGAAACCTCCCAGTTTCTAGTCAATTCACTCCAAACCTGCAGGAATTGTGCAGCCTGAAATAAAAATAGAAGAGTTGTTTTGGGGACATTTTACTGAGATGTGTCATCACCTTTTTCTTCCCTTTTCAGCCATTACCGACTATTTTCACAGCAGCATCTGCAATTAAGAGCTAAAAACAGCGCTGTTGTTTACCATTTTCATTTGCCATTTTATCAGATGCAGCTCAGAGTCATCTCCAGCGTCAGAGAACAGACAGATCTGTTCAAGCGGAGCCAAACCTTCCACCTGCCCAATCGTCTGACACAAACATGATAACATTTCACTGGAGAACATCAAAGATTGTCATATTCTGACTTTCTAAAACAGGGGGAACATGCACATTACTGATATGCCTTGAAGAAAGGAAACCCGCTGCAAGACGTGGATTCATCTGCATCTCCATGTCAACCTTCTACCCTCCCTGGTTACCCTGAGGGTAAATCTTTAATACTAAAAAAGGCATAAAGGCTGAATCTGTTTTGGTTCAAGGCACCGGTATTTTGATTAACTGTCAGGAAATAAAACACAAACTTCATAATAGGAACTCCATCTGAGGAGAGAGCTGTATAACAAGCCTTCAATTCTATCATGGACTCTGTTGCTCCTGCAGGATCGATGGATCGAATCCCTATTGGTGCTAAAACAGGCCACAGAGTGTTTTTTATTGATTTATACACAACTGCTCTTTGTTGACAAGAAATCTGTCAGCAGAAGACCTGATTGAGGTGAAAACACGGCCAAAACTATTACAAGAAAACTGGTAGTGAAATGGAACTTTGACTCGTGGTGGACAGAAGATGCAATGAAATCATTGAGAGCTGCAGGGCATGAAGCTGCAGCTAAAGTGTTTGTCATTCGGTCTCCAGGCTTGATTCTCCATCTATTAGCACATACATTAAGAAATATTGCATATCTGATTCAAATGTTAATGGGGGCCAGGGTGTCACTGCAGCAGTGTGGGCTCCACCTGCTTTTGCTCTCCACATACTTGATTGGTCAATGCTAGGACTATGAATGTACAACAAACAGAAACCAGAACACTTCCTCGGCTGATACACAGACAAGGATGTGTAGATTCTACATTTCAACTAGAATCTGTACAGAATACAGACTAGTAATAGCTTTTATTTCAGACTAGAAGGAACTCAGCATTGCCTACTGGTACTACCAAATGAACCCAGCAAAGATTCAGGACTGCAATAATCAGCTGTTGTGATGAATCATCTGCAACCAGAAAAAAACAAACAACAAATAGACAAAGAGTTAAACTATTATATGCTCAGGTAACAATCTGTAACAGGAAATGAACAACATCTCTGATTCCTCCAGAACTAGCAAGCTGAGTAAAACATCAAGAGCATTCTGAAGGGCTCTCGTTCAGAATTGAGTCCATATTTTAAAAAAACAAGGCATTGTCTATTGAATAGGGTTGCAAAATTCTGGAAATTTTCAAAGTTAGACAACTTTCCATGGGAATTAACAGGAATTTATGGGAATAAACCAGGAATTTACTAAATTGAAGGTTGGCTCTTAATAGGGAACTTAAATATACTATTTGGGGAAAATACAATTTAGCATTATCCTGACTAAAACAACCAGATTTCATGCAAGTACAGTTGAATATCTATGCTATTCCCCAATCACATGCACAGTGCATATAGCACACTGCTCACTGCAGGGCTGTTGAGATGACGCCCCCTACATGCACTGTGCATTCCTCCATCACATGCACAGACGATTTTTAGAATCCTGGACCACACTTTTGAGCCCACAGCACAAGACTATTGAAGCCACACATTTGAGCCTGTGGACTAAACAAAGTTTAGAAAGTTCTGATTATATTATGTGGTAATATATTTAACAAATGTGATGTATGGTACTAATGTTTAACTTGCAATTATCAAATGTAATTGTATTAATTTGGTTGGATGTCTGCTTATAACAAAAAATATATATATATATTCTTGGATATGATACCATTGCATTAAACTACCGTCAATTCCCAGTTAATTCCCATAATTCCCATGGAAAGTTTCCAATTTGGAACATTTCCAAAATTCCCCAGCTTAACTTCCCATTGAAATTTACTAGAAGCTTTCTGGAAATGTTCCACCCCTTTGCAACCCTAATCAGTTGTGATGTAGCAGCTGGAACAAGGCAATAACAAACAAATAAAGATGGAGAGCTAAACTATTCTATGTTCAGGTAACAATCTGTAACAGGAAATGAACAACATCTCTGATTCCTCCAAAACTAACAAGCTGAGTAAAACATCAAGAACATTTTGAAGGACACTCGTTCAGAGTTGCGCTGTATATTGAACATCTTGTTTTGTAAACCTTTTCTTGGTTGAATAAACGTCAAAAAGAATGATCAAAACAACATTAAATTATATGCTTTACAGATTGTTCCATCTTTTTTTTTCAATCAGACTAGTCTTAACATGTCTCTCTAGTCAGAAAATTGTGGTCCACTTGAGGCTTTGAAGGAAGGAAGGTGTGAATACAGAGTTACAGTTGTGAGCCTGGAGAGGAGCTGTCCACTCTGCTGTGGTGCTGATTACTGATTTGAAACATGGAGCTCTTTTTCCTTTAACTCCACAACTACAAAACACACAGAGCATGTGTATATCCCACATATATGACATGCCAACACTTAAATTTCTTCAGTGACATTATGTTGTTGTATAGTGGCTAGATAAGGCATTTAAAGGCACTATGAGGAGTTTTTAACCAGCTGAGAAACAGACTGAAACTGATACTGATGCCTCTTTATGACCTTCAAATACAAACAAGACCATGAGCAACAACACTGATACCTTCTCTGTTGTCATTTGTAATGCCTTAAACTGCTCAGATGGGGGTAGGTGTCAGACCACATGATTGACATTTCACTTTAGAAGCACCCTTTTTGGCTGTTTTCATGGCAAATAATCACACTGATTGATAAATCTGGCTGTTGAAAGACAGCAGGGTGAGGTTTGTGTTGAAAACACTACTTTTTTATGTACAGAACAAGAGATAAGAGGTATCAATTTATCCACAAGGGGGCGTCAAAATTGACATAAACCATAAGTTCCTCACAGCAGCTTTAAATAGAAACGAAGATATTGTTTCTTTGAAGCAGCTACAACACGTGAGGCAAAAACATGGTCACAGTAAGAAACCGGTTAAATGCAGCTCTGGAGGAGGATTTCTTCCTTGATGCTCTGCTTTGATGTGTCTGCAATTTTCTGTCACCTCATACAAAACCCTTAGACTCACCACTCAGGCTTAAATATATCTAACCAATGATTTCTCTCCCCAAATGCCCTGAGCTTATAAGTCCCTAAATGTTTTTTAAATATCCTGTCGCTCCGTCAGATCCACACTGCTTATATAATCAATGAATGAATCACTGGGACACACAAACAACAGTAAGGTCTTAGAGATCAACCAAACAGGAAAAAAGGCTGGAATATGAAACACCATAAGTGACCCGCTGATGTAACATCAATTACACATCCATGACAGTTGAATTACTACATCAAAAAATATGTTAAAATAGACGTTTAATACACAAGAGCCAGACACAGGGAGCTATTCCCCACACACAGCGTCTGCTGAGGTATCAGATCAGAGCCATGCACTCCCTGATGGTCGGGAGTTGACAGAGATGAAAACATACGCCATTACAGATAATTAGGAGCTCTTCTATTCAGAGTATTCGGGGACAGTAATGATTGTAATCAGCAGTAATCGCCATGCCCGGCCTCAATTCAGACTGAAAACCCTCAGGGATTCATTCTCAACTCTGCAATTACAGACCGTCATTATTACAACTCTAAACACTACTGAAGTCAAGCCTGATGTATTGTTCCAAGCATTTTTTTTATCTGCATGTGTCATCTGTGTTTTCTCCTGCATCAATACAGTCCAAGTTTTAGTTGAACTTTAAGCTGCCTCATGTATTTCTATTTCATCATGAGACCATGTCACACCTCTAGCTATGAGCCAGGTGAAAAGAGTCGGTTACATTTCCTTCTGGGTTTGATTTGCAAACAAAGAGAGGGATCGTTATCATGCTGTTAGCTGGAAAAAGTCAAACTGCTCGTTAATCAATAATGTTAGGAGTCTCTTTTCAAACTGCTCTCTGTATCCGATGTCTGTTCTGTTTGAATGGTGCAAAATGAGCAACTGACAACAAAACCTGCATTTTTTAGATTCCTTGTACGTCCACATGAGACTGCTTTTCTGCAATCTCTGAGCCTGAAAAAACTGCAGCCAGCCTCCTTCCACAGTCTCCTGATATGTGTTATTGTGAATGCTGCACTGTGTGGTAAATGTTCCTTATTGCAGTTTCTGTTTCTTAGAAGTCCTGCATGTAGTGTGTTGCTTTGAGTCATATTCTCCTCCATGCGTGAGAGAAAAAAAACAACTCTGGCAAAGGTCACAAAAACTTTCTGGGAATCGCCTTCCACCAGCTTCTCACAAGATTAAAGACTCTCCTGGACTTTGTTGTAGCTGCATCTCCTTTTCTTTGCCCAGGGTTCTATCATATTTTGCCAAAATCATCCCTGTATAGCTCATGCCTTTGTTTTCTGTCATAACATAAGCAAGGATGTTGACAGGTTGGTGAGACTTTGAACCCCACATGTGTGCTGATTGATTGACATCTGACTTAGCTAAAAGTGATAGCCTTATGGCCAAATTCCACCAGATCCATGTCCGGTCCATCTCTGACCCCTCATGGCACCGAATCTGATAGGATCAGATACACAAGACTTCTATTTTTGCCAGAGCACGATGCATCAATATGCACAGAGCAGATGGGGCGGGACAGGAAGTCAAGCACCAAAATAAAATCAAACATCTGGTTAATTTTCAGAATAAAACACTCTGTGTTATCACCAGATCGTTTTTAACTTAACTATGGCAACAAAATGTCACTTCGAACAGAGCCAGGCCTGGAGTCAACAGGTCAGAGGTTTTCAGAGACTGATAAAGATAACATTGATGAGGAGAGGAGGATAATCCTTGATTCGGTGATTGCTGGGGGAAAGACGTCGGTTACATGACTCCAGCTGTCTGGTGGTCCTGCTCTGTGCTGCTTTCCGAAAATGCAAGCAGTGGGTGTTGACGGACAAAAGAGCATGGAGCCGAACCGCAGCGGACACAGATCTGGTGGAAGTCCCATGGTGTTATCTTGCTCTCTACACAGCCGTTGGACAAAAGCCAGGTTCAGGGAGGCAGCAGTCAAACACATCTTGACCTATTTCTTAAACGACTGACCCAGAGTGTCAGAAAAATGTAAAAATAAAACCAAAAGTAATACTAAGATACCTAAAGTGTGAAGCTGACTGTTGACCTGATGATGTCATCTCCATCTCCTGTAACTCATGAAATCATTACCATGAAAAAACTATAAAAAATGAAGACCTCCAAACTCTCCTCTAGCAGCTGGAGGGACTTCTGGTAACCCAAAGCATGTCATGTCCTGTCCAGAAAGTTTCTGTGCCGACGTCGACCCAACGCGGTGAAAGGGCAAACATTGATACAACAGCAGTGAATGTTTTCCTTTAGTTGAATTATCTATGGAAGGGTTACTGACTCCCAAAACTGGAGACACTTGACTTCTAGTTTGGCTTTTGTTAAAGCTTTTTTTGTGCAGCCTAAACGTTAGTGACTCAAACCAAAATGGGATTGTTGTCTACTGTGGTGGGCTTCTGTTGCAGCTCATGCAATGTCTCATATTTTTAATGAAACATGAATTGTGTGTGTTGTTGTATTATGATTGATATTCACTGCCTTGGTATTTACTGCATGCATGCTTTCACTAAGACCTGTTTAGCTTTGCTTTACACGCTTCATGTATTTTCTAACATTCGCTTCATCTTGATTCATGTTTGTCCTGCATGCCTGATGTATTTCATGTCTGTGGCTACTTACTGTACATGTTTGCTCTAATACCATCATGTTAATTCTCTGTAGTTTCTAAGCTGTGTCTCATTACCCTAATTAGTGTGTTTTTTTTCTCTTGTCCCTTTCTGATTTTATTTTGTTCTTCTCCTGCATATTTACAGAGATGTTGATTAATATAAACCGTCCCTGTATCAGTGGTCTGTTGTGAATGTTTGCTTCTTATTCTGGGCTGATTAAAACCCTTGGTCTAATTTGCTATCTGAGTCGAGTCCTGGTCAAAAGCTGAAGTGTTGGTTCCAATCAGCGGCTGGAAATAGTCCCCTGAAGTCCCCTTTTTGCTTCTGTTTCTGCAACATTTGGTAAAAACTACAGCTTCAATGTTACTGGGAATTACTTTTTCTTCAAATGACATTCAACATCTATTTTTAGCTGTGATGATTGAGATGTAGGCTAAGTGACACAGTCAGGTAAGGGAAGTTTTGAGACAGTGATGTATGAATTTGGCCTTTTCATGCAATAGTTTCAGGATGAAAGTATTGTTTTTACCTTGAAATCTAATGAAATAAAGGGAATAGTATGCATGGTAAACTCTGCTGAAAGGTAAGCAAAGTCCCTCTTACAGTATAAGACCAAAACACAGTTTGTTTTCAGACCTTGGCTACTAAAAGAACAAATACTTCTGCCAGTTGTTTGACCAAGGCGCTTCCTTTTAGGCTGCGGTTATTTGGCCTTTTAGTAGCTGTGCTAGTTCAACAAAGTTAACCTCAAAACCCTTAAGTAACAAACAAATGTGGCCAGCATTCACCCTGATAAAGCCCAATTTTGAAGCCCTGATGGAAATTGAAATTCAGAGTGTCCCATTTGTCTTCGTCCCGTAGTTGTGGTCAGGGTTTTCGAGGGCAGAGTGTTCTGACAGCATCCTCTTACTGTCTGCTTCCCTCTTAATAAAGTGCTGGCTGCGCTGTATGCCCCTTGTTTGAGAAACATTTTATTCTTTCTGTCAGCAATTTCAGAAAATTGAGTGATTTTCTGAGACGCCAATTTTGCTGTACCACCAATTTCAGCTTTCACAATAAATGTTTTTTCCTACAGTAATAGTTTTCTTCAAACAGCCCAACAGAAGTGGCGGCAAAACACATTGTGAACTTAGATGCTGTATACAAGACCTCTTTGAAGACCTCCGTATTTTCCCTCTACTCTTTGCAGTAAAGTGGAAAATCTGAAATGATTTGGAGGATCAATTTTTAAAATTGTGACAGAAATCTAGTTTGCATTGTGAGCAGGCGACAGTCAGTGATGCTCCTCTGAATAATGGTGGCTTTCTTGACTCCTTTGGGTCACAGTTTAAAAGAAGTCAGACCTGAAGATATACAAAACAAAAACTGATGCCACTGCTGGGTTAGTTGTTTAAAATGAGGCTGTAATCTTTATCACAGCGGTCACTGGATCGACTCCTGAATCAACCCTTTGTTGCATGTCATCTCCCATTCGTTACTCACCACATTTCTTGTGTCTCTTCAGCTTTTCTACTAAATAGAGGCAAAGATACCTGGAAATAACTTAAAAAAGGAGGTGACATAATGATCAGAACCTTTGTTGTTTAAGTTGTGGTCAAACCTGATGTCTTAAAGTTCTGTTAGTGCTACAAAAACAACAGAGCTGGAGTCTCATGTGTTTTTATTTAAGCATAAATTATCCTGACACATTTTTCTATCCTGAACATTTATGTAAGTGGCTACGTTGACATGAGACTTTTAATTCCTCTTTAATTCAGAATTAAAATTAAATCCTCTTTAAAAAGATTAAAAATGACCTTGTAAACGCCTAATGAAAATGACCATTCTGAATTAAACTTAAACCCGAAGTAAGTGTCTGGTTTATTCTGATTTTAAATCTGAATTGAATAATTCCTTGATCATGTATACGTTCATTCCACTTTAAATTAATTCCGGTCAATCTGCGCATGCTCGTTCCCTTGTCCTGTCGCGATGACGCACACATTCAGCGCTGGTGGGCGCATATTCCAGGATGGCTGCCCGAAGGAAGCGTTGGAGCTCGAGTCTCGAGCTGAGATTCTTTATTTATTTATTATTCCTTGCTTCGCACTTTCATCCACTGCTGTCTGGCCTTACGAGCAGGATGTGGCAGTGGGCTGAGGTAGAGCAGCCGTTGCACTGACCGTTGGCTTTGATTCTCCACAGTATGGTCTTAAGAAAGTCCTTTACTCGTCCCACAACGGGGAAATTCAAGTGTCACAGTAGCAAAGTAGACAGTGCAAAAAATATATATAAAGCAAACAAGAGCCTATAGAGTAACAATTATTAAAAAGTTATTAGCAATTAAAATTAAAAGTAAAATTAAAGAGGTAAAAAATAAGCATATCTACAACATATATATATATATATATATATATATATGTATATATATATAATTTTATTGGTTACATAGTCTGACCACTGCAGGAAGAAAAGACCTGCGGTATCTCTCCGTGAGACACCTGTTACTGAACGAGCTACTTAGTGTTGTTATGGTCTCCTAGAAGGAATCAATCAATCAATCAAAATCAAAGTGAAAATTGTACTTATTGTGTGGTCTTTCATGTTGTAACCGAAAATTAAAGAAGCAGGATCTGGAGTTTGTTTTCTTCCGGTAGACGTAAATACGTCACGCCTGGCCCTGTCCAATCAGAACCCTTCCCAACCCCCAGACCTTAAGCGGCATTGAATAAAAAACGACTAAACTTGTTTTCCATGTAAACGTCAATTTGGAGTTACTATTTCCATGTAAACGTGAAGGAGAATAATTTAATTCTGAATAATTCATTCCGAATTAAAAAACATCATGTAACCGTGGCCAGTGTGTCAGTCTCCAAGAAAATCAGTAAAGATGCAAGACAAAATGTAAGTGTAGAACTTTTGTATACGTTCGCTAAAACTACCTCAGCAACTTCTGCACCAATGACTGTCCCTCACTCGATTTTTGACTTGACAAATAAAGCTGTTTATATCAACTTATCCCTGCATTTGAAGGGCTTCCACGCACTGCATTTAAAGCACCAGAATTCCCAGTCTACAACAACTTTCAGCCCACATTTCATCTTCAGATACTTTGTTGTTATTCTCTGTGTTGGTGTATCACATTCTTGTCCATCTTAACTGTTCTTGGTGTTTTCTTTCTTATTTCCTCTGTTGTGATGGATTTCTCCCTGCATGGTTGTTAAGCATCTGTGTGAACTGACTGAACAACACAAAGCCTTCACTTTGCTTCAACAGAATCGACCACAGACAACATGTGTAGTTGATGTTTTAGACTTTTTCACAGATTTCTTTAAGCAGTTAAATTCTTAAATTTTCACAGAACAACAACAAACGTGCATCTTTCACCAGAACTCGTCTGCTGCGGCTCTTCATTGGTGAGGTGGTGAGGTGTTTTGGAGAGGATCTCTGCTTTAAATGAGGTTGGAAAGAAAGTTCTGAATGGAATCGACAGGAGGGTCAATTAAAGCGTAATTAGGGACTATGTCAGTCGTGAAAAAACACTGCAGATGTTATATGTGAAGGAACACTGGCCTAAAAGGCAGATAGGAGGCGTGCTTATAGATTTCAGGGCTATCAGAATCAAGGTTGTATAGTTTTTGCAGTTTAACTGTTTAACATTAATGATTTTGAGTACGAGAGTCAATGAAGAGCAGAGAGATCTATGCGCTGACCTGACACGCTCAAAGATAGCTCCTCTGCATGATTGTGAGTCTGATTATCAGAACAGCATTGAAGATACTCAAGTGACCAAAAATGTCAAGTGTTGCATGTAAAGGATTTTGGCTTTAAAGCTGGGGTTGGTAGTCAGATTTAGATACACTTTTTGTTATACTGGTTAAAATGATCTTTATGTCCTGATGGTAATCAATACATGATGTGTTCTTAAAAAATAGCGAAGAAAAGCTGCTATCTACAGCCGGAGTAAACCTGGGAAAAAACACCAACCAATCAGCCTTTTTTGGGTGCCAAAATTTTAAACCATTCAAATCCCGTCCTGCTGTTCTGCCCGCCTCCTGCGCGTACATTTCCCTGGCGTGTACTCTGAGTCCCCATCTCCTGCCGCTGCTTCCCCTGACTCTACTGACTGCCCCTCTCGTTCGACCTCGGGCCTGTCCCCTCTGACCTGATGAGGTGCTTTGCTCAGGACTGTAGTCCGGATCAGAGTCTAAAAAGCTCTCACCACGGGGCTCTGACAAGCAGAAGAATGAATGCCATTTATTAAATCCTACAGAAAATATATATGTACTGTAGCGTCTGCCCGGACGCTGTAGGGATGACGAGCCGGTTCATGAACACGTTGATCTTTAATAACCGGTCACTGTCGGCCGTGATCACGCCAACCAACAAAGCAACAATCAATGTTTGAATGAAGAGCTTCTCCTCTTGTCTCTCCTCTCTCCCGCTCACACACTCTATACCTCTCCTGATGCCTTCACTGACTGTCAACACTGTAGGAATTAAGAACATCTACACTGAACACGTTTAACAAACAGTAGAGCTGTTACAGTTTTATATGTGTTATAACTTTTCTCCTGATATCGTGTCACCAGTACAACTGGATAATGCTAGAATGACAGTTGTGAGTACTAACAGCAGTTTTTAACTTTCACTATGATAATGTTTTGGTGAGGACCAGTTTTGAATCAGTCACCATCATATGGTCATATAAGTCAGCGGCGCTCGTGCATGTGAGGGGTTAGACGGAGTCATGAGGAAATGCTACATTCAAATTCATGCTAGTTTTCCGAGACTACCAACCCCAGCTTTAATTGCAAAGTTGTTATTAATTGTTTTCTAACTAGAAAGGGGAGTTTCCTGACACTTGAATATGAAACAAATAAAAAACACAAGCAGACCTCGAGATACTTTAACCCTCCTGTTATGTTCATTTCTCAGGAACAGCAATAACGTTCCTGGGACATATTTAAATTATCCATTACTAACCACTTGAATCAATATTAAATGCAATGGTGTTCTTTAATTCTAACAGATCATGGTTTAATGAGGATATCTCACTTGTTTTTAATGAAAATTCGTGTTCAAGGGTGTGCGCGTGTGTGTGTGTGTGTGTGTGTGTGTGTGTGTGTGTGAGTGTGAGTGGGGTGAAATATGTCACACAGTTGCAAAGAAACAACTATTTGACACTTCTGACCCCTTTTAGCCTCCACTTTGACTGCCGGGTCAAATTGACCCACAAACAGTATATCTATAAACATGCAGGGGGGGTTTCAAATATGTGAAATCAACCATTTTCATTTTTTATGTTGTTTTTCACCTATTATTAAGCAAAGTAGAAGAAGTTTCATACCGAAAAAATACTTTTAACAATTTTTGGGGGATTTTTTAATTTTAAAAAGGCTCAATTTGACCCGCAACATAACAGGAGGGTTAATTGTGATTGTTGAAAAACACTCAGAATCTGGTGATTCTGCAATAAAAGAGCATTCAAGTTTTTCATCTGCGTCATACTGTCAGACCTGTGAGGTTATAATGCCAAGGACCCTCCTGAGATGAAAAATGACAGAACATTCCTTTCTGTTCCCAGATATCCATCTAATGTGGCACCGCAGAAAAAAATATGAAATGGTTTCCCTGAGAGTGCCATTAAGAAAAAGGTCATGTTGTTACCTAAATCAAAAGCGGTTGATCCTTTGTGCAGAGGTCACTTCAGGACATCTTACTCTCAGAGAGCCTGGCTAAACCCCTTTAATGTCAGCCTCGGCAGCTCAAAGGTTTTTTGTCCATCTTTCATCTATCCAACCAATACGCAGCTAAGAATCCATGAAAAACTATCCCAAATATGATTCACATAACTACGATTTCAGAATAAAAAAGAAGAATAAAAGGACGGTGTTCAAACAGACTAGCAGATAATAAGACTAAATTCAAAGCGAGGTCAAGCAGAGCACCTCCAAATCGGAGACGAATATCAAAACTGGCAGCAGCCTGATGTGGCACCAATTAATGAAAAGCCACAGTTTAAAAAGAAGAAGCACTTCATGTAATTCTCCCCTACAGCTCACATTTCACACTCCCAGACTGAAGTCAAAGCAGATTTCTCTCCTTTGTGTTGAATACGACTGCATGATCAGAGCTTTTTGCAAGTCAAATGTCAGCTATAGGAACATGATGGTGCACAGACCCAATTCTAGCAGAAGCATAAAGGAGGCTTACCTGAGCAAGTGTAGTCTGGACAAAGAGTAACAACTAACGACAGCTATCATCCAGCAGCTCTGACATCAGACTAGTGGAGAAACAATATCTTGACTTAGTGTTCCTGTTGTTTTATTTACATGTTATCAAGCACTTTAAAGGATGTTCAACTACAGTCTTATTATGCATGCAAACACTGCAGCAGTTTCCTCCTAAAACAAAAGCTCCTGATCCTGCTGCGCTTGCAGCAAACACAGCCTCACACCCTGCTGTGCTGCAGGTTCAGCTACACATCCTGCAAATGGTCAACTTGCAGCTCCAGTGTTCACCAGCACCAGGATAAAGTACCACTTAATATGACAAGCACACACTTTAAGCCACCTTGCGTAACCGATTAGGTGCAACGATTCGATGACGTAGTTGACCAAAAGCGATGACAGGATTAGTCACCGACGAATTACAAAGTAGATGAGTCATCGTGACATCATCACACAATGTTTTCATGCTGTGTGCAGACGTAAGATCCTTTTTACAGAGTTGAATTGCTAAGTAGTGATACATCTTGCATCCTTTCTCTCTGTGCTGAGAGTGGTGCATGCAAGAAAGCTTCCAGGAAGCAACGGGTAAACTAAACATAGCAAAATGAATTACTGAGGAGTGAGACATCTGATCTTGCATGCTTACTATCTCTGCTGAGGGTGGAACATGCTAAACAGCGACTAGGTGATGACAGTTAAGCCAAACATAGCAGCAAGGCGGTGACCGATGCAACACCATTGTGTTGTAAAAGGTCTTAAGTACTTTACATCTCCGCCAATTCCATAACTGCTCCAACCCTCTCCACCCTGACCAACTGCCTGACTGAAATTAAATCCTGGAAGCAAAAAAACTACCTCCAACTCAACTGTGAAAAATCTGACCTCCTGATCATCGGCCCCAAATCCCTCACCACAACCACCAACAACTTCAACCTCTCCATTGACAATGCTTCCCTCACTCCGTCCTCACATGATCACAACCTCTGTATCATTTTGGACTCCTATCTCACTCTGGAACAGCACATCAAGCACATCACCAAAAACGCCTTCGTCCACCTTAAAAATATCACCCGTCTCCGTCCATCTCTCTCCTTTTCCACCGCCGAAACCCTCATCCACGCCTTTATCACTTCCAGACTCGACTACTGTAACAGCATCTTCTATGGCCTTCCTTCAAAACAACTCAACAAACTGCAATATATCCAGAACTCTGCCGCCCGCCTGTTCACCCACACCTGCTCCCGTGACCACATCACCCCTGTCCTCCAAAACCTCCACTGTCTCCCTATCAAACAGCACATGCATTTTAAAATCCTCCTCCCAAACACAAAGCCCCCCATAACCAGGCCCCTTTTTACCTCACCGACCTGCTCCAACACCACACCCCCTCCCATAACCTCTGATCCTCCAACACCCACCTCCTCTCCCTACCACCTGACACCAAGCACTGAACCTGGGGGGACAGAGCTTTCTCTGTCGCTGACCCCATCCTCTGGAAGGCCTTACCACTTAACATTAGAAACTGCCCCAACCTGTCCACCTTTAAAACACTTACCAAAACCCACATATTAGAACTGCTTTTAACATATGATTGATTTTAAATTTATGTTATTCATGTTTTTATTAATCAGTTGTTTTATATGATGTGTTATCCTCTGTGCAGCGTCTTTATAAATAAAATTCATTATTATTATTAGTATTATTATTAAGACCAGGCTCATTCAAATAAAAGATGCAAAGTCAGAAACACACTGTGAGTGAGTTTTACATTTATAGTCCCTCATTTTAAAATCTTTATCTACACTAAATCCTTTGTCTTACATGAATTTAAGACTTTTAATGGCACGTTTAGAGTTTAAGAGTAACGTTAAATTGAAAATCAGATCGTTAAATAAGAACCATTAAGTTATTGTGCAATTCAACACTCCATTAGTCGAGTAATCTTTCAATAATTGATGACTAGTCGACTATCTAAATAGCCGTTAGTTTCAGCCCCAGCGGCAAAGCACTGCTTCAAGCATTCAGCCAATTTTATCCATGACTGCAGCAGCCTTGCATGCATGTGTGTGTACATGCAGATACACCCTGATTCTGCATGCACCGTGATCCAGTGTGCACCTTTGCAATGTGCTCAAACGGGTGCATCATTTCAGACAGACACTTCTTGTAAGTGAGTCATGAATAAGGGGAACCTGGTGAGTTTCCTTTTCTTTATCAAGCTGCATAAAAAGTAAGCATGACATGTTTACATTAATTTCCTGAGCAGTGCACATCCTGCTCATGTGGGTGTTGCACGTATCTGATCATAATGTTGATGCTGAACATGATAAATCAAAAGCTCCAACTGTGATCATATAACTGTGTCTGTGTTTCATAAATGTCACTTTCACATTTCAATTATCTGAGCATCCTTTTTAGTAATCAAATAAGCAGAGCCACGTGGGGTTGATGTGCGAGTATTTATTTTGAGTTAGAAGAGATGTTTCTTCCTGGAGCGGACCGACACATCCAACACTTTTCCACGGGGGAGTTACCAAAATACAAACTGATTATTGCTGTTAGATTTTTTTTTTAATCTAAATCAACATTGGGACACAAGGGGGTCTGAGTAATGAGGCTGACTATCTGGGTTCCAATGTGGAAGAGAAACTAGGTCACCCCCCCACTCCTTCATGGTCTGACTAACTTCATTCAATACATAACCCACAATGTAAGGAATCCTGCTGATGAGCCGCACACAGTGTAAAAAATGTGCACAAATATTGCTAATTAGCTGAACCTTGTCTCTATTTGTTCCTTGGAGGAGGATTATTAGCATTTTTCTTTTATTTCAAGGTTGGGTAACACCCAGATAAGGACCTTTGAGTCGAGGCTGCACTCGTCTGCCTTTCCTAAACTGCCTTTCATTAAGTGCACTGGTGCATTCTACTGTTGAGAATGTAGGAGACGAGATGCTGAAATCTGTTTTCTAATGCAAACCATCTGTTGTTTGTACATCACTGTCTGAGCAGGAGACTGGAAAGACTGGTCCCAGTGTCCAGCCAAACACCCTGCCAGAGCTCCCTTTCTCTCTCCGTGCCATCGACACTAATTGGAACAGCACATTGTTGCTTTTTTTCCAGCCATTTCACCAGCATTACAATATGTTCCTCCACAATTTATGCAATCAAACAGATGAAATATGATACCAGGCTCAGGGAACTACATGATTGCGTGCACCATACATAAATCATCTTGAATAATCACTGACCCAATCAGCCTCAGAGGCTCCTGCACAGCTTGTACCAGACGGCTAATCACGGACCGCTTGTTGCTGTCACTTATCAGAACACCGACAGACATCTTCACTTTTTTAAAGAAACCTGCAAGTTGCTGCAACTTCGGCAGCAGTTGCTCTGGAGAGCCATCTGGGTTACAGGGCCATGAAAGCAGCATGGAGGGGTGGGTAAGCATTAAATGGGTCACAACACAAGCATCCTATCCAACACTCACAGGTCCAGTTCCCCCCGCTGGGTCGGCCTCCTGCTTCCCACACTATCTGGCTGCTCAAACTTCAACCCTGGGAGCCTGGAAACTGTATAGGGATACCAGCTTGGAGTTGAAGTAGGAGTGTGTGTTGTTGTTGTGTGTGTGTGTGTGTGTGTCAAGTAAAAAAGTAAGGTTGTGTATCCCGTGTGGCCTCCAGCCTCGAATCTTGGACAGCTTAACCTCGGCAGAGTTGCCCAATCTGCCCTGCTTTCATTCATACAGAGCCAGCGGCACACAGAGCCAAGCACTCCAGAAAATAAACACACACACACACACACACATACACATGCATACACACAGCTGATATGAGTCTCAAAACCCAGTGTTGCTTACTTGGGATTCAGGCTGCTGGTGTGTGTGCCAGTATCTCTGAATTTGAATATTTTCTTGCCAAAAAAGTAAAGAAAAGAGTCAGTGTTTATCCATAACTTTGCATTTTTGTCCATGTCTGAACGGCATCGGGCCATCCGGGGACAGGAAACTCTCAGAGGAGAAAGAAGTAGGACTCCCATGCATATTCCCTTTAAATACTGAGTAAATCTAAGTCATATTTAACTTCTAAAAAAATAGTTCAAGATCAGATCTAAGCTGTAAAGTTTAGCCTTCAAAAGAAAGTTTATCATTTGGGTAACTATACAGTTTTCTTTCCATTCTAAGAAGTCAAACATTTGCTGGTCCCGGCTTCTTAAATGACAGGATTTGATTTGGAACCGGAGCTCTTTTACTTCTTTACTTTGGGCTTGGAGGAAATCGATAAGCAATGCTCACAACTTTTTGACATTTGAAGACCAATCAGTTCTGAAAAATAACCAGCAGATTCATTTAAATCAGCTACAACAATGTGTAATATAATTTTTCATGCACTCTGTGGCTACAGTTAAACAGGAAATAAAACGCAAAGGCAAAAGTAGATACAAATCTGTCTATTTCTTGTATTTCTCTTTCCTCCCTGACTCCATCACTCTCTCCTCCCCAGCAGTCCAGCCTCTCCTTCCAGCTGACTCTTTCTCAGAGCACACACAGAAACGTGAGAATGCAGTTAAGTTATCTTCTGACACTGGTAACACATCTCGAAACACTCTTAGCAGGGTTATGTCAGTAGTTTATCACTGTTATCTTCCCATTAGGACTCATGGATGTTTCTTTTCTTTTTCCCTGAGGGCTCTAAAGATCCGAGCCACACTCTGCGTGCCCTTCAGGGTCCTCCTTACTGTAACACACCTGATACGACACTGACCAGCAAATGTTGAGATTACACAACACTGGATGTCCTTGGATATAGTGGAGGTGTTGCATTCCCCCCCCACACACACATACACATAGCGGGCACTCATGTGTGTCCAGCAAGAGTCTGAGCATCTGCTGCCTGGGACAAATTAAATGTGGAGTAATTATGGCGATGAGGCTCCCTGGTGTGTTTCCGTCTCAGCATCCCGGCTAATACTGTGAAGCCAAAAGGTGTGGCGCTGCGTGGATCCGCTCACACTTACTAATGAAACAAAGAGCGTGCGTGCGCGCATATATGCGCGTGAAAGCAGCCATGACACAAAAGACAAAGGCATTTCTGAACTTAAGCAGCGCGACTGATGTGGAGTGAAAATGATGGGGAGTGCGTGAGTTACCTCTGAACAGGAAGGCTTTGCTGCTGTTGTGGAGCCCCGCCACTTGGGTAATTCCATAGGTGGCATTTGCCAGGTCAAGTTCATTGATGATATCAATCTGGTAGTCTTGATCTGATCCGAAAGCCAAAACTGTGCGAGAAGAAATGAAGGTTAGATGATGTCACGCTGAGAGGATTAAATAAACCTTCAATAAAATCCTAATTCATTCAAAAAAAAGCAAAAAAAAAAAAAAAACGAGGCTGCTTCTGACTGTTTCACTGCCTGTGGGGAAAAAGTCACGCAGTTTTAATACCAATGCTCGGTGCTGCTAACACTGACCACTAACACTCACTGTACATCTGCCCGCAGCCCACACCTGGGCTCTCCACGGGCTGGAGGTGCACTGTGCGCGCGTTGAGGTATAAAAGGTGTCATCATCGTCACCTTATCTGCACCCTAGTTATTTTACAATATCAACTCTACAAACTGCAGGTGCTGAAGAGGATCACGCTGCATTCCTGAGTCGGTATAAGGAATACCTGTCACACGCTTCTTCTCGTTTTTAAGGCTTCTCAGTTTGCACCTTGCGCGCAAGGTGCAAACTGAGAAGCCTTAAAAACGAAAAGAAGCGTGTTCCACTCGAAACCAAAATCCTCGTCATGGTCAGATAGTGCAGCGCGACTTGGACTCACCTGGTTTGGAGAAAAAGAAAAAGGAAAACAAAGCCACGTAAATATCCATTTGTGTTGGAGTTGCGCTGTACAGAGTCCTCAGTCGTGCGCTCCGCTGCGTATCCACACTAACCCGCTCTGGTCCGACTGGCGCTGTGCGCTGCTCTCACCTCTCCTGAATGTGGAGGAACGGAGGAACGGTCCACATCACAGGAGCAGGGGTTTCCTCAATGTGAAACTGGACCTGTTTATGATGCGTGAAGGCAGCCGATCAGTCATGGCATTACATCAACACTGAAAGACGTGTACGTGTACTCAGGGTGTCTCTAAACTGCACTGCAGTCTTGAAATATCAGAATATTCTGTATCATCAATCTGCAAAGTTCCCCCCCGTTCAGACATCACAAACTTCCAATTTCTGAGGTGAGAAAAAGGCTTTCAAATGAAAGTCTGTGAGTGGAGGATATGGGAATTCTCTTAAATAGATAGGTAGGCTGTTCACACTTTTCAAAGAAATCCCTGTCTCTAGGGACAAATTAACAACAATGCGGCTGACAAAGAGAAACACGCTTTATTAACTCTGTGAAGATACTGTAGCGCTCAGAATAAAGTGTTTGCTCTGTATGAGGATTTTGTATCACAGCACAGACATAAAAAAAGAGTCCTACATCTCCTCTTTGCTTCATAAAACATCCCCCCATCACATTCTGCAGCTCCCACATCGACCTCTCCCTCTCCTCCCCCCCTGCCTCAGAGAGTCTCTGGGATTTACAGGCACTGCTGCTCCAGTCTTCTTTCCTCTGGGGCTTGTCCTTATTGAGGACCATTAATCATACGCTTTCTCTGCCTGCCTCTAATTTGTGTACATTGTCAGGTTGTCTGGGTTACCTGCATCAACACAAACTGGTGGAGGAGAGGGACCAGCAGTGCCTAGGGGTTGGCAGTTACACAGTGTGTTAATGTTTTCTACGCCTGGGATGGTGTCATGTCTGCTTTGGGAAACAGGTCACCACTACTCCTCTCAAATGAGAACAGCATCTCTTTTTTCCTTTCTTCTTTTAATCCTCTTATAAAGCTGTGCACTCAGCATTTTGCCCATGCTTAATATTTGAGATCTAGAAGAAGCTATGATATTTGGATGATGGGATGGATACTCTTAAAGTCACTGTGGTAATGACTTGTCAGTCAGGACTCAAAATTAGCCAGAGGAGTTGCCCCCTGCAGGCCACTGGATGAAATAGCCTAGTTTTTTAATGCAGTTTTGAATTGGTTTCACTTTTGAAATCTAGAGGCTAAGTGGACTTCATTAACGTTGATGTAGACGTTATAAAGAATGCAGAATTAATGCATTTTATCCCTTTTTTTCTAATTGCAGACGTTTTTATTCTCTATATATTAATATGCTCTTTTTAACCTTTTTCTGAGTCTGATCTTTTTATTGCTTTTATGCAGTCTGTCATTTTATTCAGCAGTCTTTTGTAATACCAGCATTAATTTCATATTTTAGTTCTTGTGTAAATTTATTGCCTGCACTTTGCATTGCTTTATTTATTCATTTATGGTAAAGGCTGTAAAGCAGTTGAAGAGTTCATTTGCAAAAACAGATATCTCCCTTTTCATACATTTTCAAAAACCATATTTCCTTTTAATACATTTTTTAATAAAGTTACTTTTTTAAGATACAGCTAATTAGTAATGTAATTTTGACTTAGTAAAAGCCAGCAAACTTCAATTGATTGATAATACCAAAAGCTAGTAATAGAAAAAATGTGTTTTTTGAAACATTTTTTAAATTTTTAAAAAGTGAGTTAGGCAAGGCAAGGCAAGGCAGCTTTATTTGTATAGCGCATTTCATACACGAGGGCAACTCAATGTGCTTTACATTAAAACATTAAAAGCATTGGAGACATTCAGACAGGCATAAAAGAACACAATTAAAATGACAAATATGATAAAACAGAAAAGAAAATATATAAAAAATTACATTAAAATTTTAATTTAAGGTGAGTTAAAATGAGCTAAGATAGGAAGGCAGTGGCAAATAAAAAAGTCTTAATCTTTGATTTAAAAGAGGTGAGAGTTGGAGCAGACCTGCAGCTTTCAGGGAGTGTGTTCCAGATATGTGGTGCATAATGACTAAACACTGCTTCACCATGTTTCGTTCTGACTCTTGGGACTGAAAGCAGACCAGTACCTGATGACCTCAGAGGTCGAGGTGGTTCATAAAGTAGTAGCAGATCAGCCTAAACCATTCAGTGCTTTATAAACCATCAGCAGGATTTTAAAGTCTATTCTCTGACAGACAGGAAGCCAGTGTAGAGATCTAAGAACTGGAGTGATGTGATCTACTTTTTTGGTCCTTGTTAGGACTCGAGCAGCAGCATTCTGTATGAGCTGCAGCCGTCTGATGGACTTTTTAGGGAGTCCTGTAAAGACCCCGTTACAGTAGTCTAGTCTGCTAAAGATAAATGCATGGACCTGTTTTTCTGCATCCTGCTGAGACATCAGTCCTTTAATCCTTGATATATTCTTAAGGCGGTAGTAGGCTGACTTTGTAATTGTCTTAATGTGGCTGCTGAAATTAAGGTCTGAGTCTAAGATTACACCAAGGTTTCTGGCTTGGTTTGAACATTTCATCTGTGCAGATTGGAGCTGAGCAGTAACCTTTATTAGAGTTATCTGTTTTTGCAAATGAACTCTTCAATTATTTTTTATCTAGACACCATTATTTCTTATTCCAGCTCAGTTTTTTGGCCCTAAATTTAACTGAACTAAAACAAAGGAGTCCAATCAGTGTCCATATGTTGTGCAGTTATTCTGAGATAATTTCAAACAACAACTTCATGCATTTTCTTCTAGTTACAGTTTCACACATTTATGGATAGTTTTTATGAAGCTACACCAAAATTGGGGCTTAACAGACGAACACTTCCCACGGTGCTATTTCTCTCTTCAGTAGGTGGTTTATTTGTTTTCATTTTTTGTCTCTCCAGATAAAAGAACATTTTCCCTGTTCACTTGAACCCATCAGACTTGGCCTTAACCTCTGTGCTGTTGTCTTGTTGCTGTCAGAGGTGATAAGATAATCTTTTACTCCACCTCAGTCAGCTGTCATTTCATTGTCCAGTACATTAGACCCACCTCCAGCTCCATTTTGAGACTATTCTTTCCCTTTCAAAGAGATCCATAACCTTATGTTCACGTTTCTCTGACAAGGACGTCTGGCAGCAAAGCGAACAATGGCACCCTTCTCTCAGAAGCAAAAGGCAGCAGTGTGAGCAGCTGGCGAGATGTTGCTGTTGTTGAGTCTGACTTTTCTCGTACTCCTGATGAGAAAACTCAACTTTGGGTAACTTCAGAAACACCTGGCTTTTTCTGAGGTGTGACAACATGTCAGAGGCAGCCTCAGAGTGCCTCACAGTATGCATCCATCCATCTGATGTGCAGCTGAAATCACCCATCTGTGTAATCTGGACATCTAAAACACTCCCGTTCCATACAATTTGAGCCCAGTTGAAACCCTGATACGCAGATATTATTTCACCTGCAAATCAACAAATCAGTGCTCAGTGGGCTACAAACAGACTGATTTGTTGACACATACTGTCTGCACCAAACCTGAAGCCAACAAACAGCTAGAAAAACAGAGATAGAGTGAGACAGACAGCGGCAGGGAAAGAATGACTGGCAGCGATATGAATGTGGACAGGATTATCTCTATAATTTAGTCCCATTCTCTAGATTGCAGCAGTGCAGCAAGGCCTCGCTGTTTTCAATCTACGCTTGTCAACACATTACAATGCCCCCGCCATCGTCCCGCAGTCACACACAGCGAGGTCATCAGAAAGGTTCCCGACAGCAGACCCTTTTCTATCAGGAAACAGGGCGAGCTAGGCAGCCAATTGCACACAAACAGAAGCGACCTCGCAAACAGCACTCGGAAAAGCTGAATCGCTATGGGTCTGAGCTGCCTGACGGAGATGGGGGCAAAGTTTGGTATTTCTCTGAGCAGAGTGGGAGTCACATTAAACCAACAGGAGGCGAGACGATGCTCAGTCACTGATTAAATAAATGGCATGCAGCAGTGCTACTACTTTGCATGATGGCTGCCTTTTTTGCACCATTAAATTCATTCCTACATTGTTGTGTAGTCACCTCATGTGAGCCTGATCATTTAACAAGTATGTGTACGTGGATATGACGTCCTGATATTTGGGGACATTACCAGGAATCAAGAGCAGCAATATGCAGCTTTAAAAAAATACATTTACATTCAGATTCAATGACCTCTTCAGTCTTTTTAGATCTGAACAGAAACTTTTTAGGAGGTTGAATCTTTCATTGAAAGTATGAAATACTTTTATTCTGGTTTGACTTTGTTAGAAAAGTGTTATACAGAAGTTTGGGCATGAGTGCAGATGGGTGTAATAGAAGCAAATGTACTTTGGGAACACATTGGACACCAAGAAATCCTTAAATGTAATGAAGCCATTTTTTTCTATTAGTGCATCATATTACTCAGAACACAGGAAGTCATCTTTGCAGAAACAGGGAGATGATGCTGTTACATATGAAACACCTAAAAGCTGCAACCCAGAACTGTCATCTTCTTCTTGGAATAAATGGTTTGATTCAAGCACTTAGAGTGGATACTCACATGTGGCTTTTTGTTTCTGACTATCCTACAAAATGTAACCACAGGCTTGCAGAGTTCAATGAACACTTACAAAATACACTCTGTTACAGTCCGATGCAAATTCAAGTTATTTTTGGTTTTAATTAAAGCTAGGGTTGGTAGTCCTGGAAAACTAGCATGAATTTGAATGCATTTCCTCAGGACTTCGTCTAACTCCTCCTCCTCCCTCCCCTCGGAGCTCCTCCGTCAACTCATGTCTCACTCAGCGGTTAGAAAACACCAAAACATTCTCATAGTGAAAGTTAAAAACACAAACAAACATGAAATGTACGCTTTGCAGGAGGCGGGCAGAACGGCAGGACGGGATTTGATTGGTTTCATCATTTGGCTCCTGATGGCAGGGATTGGTTGGTGTTTTCCCAGGTTTACTCCGGCTGTTTTTTCCTGCTTTTTATTAACCCTCCTGTTATGTTGCGGGTCAAATTGACCCTTTTTAAAGTCTATATTAGGCAATATATGGCTTCCAAACCAGCTAAATGCAGCATAAAAACCTGGGCAGCATGTGACAGAAGAGGTGTCGTGTTAATTTATCAACATCACTTCATAAAAAATAATAATAATAAATATGTAAAATAAAATAAACATAAATCAATGTCATTTATAACTATTGTATTATATTTAGGGCTTTCCAGTGTATATTGAAAAAAGTTCTAACATTAATTTTAATGAAAAACGAGTGAGTTATCCTCATTGAACCATGATCTGTGAGAATTAAAGAGTACTAATGGACTAAATCCGGGGTGTCAAACGTGCGGCCCGCGGACCAAAACCGGCCCGCCAGAGGATCAAATCTGGCCCGCGGAACAACTTTGCAAAGTGAAAAAATGACAGAGAAGACATTAACTGCAATTTTTTAATAAAAGTAACTAATACTTTAAATGTGTCCTTTGGGGGTCGATTCATTAAGACTTTTTAGAGCACTATAAGATGATCCACTAACTACTAACACTAGCACTACACCCCTGCATACAACACTGTCCAGCAAGCACACAGTTCATGATGGAGCTGAGGGGTCCAAAATAATCAACTTTACCTTCTTCATTATTATAACCTCTGTTCTTTTGCAGTAAACAGTACACTGTGTGTGTCAGGTGAGTGGGTAACCTGTGTGTTTGGTGTGTTCGCAGCAGGTTTCAGGGCTTAAAGAGTTAAATATTCGACCCACTATGAGACTCATCATGGAAAAAGAAAGATAGTTTATTAAATGAGAACATTTTCAGAATGTATTTCTCGTTATTTATAGGTTATTATGTTCTGATTTTGCTGGTCCGGCCCACTTCAGATCAACTCGGGCTGTATGTGGCCCCTGAACTGAAATGAGTTTGACACCCCTGGACTAAATCTTGATTTAAATGGTTGGTAATGGAGTTAAAATGTTGATTAAATTGTAGATTTAAATTAAGATTGTATTGGGATTTTTGGAGGTTGTGACACTTTTGGATAATTGAATGTTCCCTGGGTCAAATTGACCCAGGGAACATTACTGCTGTCCCAGAGAAACAAACATAACAGGAGGGTTAAGAACACATTATGTATTGATTGCCATTTGGACATAAAGATCATTTTAACCAGTATAACAAAAAGTGGATCTAAATCTGACTACCAACCCCAGCTTTAACTTCATAAATCAGCCTTTGATTTTATTCTGGTTCACCATCTAGTAGCTTAGAAAAAAAAATGGCCCAAGCCCAAGCTTACTTGCCGAACACTGCTATAGAGGAAGAGTCAGTCTTGTTGCTGATTGCTTTTATGGGCCAATTTTATAACCAGCAAAAAACTCACCACAGGAGCTTTTAACATCCCTTTCCATGTTTCATTCATCAGCCATCATTTAAACAGACATCTGCAGTTGCTTAATCATCATCAAGTAATGAATAGAAAGCAGAAAGTGGAATAAAGGTTAACGGTTTTATGTCTTTGTTTTATAACAAGTTCCATTTTGAATCCATAAACCCATTAAACAAATGCATATTAAATCTCATGACTTACAGAAGTTGAAGTTATAATTTTATTCACAGATTATAACAATACACTGCAAAAACCGTGTGAAATCTTTAATAATTCAGATTCCAGGCAACACAAACCCCCTCTCTGTGAGCTTTATACATCATGTTGTGTCATGACATCTAAAATAAATTACACTGACACGAGGAAGAACTGTGAATTCAGCACTTTCAGCTGCTGAAACAAGAAACCAACAGACTCCTCTTTCTGAGTTTGAACTATGGCAGCCCAGACTCATCAAAAAGCTTCTATCTCTGATATCCTCACTGTGTCTGCTTTGAACAGATGAAGTCTTCTCCCTGCGATAACCCAGGCTGACATGAAAGAGCTCCATGTAATAACAAACCTAAACTTCTAACTCTGCAGCAGCGGTTTTTGAATAAGGGCCGGGGCATTACAGCCTGGGGAACGAGCCATGCAGCAGAGTCCTGCTGTGTGTGCTGAAAGCCCATCATTACCCATTAATCACAGTGTTAAAGCGCTCACCACCATTATGCCTAAATGCGTATTTTTCAGCAGGCTGGTGGATGTGGCATCAAGTGTGCCAGCCAGGCTCCAGGCTCTCACTGCTTTGTAAATCTGCGTCATTGTACATAACTGCCTTCACCTGGTGGAGGTGGAGATTTACTGAATCACCTGTTCCACCAGGCATGCCTGAATAAAGTTTTATATTCACTTTAAACTTTAATTATCTCTATGTGCAGTCATTTGGAAGCTAAGATATGTCAAAGACAGCAGCAGTTCTGCATCAGTAACTAAACTAAGGAATATATCAGGTCACAGTGGCAGCAGTCTGAGCAAAGGGACCCAGGCGACCCTCTCCACAGTATCTTCTTCTAGCTTCTGGGATTCCAAAGGGATAGTTAGTCCATCCAGTGAGCTCTGGGTCTACCAGGGGTCCTCTTGAAGTTGGACGCACCTCTAGGGGGAGGTGTTCAGGAGGCATCCTGATCAGATGCTCAAACCACATCAGTTGGCATCTTTTATGTATCAGTCTTCATAAATCTTAGGTTGTGTTTTCCAATCTGTTACAGTTTGCAGGCTGACAGGTCTGTTTACAGGTTTCTACCACTCCAGAACTGATTTCATATTTTCTTTAAGCATTTTGTATTTTTTTGTTTTGTATTTTTGTATGAATAAAATAATAACTAAACTTTATGAAACACAAAAGTCTACTTCAGGTGCAAGTTTGAGGCAGCAGTTGAGCAAATATAATCAGATTTCCATTCAGGAGGGTGAGGTTTGATTTCCTCTTACAGCAACATTTTTCAGTTTGCTTCTTTCTTGACTCATAAAGTTACTCAAACTTATTCTTGTAAGGAGCAGTTTACACACTAAGGCTATAGTCATTGTCACGGTGGTCGCTGGTTCAACTCCCGGCCATGACCATTTGCTGCATGTCACCCCCCACTCTCTACTACTCCGTGCATTTCCTGTCTCCTTACTGCTGTCATATCTAGTAACAGCAAAAATGTTCCAACATAACTGCAATGAATCACAGAGAGAAACTATGGTGGAGAGGACAGGAAAGGGTACTGGCAGCTGGTAAGAAGTCCTGGTACACTGAGGGGTTACTTTTAGAAGTGGCAATACTTTGTATGAAAGCATTGCGGCTCACTTAACTGACTTTACAGGTCTCCAGGTCATGCATTTTGAAAGTTAGAGCTTGTTAGTTAGTGGCATATAAAAGCATGTGAACACAAAAATATCTCACCATCCTGATAATTACGAGACTCAGAGAGGCCGGGTGGTGGTCTTGACAGAACCCCATCACCGTGACTAACCTCCTCTTTTTGAAAATTTCAGTTTTTGTTAAAGGAAAATATCGGCTTCTCCAGGATTGAAGCCCATGATGGAGAGAGAGCAATGAGTGTGACCCGGCTTATAAGCCTGATCATGGCTGAGGCCTTCTTTCTGGACATATGTGTGCTTTCCCTCTGATGTGGTTAAAACTGCAGGGTCGAGTTGAAGCTTCAGTAAACAGTGTGTGTTGTTCCATTCAGCTGCTCTGCAGCGTTGTGGTCCGGTCTGGCTTTAATAGGTCAGGTGGAGGGGGTGGAAACTGTGCAAAGGTTATAAGGCTGCACTATCAGAAGCTTGTAAAGCCGGGGGCAGCTCCAGAGGGACACCTTAATGGCTCTCAGGGGAATCAATGCTTTAACTTTATTTTGTCAGCCACAGTTAGAGTCTGGTTGACTGTCACTCTTCCAGGAACATGATTAATGTGTTCCTCAGAGGCACTTGGGAGAAAAAGAAGAAAAAAAGCTTTACCAGTGTGAAAGTGTGGTGGATGCTTTTCAATAGGATAGCAATTGAGCCGCAACTGTTGCACAAAAGATCATTTCTGCACCTGTGTGTATTCTCTGCACCACAATTTTAAAAATGGTTCCCTTCATTCAGTCACACAGGGTGAAATGGTGAAATGGAGCATTTTTCCCCCTTTCATTCCAACCTTCTGGGAAAGTAGAATAAGTTATGGATTAAACGGGCAACACCGATGTAGACTGCTGTATTGTTCACGAAAAACTGTGGCCAGGAGGCAATTACCAGGTCACAGTGGAAAATTCTCAGCCTTGGACATGACAGGCATGAATTGTCCCTGCAAGTTTGTTGGTTTGATTTCTTTGTCAAATAAAGCAGCACTTATCCCAAGCATGACCCAGTTTTGCTCTCAACTTTCTTCGTGCAGAGGTAAACATGCTCGCCAGAATGAAAACAACAGCGTTTCTCTTTCAGGAGGCGGCGGCAGTGTGATTGGAATGACAACCTACTTCTGCATCTCTGACATCAGATCTCTCAAACTGCAGACAAAAGCTTTTTTTGCAGGTCTTTAAATTTGGAGACCTACAATAAACTGCTCTGAGGTGACTGAAAATGCACAGGAACTGCTTTCTTGGGAAAATAATGCTTGAAACTTTGGCGCTCTGCTCTTTAGGAAAAAGCTGAGACATTTTAAGACATAAAGCAGAAATGTATTCTCTATTTTTGTCATGAATAGAGACAAT